>NC_052349.1:71357683-71471064 GCF_009727055.1 Benincasa hispida
GGTTACACTTACACAGGATTGTTAAAGGTTAACTATTCTGGACCGAACAAATGGTGGCTATTAGATTTAGTTCCAAGAGTTGGTTCTACCTAATGGTTGAGAATGTCTCATCCTAGTGAAGGGCCATCCGATCACCCCACCGGTGAAGTTTGTCCTGCCTCACTGGGGCATCATTGCAAAATAGAAGTCTTTTCACTTAGGGTACTTGGAATCTATTTTGCTAAAAATTAATTGGTTAATTTAAAAGTGGTTCTTGCAAAGTCTTATAAAAGGTTATTCATTTTTTTAGCAACGTTTTTTTTAATGACATCAGCCACTATCAATTTTCTTAGCGCCGAAAAACTGAATGGCCAAAACTATTCAAGTTGGAAACATATGCTCACCATGATACTCATCATCGAGGATCTAAAGTTTGTCCTTACGAAGGAATGTCCTCTTATTCCACCTCAGGACGCTGCTCGAAATGTTCGAACAGCGTACGAGCGTTGGATACAGGCAAATGAGAAGGCCCGAGCCTATATTCTGGCCAGGCTTAGTGACGTCTTAGCCAAGAAACACGAGTCCAAGGTCTTAGCTCGTGAGATCATGGAATCCCTGTGGGGAATAAGCATGAGGCTATGAAACATATCTTCAGCTCCAAAATGGAGGAAGGCACCTCTGTTCATGAACACGTGCTGAATATGATGGTCCACTTTAACGTGGCGGAGATGAATGGGTCTAAGATTGATGTGGGTAGTCAGGTTAGCATTATCCTGCATTCATTGCCGGAGAGCTTCCTTCACTTTGTTAGCAATGCGATTCTTAACAAACTGGAATACTCCCTTACCACTCTCCTCAACGAGTTGCAGACTTACCAATCCTTGTTGAAAAGTAAGGCGAAAAAGAGAGGTGAGGCAAATGTTGTTTCGTCCTCTAAAAGATTCTATCGAGGTTCGACCTCAGGAACAAAGTTTGCACCATTTACTTCTAACTCTGAAAAAGGGAAGAAGAAGAGGGGTGACAAAGGGAAAGGGAATGCACCTGCTAACCCGCCACCTGTCGCCGAGAAGAAACGTCCACTGTCAGTTGAAAAACAAAATGTTTCCACTGTAACCAGGACGAACATTAGAAGAGGAATTGTCCTCTTTATTTGAAGGAAAAGAAGGCGGCCAAGGCAGATAGAGGTAAATATGATTTGCTTGTATTAGAAACTTGTTTAATGGAGAATGATGATTCTGCTTGGATATTGGATTGGGCGCCACTAATCATGTATGTTCTTCTTTTCAGAGGATTAGATCCTGGTGACAGTTGGAGGCTGGTGAGATGACGATGCGAGTAGGCACCGGGCACATCGTCTCAACTGTGGCAGTGGGAGCCATCCAGTTTACTTTACAAAATAGGTTTCTTATATTAAAAGATGTCTTTGTAGTTCTTGAACTAAAAAGGAACCTTATTTCTGTAAAGTGTCTGTTACAATACAATTACACTATTTCTTTTGAATTGAACAAAGCATTTATTTGTAAGGATGGTGTTGAAATTTGTATAACTAAATTGGAAAATAACTTATATGTGCTAAGACCTTTAGCCTTAAGTTCCCTCCATAACATAGAGATGTTTAAATTTGTCGTAACTCAATCTAAATGTCAACGAGTTTCTCCAAAAGAAAATGCCCAACTTCGACACCTTAGATTAGGGCACAACAATCTCAATAGGATTGAGAGATTGGTAAAGAATGGCCTTCTAAGCGAGTTAGAGGAAAATTCTTTACCAGTGTGTGAATCTTGCCTTGAAGGTAAGATGACTAAACAACCTTTTACTGGAAAAGGTTATCGAGCCAAAGAGCCTCTTGAATTAGTACATTCTAACCTTTGTGGTCCTATGAATGTACAAGCTCGAGGAGGCTATGAGTACTTTATCAGTTTTACTGATGATTACTCGAGATATGGGTATATCTATCTGATGCAACGAAAGTCTGAATCTTTTTTGAAAGTTCAAATTGTTTAAGGCCGAAGTTGAAAATGCTTTAGATAGATGGATAAAAACACTTTGATCAAATCGAGGTGGAGAATTTTTGGATTATGAGTTCCAAGACTGTTTATTAGAACATGGAATCGTTTCCCAACTCTCGACACCGAGTACACCTCAGCAAAATGGTGTAGCAGAGAGGAGAAATAGAACCTTGTTAGTCACGGTTCGTTCAATGATAAGTTACGCTTCCTTACCGGACTCGTTTTAGGGCTTCGCAGTAGAGACTGTGGTATACATTCTCAACTGTGTTCCTTCTAAGAGTGTTGCAAGAACACTTCTAGAGTTGTGGAACGGGCGTAAAGCTAGTTTACGTCACTTCCACATATGGGGTTTTCCAGCACATGTGCTTGAGGCAAATCCCAAGATGTTGGAATCACGATCAAGGTTGTGCCTCTTTGTAGGCTGCCCAAAGGTACACGAGGAGGTTACTTTTATGATCCGTCCGAAAACAAGGTGTTTGTTTCCATGAACGCTACTTTCTTGGAGGAGGATCATATCAGTGAGCACAGTTCACGTAGTAAAGTCATGATAAGTGAGCTTTCCAAAGAAACTATTGAATCTTCAACAAGAGTTGTTGAAGGATCTGATTCATCAAACAGAATTGTTGATGATAGTTCATTTGGTAGGTCAGTTCCACCTCAAGAGTTGAGGGAACCTCAACGCAGTGGGAGGGCTACGAATCCGCTTGATCGCTATCTGGGTTTAATGGAAATCCTAGCTATGGTGACAAATGGCGACGTTGAGGATCCGTTGTCTTATAAAAGGGCAATGGAGGATGTTGACCGGGATGAATGGTCAAAGCCATGAATTTCGAGATGGAGTCGATGTACTTCAACTCAGTATGGGATCTTGTAGATCAGCCTGATGGGGTAAGACCTATAGGTTGTAAATGGATCTACAAGTGCAAACGGGGTGCTGATTGGAAGGTGCAAACCTTCAAGGCTCGACTTGTGGCAAAGTGTTATACTCAGGTGGAAGGAGTTGACTATGAGGAGTCTTTCTCACCTGTTGATATGTTAAAGTCGATCTGTATGATAGTGCATCAAGGTGACGTGATCGTCATGAAGATCGCCTCAAAGAAAAACGTTGCTATTTGTTTACGAAGGTCCTCACGGCTATAGTGTTTGAGAGTCACCTTCATAGCATGGGTCTACAGGACCGCCCGCGGCTGGACTAGGGCAAGTGGGAGATTGTTTTGCAGCGGTTTTTTATGCCTAGTTTATTTTTTGGCCTTGTTTACTTGTACTCCCACACTTTTGCTTTAGGGACAAGTGGAGATTGTTGGATTGTGCCCTAATCTCGGTGTTTCAAGTAGTTGTAAACAACTTGTAGAGACAGCTGTGATGTATAATATAAATGATATTAGCTTCACACTGACTTTGCAGCATTTTTTAGACTTTTCCACCAACCAATAAATATAAAGTCCTTGGGTATATCTGTATTGTACCAAGCATGATTGTGACATAACAATGGATCAGTAGTGAGTCATAACTCAAAATGCCTGTAGTATATGAGTTAATAGAAGGGAAATCTATCCTAGGTAACGCTAGGAATGCGGCCGCTTTGTGAAGGTCGAACAAATGTTGTGAACTGTCACATGATGGTTTTGATCTTGATCATTCAGTTAGGGGACTATGCGAGCGGGCGTCTTATACAAGAGTTTGTGTATAAGACCTGATCCACGAAGTGTTAACGCTCGTTATATAACACTGTTCATAACTGAGACTTAACTTCACTAGGATGACTATAAGTAAACATACCTTCACCTTATGTGATTGGGAACTCCTGCCATTGAGGGCAGCCCTTTAATTTGCATGGGTGCGAATGGCCAGAGCGCCGACTTAAACCTACCATTTTGGGGATTCGTCTGATTTGGGAGCTGGGAACTCAACTACACAAGATGGAATTCACTTCTTCCTCAAGGCAAAGGTAAGTAGATGTGGTGCTATACACCTTCTCTTGGCTCGAGAGGTGTTCACACATAGTTGGACTATGTTGTATTGTTTATTAGAGGAATTAGTGATATTTAAGGAGTGAGATGTAACTACAGGGGCAAAACGGTAATTTGGCCCAGCTGTACTTACGAGCATCTGTGAAGGGTCATCGTACTCATGATGGGTTATATCCAATGGACATAGAAATACATCTATGGCAAGAAGAATTCAACTGTCGGTCTTTAGTAGAATGCCTAGCAGTTAACGGATGGTGGATATCATGAGTAAAGAGTTTAGTCAGCTATTCACGTACTGTTGAAGCTTCGAGCCATAGGTCCATAAGGTCCCCTTGGTAGCTTGGATATAAGTTGAGAGTCAGTTTTTGGGTCAATTTGAAATGTTCAAATTGACAAAAAGGAGTTCGATTATATATGATATAATTGAACGAGTTAATTAAATGTGATATAATTAACTTTATATATGAGATACATTAATTTGGAGGAAATTGGATATAAATATGATTTATATCTAGTAGAGGAAAAAATATTAGAATTAATATTTGATATTAATTTATAAGTCATGAATGTGATAAGTTCACATTAATTGGACGATTTTAAAAGGAAATGGGAAGACGCCTCTTCATTTAAAATAAAGGACGAGTGCATTATAAATAGCAGACGGTATGTTTATCTCGGTGTGCGCGGGTATTGTGAAAAGATAGTGTCATCGTTTAGAAAATCAGTGCCTATACGATAGCACTGCACGATCGTTTACATATACGATATTGTTAAGCGATCGCATACCAAGTACATCGTTGCGCGCTATTATCTAAATGATCGTTTACCTTTTTACTAAGCGATCGTTCAACTCCCGGTATTTACTAAACGATCGTATAGATGATCACTTAGTTTTTCCTACACGATCGTATTGGATGATTGCTCACCCTTTTCCTACACAATCTTTTAAACGATCATTTACCTTTTTCTACACGATCATATAGACGATTGTTTATTTTTACTACACGATCGTATACTTCACCTAAACGATCAAGCACCATGTCTATGCGATAGACAACCTCTTCTCCCACTTGTTTGATCGTTGTGTACGGTTGCTCTTCCTCCTTCCCTCTACCAAATTCGAACAAAGCCTACACTTTGGATTCTCATTCCAAGAATACTGAGGGCTCTAAATGGTGTTGTCTTCTCTGATTCCTTCTGTTCGAGGTAGATAGTTGGGCTTCAGACTCGAGAAATCTTCATCTGGTATGATTTCTTGATCCTTTTAGTATTATGAAAGTATGTTTGAATGTATATGCGGTAATTCTGTCATAATGAATTGGAAAGATCCGCTTCCGCTCGTAGGCACTCTTGAGTAAAAGTTCCTTCAAGCCTATGGTCTCAGCGCGTGAGATCATGGAGTCCCTGCAGAGGATGTTTGGACAACCGTCTGAACAGCTTATGCATGAGACTCTTAAATACATATTCAATTCTAAAATGGAAGAAGGCACCTTTTTTCGTGAACATGTGCTAAACATGATGGTCCACTTTAATGTGGCAGAGTTGAATGGGTCTACCATCGATGAAGGCACTAGGTTAGCATAATCCTGCATTCTTTGCCGGAGAGCTTCCTGCACTTTGTTAGCAATGTGATTCTTAACAAAGTGAAATACAACCTTACAACTCTCTTCAACGAGTTGCAGACATACCAATCTTTACTGAAAAGTAAGGAGAGACAGAAGGGTAAGGCAAATGTTGCTTCATCCTCCAGGACGTTCCATAAAGGTTCGACCTTAGGAATGAAGTCTGCACCTTCTGCTTCTAACTCTAAAAAGGGGAAAAAGAAGAAGGGTGGTAAGGGAAAAGGGAAGGCACTTGCTAACCCACCGTCTGTCGCCCCAAGGAGGTGTCCACAAATTGATAAGGGAAAGTGTTTCCACTACAACCAAGATGGACACTGGAAGAGGAACTGTCCTTGGTATCTGAAAGAGAAGAAAGCAGCCAAGGCTATGACCAAGGCGGATAAAGATTTACTTATGCTTGAAACTTGTTTGGTGGAGAATGATGTTTCTACCTGGATAATTGATTCAGGCGCCACTAACCATGCTTGTTCTTCTTTTTAGGGGATTAGATCTTGGCGATAGCTGGAGGCTGATGAGATGACGATGCAAGTAGGCACTGGGCACATCGTCTTAGCTGTGGCAGTGAGAGGACTCCAGTTAGCTTTACAGAATAGGTTTCTTGTTTCAATGATGTATATATTGTTCCCGAACTAAAGAGGAACCTCATTTATGTAAAGTGTTTATTGCAATGTAAATATACTATCTCTTTTAATGTGAATAAAGCGTTTATTCCTAAAGATGGTGTTTTTTATTGCATAGCATATCTGGAATCGAATTTATATGTGCTAAGACCGTTAGCCATTAATTCCCTCCATAATACTGAAATGTTCAGAACTATCGTAAGTCAATCAAAACATCGACGAATTTTTCGAAAAGAAAATGCCCAACTTTGGCATCTTCGTTTAGGGCACATCAATCTCAATAGGATTGAGAGATTGGTGAATAATGGACTTCTAAATGAGTTAGAAGAAAATTCTTTACCAGTGTGCGAATCTTGCCTTGAGGGTAAGATGACTAAACGACCTTTTACTGGAAAAGGTTAGAGAGCCAAGGAGCCTCTTGAGTTAGTACATTCTGACCTTTGTGGTTCTATGAATGTGCGAGCCCGAGGTGGCTATGAGTATTTTATCAGTTTTACTGATGATTACTCCAGGTACAGGTATGTTTGTCTTATGCAACAGAAGTCTCAATCCTTTGAAAAGTTCAAAGAGTTCAAGGCTGAAGTTGAAAACTCATTAGATAGATGGATTAAAACACTTCGGTCGGATCGAGGTGGAAAGTTTTTGGATTCGGCATTCCAGGATTATTTTATAGAACATGGAATCGTTTCCCAACTCTCAGCGCGGATACACCTCAACCGAATGGTGTAGTGGAGAGGAGAAATAGGACCTTGTTAGACATGGTTCGCTCGATGATGAGTTACGCTTCCTTACCGGACTCGTTTTAGGGTTTCGCAGTGGAGACTACGGTGTACATGCTCAACTGTGTTCCCTTCAAGAGTGTTGCATGAACACCTCTGGAGTTGTGGAATGAGCGTAAAGCTAGTTTATGTCATTTCTGCATTTGGGTTGCCCTACACATGTGCTTGAGACTAATCCCAAGAAGTTGGAACCACGGTCGAGGTTATGCCTCTTTGTAGGTTGTCCCAAAGGTACACGAGGGGGTTATTTTTATGATTCGACGGAAAATAGGGTGTTTGTTTCAACAAACACTACTTTCCTTGAAGAGGATCATATAAGGGAGCATAGTCCACGAAGCAAAGTCGTGTTGCGTAAGCTTTCCAATGAAACTACTGAAACTTTAACAAGAGTTGTTGAAGATTCTGGTTGATGGGAGTTCATCCAGTATGTCAATTCCACCTCAAGAGTTGAGGGAACTTCGACGTAGTGGGAGGGTTGCGAACCCACCCGTTCGCTATCTGGGTTTCACCGAAATCCTTGCTATGGTAGCAGATGGCGACGTTAAGGATTCGTGGTCTTATAAGAAGGCAATGGAGGATGTTGACCGGTATGACTTTGACGAAAATGTTAATGAACCTTGCGTCTATAAGAAGATCATTAATGCTTTAGTAGTCTTCTTGGTGTTTTATGTAGACGATATCTTACTCATTGGGAATGATGTAGGTCTACTGACTGCAATTAAGAACTAGCTAGTGACCCAATTCCAAATAAAAGACTTGGAAGTGGTTCAGTTTGTTCTAGGTATATAGATCTTTCTGGATCGTAAGAACAAAGTGCTAGCACTGTCTCAGGCATCGTACATTGACAAGTTCTAGCTCAAGTACTCGATGTAGGACTCTAGGAGGGGCTTACTGCCATTTAGGCATAGAGTCACTTTGTCTAAGGAAGTGTGTCCTAATACACCTCAAAAGGTTGAGGAGATGAGACGGTTGGGTCTAACCTAGACCTTTTTTAATGTTGCTGACTCGTTTACGAAGGCTCTCACGGCTACAGTATTTGAGGGTCACCTACGGAGCATGAGTCTACAGAATAGCCCGTGGTTGGACTAAGGCAAGTGGGAGATTTTCTTGTACTGGGCTTTTATGCCCTAGTTTATTATTTTGTACTATATTTTTTGTACATCCCACTTCGCTTTAGGACAAGTGGGAGATTGTTGGGGTGATGCCCTAAAGTCTCGTGTCCTGTAGTTTGTAAATAGTATGTATAAACGCTTGTGTTGTTAATATATGATATTTACTTCACATCTTATATTTTGCTCAGTTCTTGTTTTATTTGCTTTACCACAAACCAATAAACATAAAATCCCTGGTTATCTGTATGTGACTCAAGCATGTATGTGGTGACATATAAGTAGATCATGTTTTGAGTGATAACCAAAATGGTCTGTAGTATATGGAAATAAGAGGGAAAACTTATCCCGGTAACGTTACAGATGCGGTCCGCTTTGTGGAATGGTCACAAGTGTTGTGAGTTGTCACAGATGATCTGATCCTGATCATTCGTGTTGGGAACATGCGAGCGGGGGCATCCTATACAAAGAGTTTGTATAAGACCTGACCACGAAGTGTTAACGTCTCATTATATAACACTGTTCATGACAGAGACTTCATTTCACTAGGATAACCATAGGTAACATGACCTCAGTCCTGAGTGAGTTGAGAACTCCTGCCATTGAGGGCGATCCTTTGATTTGCATGGGTGCGAGTGGCCAGTTCGCCGATTCAAACCTACCATTTTGGGGATTCGTCTGATTTGGGAGTTGGGAACTCAACTACACAAGATGAAATTCACTTCTTCCCCGAGGTAGGGGTAAGTAGATAGATAGCTCCCTTAAGGGCTGATTTCGGGACTTGAACAAGGAGGAGCCACACACCTTCTCTTGGCCCGAGAGGTGTTCACACATAGTTGGACTATACTGTATTGTTCATTAGAGGAATTTGTGGTACTTAAGGAGTGAGATGTAACTACAGGGGCATAACGATAATTTGGCCCAACTGTACTTACGAGCATCTGTGAACGGTCATCGCACTCATGATTGGTTATATCCGAAGGACACAGAAATATATCTGTGGTAAGAAGAGTTCAACTGTTGGTCTTTAGTGGAATCACTGATAGTTAACGGATGGTGGATCTTGTGGCTAAAGAGTTTATTAAGCTATTCACGGATTGTTGGAGCTTCGAGCCATAGGTCCATTAGGTCCCCTGGGTAGCTTGGATAAAGTCGAGAACCAGTATTTGGGTTAATTTGAAATGTTCAAATTGACAAGAGGAAGTTTGATTATATATGATATAATTGGACTGGTTAATTATATATGATATAATTGGCTAAATGTATGAGATACATTATTTTGGAGGAAATTAGATATAAATATGATTTATATCAAGTAGAGGAGAAAATACTGTAGTATATATGTGATATCAAACTATAGGGTAAAAATATAATATGATTATATTTATTTATTAATTAATTGGTTAATTATAAGATAATTAAGCCAAAAATCACGTTTGGACATGGGTTAGTGGGGCAATGTCAGTTGTTGTAATCGATGAGTTAAAATAAAAAATGTTTTCATTTTCCACCGCCCGGAGTTCAATCATCAATTGAATTCATGAAGCGCGCGTTGGAAAATCAAAACGATTGCTTAAAAAAATCAAGAGACTATACGATAGCACTCTCCGCCTAAATTATCGTCTACCTCATGCCTAAACGATCATACACTATCACCTACACGATCGGATAGCTTTTCCAAAACATCGTATAGTGTGCCGATTTTACTAAACGATCATGTACCTTTTCCTATACGATCGTTCAGTAAATCTTACATGGTCATGTAGCTCCTCCTAAACGATAAGCATTTATACTATGATTGCAGCTTTTTCCCTCCCATTTGTTTATCGCCTACATGGTTCGTGTTTCCTCCTTCCTCTACCAAATTCACCAAAGACCACCCTTTGGGTTTTCACTCCGAGAATACCTGGGGCTCTTTAGTTGCGGTGTCTTCCTCTTGCAGTCATGTGTTTGTGCGGTTGTTCGTTCTGTTGTCATTGACGTTGCCGTTGGCCGTTGGTAGATGACTTGGAGGGTTTCGCTGCGTTGGAGTTTCGAAGTGTGAAGAACGTCTTCAGCTAATATGGAACTCTTTCCCTTATGATTTTTTTGTTCATAGCATGCCGTTAATTAGAGTTTATTTGTATAACTGTATGTGTTGAATGTATAATCTTGTATTTTGATCACGGTGAGATCGGAGCGATCCCAACGAGCTCATGAAACTCTTAGATTTGAGATCCTTCACTCATTCACCGTGGAACCCTTCAATTAATAAAGTAAAATGATGAGTTCACGAACACGTAAAAACTATAGACATAAAATGATAGTAAATGCAAACCTTGCACATAAACTTCAACAGTGATAGGATGGCCGACAATTGCCCTTTAATGTCCATCATGTTTTCCTCCATACTGGATACACGAATATCTAAACCCGATATACGACCATCCAACCTCGATAGTGAGCTGTCAATGGTTCACAGGTACGAATAAATAGAATTGTTGGGATTAGCTTACTCCCTGCGGCGGGCAACACACTCAGGACACTTCTCATCCATAGATCCCTCTCTATGGGAGTTCGCAGATAGACATCAAGTTGGTTCAACTCGTCCTCATCACATACATCTCCCATCACATCATGGAACATATCATCAGCTAGGTGTGTATGTCCCTCCTTCCACCCTTCCATATTCAGCATCTTTGTGCTCAGAATACCCAAGTTCATCCCCTCCCTCCACTCTGACAACTTCATCATTATCATCTCCATGATGATCATCACCGTCACTTTCACTTTCAAGACTACCACCGTCACTAGTCGACCTATTGCCACTTTCGAAACTATCATCATCCGCACCTAGATGAAATATAGGTCGTCTGTCCACTGGGATATCCAAAAACTCTCTCTCAACATCTGTCATGACAGTACCCTCTTTAACCTTTATCTGCATTAACAACCAAGTAAACTGGTTAGTGTTAATTTAACAACCAGATAAACATATTATGCATGGAGTAAACGTACATTGTTAGACTTGAATATCTTTCTCTCGAGTACTTTGAAGGACACTGAGTGGGAGCATGGCCATCGTAATATGCAGGGCAAAGCCACCTTGCTCCTTTGCTCTGCAATGTTCCCAGTTATCGATGCAGCTAGGATCTCGTACATCTATACCTAAATAAAATTTAAAATATATTAAGAATAATAGTAATGTTAAATCAAACAACAATATTATTATGTTAAGCAAATTTACCTAGAACGCTTAGGAAATCCACGTGAAGAGTACTTCACAACGTAATTTTTATTTCCTTTGACCTTCGTCTTGTATAGACTACTCTTATCATTCAACGCAGTCTTTAGGGCATCCAACGTCCTCTTCCAAATAATGGTACCCCAATCAAGACTGTTGTAGTACTCTAAGTTTTGAATGTCCTTAAAACGTTTGAGGTCCACTGCATTTTTCTGTTTGTTTTTCCCCATCATTGGAACCTCAGTATAGTAGACTACTGTGATCTTCACAGCATCCTCATCATTTTCAAACTCCAACTCCTTGTATTTTTCTTCAAGTTGACGGAGATGTAAGGTGTCCTTCGTCACTCGATTACCAAAATACTTGATAGCAAGTTCATACGAGGACTGCTGGTTCTGATCAACTCATATTGGGGATTGCCACAAACCAGTCATCAATAAAAAGTCATCATTCGAAAAAGTGAAAACCTTTCCACAAACAGAGAATGACATTGAGTCTGATCTCGTCCTCTTCACTTGTCTTAGCAACATGTGATGGATAATTGGGCTGTTAAACACCATGTCAACGTCTATAAATCGCCCAAAAATTGTTCTCTTAAACATGTCTAACTATTTTGGTGTAAGCTTCTCCTTCACAATCTTGTTTGCATTAGTAATGTGGGCCAAGCTCGTTACTTGACCGGGAAATCGGTCGGCTTTGAGTATTCTGAAACGTGTAGCCATCTTAAATCACTCCTGCATGAAATAAAGATTTAATTATTAAACTCCTTCAGAAAAAAAATTGTAAAACAATATTCTATTTAAATCTCGTTGGATTCGCTCTCGCTGGTATCGCTCTTTCTTGTGTCGCTCTCTCTGGCATCGCTCTCTCCGGTGTTGTTCTCTCCGATATCGTTCTCTCCGATGTCGCTCTTTCCAGTGTCGCTCTCTCCGGTGTCGCTCTCCCCTGGTGTCGCTCTTCTAGTACTCTCACTTATCTCACTCACATTCTATCTTTGTACTTGTCTTCAATCATAAAACACATCGAAAACCAGAAAAACAAACAAAAAAACCATAGGTACACAATATTTCTAAACCCCATAACGACCCGGCCTTTCTGGTGTCGTTCTTTCTAGTATCGCTCTATCAATTTCACTCTCACTTATCTTGCTCACAAACTTTTTCTACTTGTCTTCAACCACAGAACACATCGAAAACTAACAAACAAAAAAAAAACCATATGTTCACAGTATTTCTAAACCCAGAACGACTCATAAAGCCCTATTACCCGATCAGTGAAAGACATTTTCAGGTACAGATTGAAAGATTTACTGATCAGATTTGATTTGTCGGCGGCAGGAGAATCATTTGCAAGCCAAATGATGGATTCTAAAGAGTTTTTAGTTTATGAGTGATATGAAGCCATTAACCTTGGGAAATTTGAATGAAGAGTTTTTAGTTTTGGTGGGTTCTCAGTAAAAAGGTAAGATTACGAAGAAGTAATGGCAATTTACGTAATTTGGTATGGTGATGATGTCAACAGAGGGTCAATTGACATTATTTTTTAAAAATGGGTCATTTGACATTTTGGACCTAAAAATTGGGTCATCCGTACAAATTTCCCAATTACCACTTTAATCTTAAATTATCACTTTAATCTTAAATGCATTTTTCTTCTCGTTTCTTGGTTTTGTAACGTTTTTTAAGAGTTTCTTCTTCCTACTTTTTTTTCTTTATCTTTTTTTACCGCTCTTTTTTTTCTTCGCAATTTTTTCCATTTTTTTTTGTTCTTTTACCTTTTTTTATTTTGCCTTTTTTCCGTGTTTCTTCTTCTATTTTTTTTTTCGTTTTTTCTACATTTCTATTTCTTTCTTTCTTTCTTTCTTTCTCTCTCTCTCTCTCTCTCCTTTTACATTTCTTTGCATCAAGCATAGAATATACAACATATAACGTAGAACATAGAGCATCGTGTCTCGAGCATCGAACATTGTGTTTCGTGCATCAATACATAATGCTTGAGCATGGGGCATTGTGTATCATACATCGAGCATTGAGCATCGTCTATCGAGCATAGAACATACAACATAGAGTGTAAAGCATAGAGCATGGAGTGACGTGTATCATGCATCGAGCATCGAGTGGCATTCTCAGTTCCAAGTGCGGGGTAGTTTTCAAGGTCGAATTGGTATATTCACAAGGTGCTAACACAAGTAGAAGATCACTTTTCATTCACTTTTAAAAAGGTACCCATTTTTTATTAGAGCCCTTAAAAAGGGATCATTCGTCTTGCATACCCTTATTTCATTGTGTTTTTTCTTCTAGGCTTTGAGTTATGATTTTTTTTTTAAATATTGCAATTTTGAAAACTTTTTATAAAAATATATAAGTTTTCAAAAACTTATTAGAGAAATGTTGTGGTTTTAAACTGAAGATGTTGTCAAAAGCTTGTTGTTGTTTTAAAATAAAAAAAATTACACATTGAAGATGCAATCTTTTTTCAATACACAACATGCAATCTATTCTAAATTGAGAACTTTTGAACATCCACTAACCTTTTCATTTCATCCCACACCTTTACTTCCGTTAACCTTTTCAACCCCAACTAACCATTGTTTTGGAAAAGTTGTACAGATGGCGCCTGAACAACTAAAATTTGGCCCAAAGTTAAAAAAATAAATGAAAATTGGTCTTTGCTAACATCAACTACACGTAAAATTATCCATTTGACCTCAGACCATGTGCAACGGTTTGATGTTCTCATGAAATCTTCATTCCTTTCGCTTCTTGTTCCTTTATCTCTTTTCTCTCTTTCACCTCGTCAAGCTCAACTGTAATCTTTCTTCAATTTTTTCATTCGTTCAGCTTCTTTCTCTCGCTTGATGACAGGTAGAAATGCATGTCATCTTAGGCCTTTTACTTAGAATTATGAGAACTGTTAAGCAGAATATGTGACATTTGTGCTAGGAATTCATGAGAAAATGAGTTTGTGTCGTTTAGCATTAAAGAATCTCGGCTAACCCGTTATTATGCGATATTATGCATTTAATGTTCTATTTTTGTAGCTAATGCAGGAAGTGGACGCAAACGCAGAAACCGGACCACCGCATGAGGAGAAACTGTCCATCGCAAAGGCAAATGCGTCGATCAACGCATGGATGTTGCGATATCAACCGTATGCGTCCATCGCATGAGAGTTGCACTCGTCAAGCGATTGCGGTCATCGTGTAGAGTTGCAGTATTAAGCGAATGCAGTCACTGAATGATTGCGGCTACTCGATAACGCATGATAAAGGGATCAATGCAAGATTGGTGGAATGAACGTATCAACGCATCTATCTTGAAAAAATCAAAAGCGATGTTGACATTTCACCTACCACGCCGTTAGCAGCAGAGGTTCAGAAAGGACTAAACGTGCCGAATGTCAGAATCAGAGCAGTCCATTAATGCTGTCGATGATCTAGGCTCTATATAAAGAAGCCGATGAGCAGAAATTCAACTGGTTCGGGGATTATCCCTGCAACCCAGGGTTTTCCTTGCGATCCAGAAAAACTGCGTGAGAAGACACTTGAGAGTTCTTCACCTTCTTATTCCATTCCGAGTGACGACTGAAGCCTTCGACCAGAGCTAGATCTTGGAAGAGTCAGCTCTATCACCCATCCATAGCACCACTGACAGCCTTGACGCACATTTGCTGGAAGCAAGTTTTTGCTTCCAATTGGTCATTTCATTTTCCTTTCTTTTCTTATATTGGATTGAATGACATTTTGTGATTAAGAAATTAATACAATTTGTTTTCAATGCATTTCTCTGTTTCCTTCGACTCCATCTCTATCTTCTTTGCTTAGCATCTTGACCTTCATTGCAACACTTAGTGAGATTGCTTAGGTATCACAAACTTAGTCATGTGGATTAGGGATATGAAGCATGTAACAACCCACCAAGAGGTGTGCGTTGCGTGAGTGTGTGAGTAACCTTATTTTCTTAGTGTAAAGTTGCGGCAACGCCTGTCTATAGGCTAACGCAGTATAATTCTTGTCTATGAGTAAAGTCAGCAACAACCAACTGCCTGGGAGGGTAAGTGGTTAGTCATATTAAGCAATGTATGCATTGTTCACTAGAGATAGGAATAATCTTAGGAATAATCTTAGGTCAGCAAAGTTCATGCGGTTACCTTGTCCTATGAGCGCTTCATTCATCATTTAGGCATACTTGGGAGAGTAGTCTAAAACCCAAATCTAAAACTCGGAAGAACGGATTGGAACGCATAGGCAAGAATGGGGAACTTAGGGATAAGCTCCGTTTGCTATCACACAGTGTATGCACCCTACGGATAGGATATTGCATGTATCCAGGAAGTAGGATAAGTTGTTATGCGGCTATCACGCTCATGCGGCGAGAGCTAGTGAGTAGTTTATGGAGGTTTAGGCAGGCATAGGCTTCCTGGCAATATTGCAGATACACCCCATACGTCCTAGAGTTAGGCTCAAGTGTGTGTAGCATGATTGCATGGCTTACGTTGACTAAGGTTGCCCTTGCGGTCACTCCTAAGGGTTGCAATGAAATCATCTCCACATTTTATCTATTTTTCCATTCATTTATTTCATGTCAAAAGTTGTCATGTCTCTACCTCTCATATTCTCATTGCGTTGTCTGTTAGATAGGAGTAGGAGTAGGATTAACTTAGCAACCTCCCTTCCATTCTTTTATTCAAACCGTTGCATGTACATTACCGCATTCATTTTGCTACAAGTCCCTGTGTTCAACCTCAGATCACCTGAGAAACTTGCGTTCACGTTATACTTGGCGTGAGCGCAAGAAAACTTGTAACAGGACGCATGATCATCACATACATTCGTTAACGCATTATCATTCCAACGTATGACCATCAACGTATGACTATCAACGTATACCTTAAGAACATGCATCACATATTGCGTCCAAGGGATTTTAGTTGTCGAATATTTGACGTCTAATTTCCCATCATCATCGCTCCTTGGTCATGCTCTCACTACTTGGTCTCCTCCAATTCATGATCCATCTTCAATTTTTGATATCCCATTTTGCAATACAAATAACGAAGAAATATCATGACCATCATGCTCTATCTTCCTCTCACGATTCGTTTTGTAAAACGAAGAAATTCCTTACCATTGCACTCCATATTCTTCTCACAGCTCGTTTTGTTGAACGAATATTGAACAAAAGAAAGAGAGAATAAGAAGAAGAAGGCGGCAGAGACAAGTTTATAATTGTTGGGCTATTTTAGTAATTTCACCTTAGCTGGGTTAGATCTCATTTGGGCCTCGAATATAGGTCATTAGTGTCTGTTTCCCCATTATTTTCTCCATCTTCTCATTTTATTATTTTTTTTACACCATAACTTTTTCACTTCATTTTTTCTTTTTTACAATAAGTGAGGTTTGGTGAATCAAATCTCTAATTTCGAGTTTGATACAACCAATATGTCATTTCCATTATACTCATTGGCAATTTCTCTCTTCACTTACTATCATAATAAATATTCTTTTTACTATTTTGATCACCATGTTGTTTTTTTAGTATATTTAGGATATGGGGATTTAAATCATGGACCTCGTAGTTTTTAGTATACTCAGATGCTAATTGAGCTATGGTCGGTTTGGCTAATCACTATATTGTTAATGTCTTAATTCATTTTAATTTTTATATTGTTTAAATTTTACTTATAGGCATTGATAGAAGTCTATTTCAGTGTCTATCAATGTCTATCATTGATAGTTCTAAAGTTTTGCTATATCTTGTAAATATTTTCAACAGTTTTTCCATTTGAAATAAATTTCCTTATTATTTTTTTAAAATTTATTATTATTTATTGAAATGGGATAAATAAAAAGAAAGAAAAACAAATACTCTTTTGCTCATATTGAATCTATTTTCCATTTGGTTCTTACTACATGCATTTGGGTAGGGACTTGTTTAAGTGTTTCTCCAAAACTATTTTGTTAAAATACACTCAACACACCTTTTTTCTAATAAATTAGCACATTTGCTATTCCAATTTTTTCTTAAATTTTCACATTTATAAATTGGGCAAAAAGTCACTTTCAATCAAAATTCAGTATTGGTACAATTACATAACATGTTCACAAGGCGGATATCACAAATTTCGAGCTAGTTATCCTCGTCAACCTTTAACTTTTATTCTTCTAGTGCCACTCGTTCCTCTAGAGGCATTGTGTAACACGTGTCAATTTAATTATGTAACATGTTGCATGGTATAAATATTGGTCGTGCTCTCTATGACCACGTCCATATCTGTGAACATATGAAAATGAGAGAATATCATATGAGTGTTGGGGATTGTACCCTAAATCTCGTGGTTTATAATGTGTAAACAAAAATTGTTTATTTAATAAATAAGAAGTTATTTTATTTGACCATTAGACTCATGTAACTCAATCTAATAAACTAAGATCCAAGGTTATTTTATGTAACTTGAACAATATGTGGTAGACATACAGATAGATCATGTTCAAATAATAATATAAATGGTCTGTAGTATATGGATAAGGTTAGTGAAAGGATGCATGAGTACCCATTGCGAAAAAGATCGTGTCTTAATTTAATTTTACAACGCGCAAAGAATATTGTGACGGAAAAATAATACAAATGATTCAATTAAGCATACATATATATACATAAATTAAGAAAAAAAGATCCAGGAAACGTACCATTGAAGATTAGTCTCTTCACGATTTCCTCTTCAAAAAGTTTGAACACGAACAATAAATAACACAACAACAAGTGTTCAAAACCAACAAACACCACCATGTGGAGACCTTGGTATGTGTGCGAGAGGAAAGGAAACAATAGGTTGCCCACTTCAAGAATCGATTTATCATGATGCACGTGTATTAAATGAGTATTTGATATGAAAAAAATGTCAGGTGGCATTCTGTTGGGTTTTATGTCCTAAAACTCGTGGTTTGTAAACGATAAACTTATTTTGTAGATCAATAAAGTTGTTATTGAAGTTTGATTCAATAAAGTTGTTATTGAAGTTTGATTCAATAAAGTTGTTATTGAATATATGAATTCCTTATTTTGTTTTAGAAATAAATCCAATAAACTGAAAGATCCATGACTATTATATGAATACTTTAACTTTATGTGGAGACATAAGAGTGGATCAGATTCGAGTAAATAGTCAAAATGATCTATAATATACGAATAAGGTTAGGTACTTTATTGTGGTAACACTATTGGATACGAGTCAAAATGATCTATAATATACGAATCAAGTTGGGTACTTTATTGTGGTAACACTATTGGATACGACCCACTTTGTAGTTGTTACAATTTATTGTAAAGTGCTACAAATGAAATTATCCTGATTCGTTCATGTAGTGACATGAGGAGTGAGGGCATCTTGTGCAATGAGTTTGCATAAGATCGGACCAAGAAATAAGTCACTCTTACTTTATAACGTTGTTTACTATATAAGACTGACTATTTCAAAGCGATGACTTAGGTAACTTAACCTTAATCCTAAGCTAACTAACTCCTGTTTATTCGGGATTATCTTTAGATTTGCATAGGTGAGGGTTGGCTCAACAATATCGGCTCAATAAGTCTTCCATTTTAGGAGTAAGACCGGGTAGATAGTTGGGGACATAGGGTGTAAGATAGAATTCTCTCCTACCCACTTTCAGGGATAGTAGAGAGGTTATTCCCTTTAGTGCTGACTTCGAGTCTTGAACAAGGGGCCCCACCCTCTCCTTGGCTCCAGAGGGACTCGGTTTGATGATTGGATCTCTTATCGATTGTTCATTTGGGGATCAATGAGACTTAAGGAATAAGAGGTAATCTCGGGGGTAAAACTACTTTTGACCCAGTTGTTATTACGAACAACCTGTGAAAGTTAATTTATTAATCATGGTTATATTGAGTGGACACAATATATCTACAGTGAGGGAAATGCAACTACTAGACTTTAATGGAGTGACATGGTAGTTAATGAATGGGTGTTAATTCGGTTTAAAGAGTTTAGCTAATAATCTCAAATCGTTGGAGCCCATGATCTGTAGGTTCATTAGGTTCCCCTACTAGCTCACAAATGGAATAAACTTTAGAATAGCGTGATGAGTTAATTTGAAACGTTCATATTCGAATTCAGGGAATCAATAATTATATATGATATAGTTACACGTTTAATTATAAAATTAAACGAAATTGAAGAACAGGTTGATATTCAAATATGATTTAAATATCATATTACATGAATAGAATTCGTGGTTGTGGAAGTGACATGTAATTAGTTTAATATTTGATACTAAATTAATAGAATTAATTAAATTGTTTAATTGATTGAAATTTGAATTTTTGTGAAAAATTCAAATATTAGAAAATCAATTTTGTTTAATTTAATTTTTGGAAAATTAAATTAAATTTGGTTTTTAACGAAAATCCATTTAAATTGATTTTAAATTAATTGAAATTTGGAAATTAAAATCCAATTTTAATTGGATTAAAATTGAATATTAATTTACAACCCAAATTTTGTCATCAAATTCCACTAAAAACCTCCCAAGTGTCTTATTGAAATGCAATGTAATGCATGAGAAGACTTGACAAAACCTGAGATTTTAAAGCTGATGGTGAGCCATAAAATCTGTTTGCTTAAGAAAAAAGCTTGAAGAAGAGTTCTTCAATTTTTTCAGGAAAATCCAGCATCTATTCTAAAGTTTTTCCTTAATTGCATCTCATTTTGAATCTTACAACTCAACCTAAGGTCCTAGAGGATAGTAGAAAAGATCTTTTGATAGTTCACAACCAGTGGAGGAGTAGACTGCAGTTGAATTTGAAGGAAGAATAAGATTTTCACAGGTATTTCTGAAACCCTATTTTCTTTTGAAGAACATGTTTGATTTAAAGCTAAAATTGACGAATTATAGTGCTTAATGATTACATTTTCTTCTTTTGCATGCTTTTTAAAACTAACAATTGGTATTAGAGCATGATTTAAGTACTCAATTTGAGTTAATTTTAACTTGGTGGGTATTTTTCATAAGATATATGAAAAAGGTTGACCAATATGGTTTTTCCTCAATTTTGACATTTATTTCTCTTCAATTTTGTTGTAATTCTTGTAATTGGCTCTTGTTTGATGGCCTTGATATGTGTTTAAGTGTTTGTAATTTTATTGAAGTCATTCGAGTTGAAATTAGGATGTAATTGAAGAAAGCAACAAAGGTGGTCAGCAACAGAAAACGAGACTTGAAGCCATTACCAAGCAGCGTTGCAACGCTGGCCACAGAGCATTGGAATGTTGCTCATCCTGAACCCGAGGCATCGCAACACTAGGATAGGAGCGTTGCACGCTACTTAGCCCAGCCCAGCCTAGAAGGTGTGCGCATAATCTAAACCGATGGCTCAAGTGAATTAGTTCAGCCGTTTTGGTCAGGGAGGTCTGATTCAACCCTTTCTAGACTATTTCAGCCCATTTTGATGCTTTAGAGGTCCGATTCAGGTGGTTCGGGTCAATTCGAATCAGTTTGTGCGGTTCAAAAGAGTTTTGGAACCAATTTTGCTGGGGTTTTGTAATAAATTAGGTCTTTTGTTTGCTTAAAATGCCAAAATTGGTCCATATCAGTATGTGTTTGATTATTTATGCATGTGATGTATGTTGTAATTAAATAAATTTTGTATGTGCATATAGTATGTCATGTAGATTTTAAAAAACCCATCATAGGAAGCATGTTACATGCATCAAAAGTATGTTATAAGGAGTTATAATATATAGTATGAATGTTTAAGGTTTCAAATGTTTTAATATAAGTGTTATATTAAATCGTGAAATATTTAATGTCTGTTATGGATGCATAATATGTCTAAAGTTTTATAAGTTATAAAATTAGGTTAGACATTTAAAATCTATAACAAAGATAAGTTGCATATCACGTAGGTTAACTACTTGTTTTAATAGTTAAAATAGGTCGCTATCTTATAAAACTTGGGTTACAAACTCAACCGATATATAATTCTATTTAAGGCTGGGGGTACTTAAGTTGACGGTCTATGGAACAACCCCTACCTGGGAATTATAGCCGAATAATTGAGCATTGTTAACCGGTTTTATGAGCACACGTGAGCGGTATAAGGTTTTAAAACTAGTTTATCACCTAGACATCATAGGTTAAATCCAAATATAATCGTTATACTTAGATAATCACTTAGACTTAGGTTGTTTAATTAGTCGGAACATACCTAAGTTAAGATTTACCCAATAATAAATGAAACATTTTAGTGGGAGATCAATAACATATATGATATGTTGTTCTTAGCTCTCATGTCCCTAAGAGTTCACACCATGAGATCCATGCAAAACTTCGTGTCACCTTGGAAGTGACCTCAATTTGGAAAGTGTTTGAATGGGTCAATAGCAAGGTTAATCGGTGAATTCGGGTTTTTTCAGGTCAATGGAGGCTTTTTCACTAGCAAAATCACCTCCAAAATATGACTTGCTCCTTTGGCCATTAACTTTAAATGCATTAGACCCATCTTTACGCATTAGCTCTATCGTTCCATAAGGGTAGATCTCCTTAATAATAAAGGGTCTAGACCAGCTTCGATTTCCCTAGAAATAGATGGAGATGTGAGTTAAACATGATGGATAATAAAGAATGCATGCACAGTGGAAGTAATGAAATTGACAACATTCTAGTTGCAATAAGAATAAGAATAAGCATGCAAAAGGGATAGAAAATACAATCTTTGAAGACTCCACCGCAAACTTCCTCTCCTGTGCACGAATGACACCACCTACGGTAAATCCTCGCTATTCTCCGATTGAAGAACACGGTTGTGGGACTGTTTTGTTAGTGAAAATAAGGGAATTTCACTATAGAAAGAACGAGAGTAAAGGAAAGTTGAGGTGGAAGAGTTTAGGTCAAAAGTTTTAGAATCATTAGTCTTGCAAATTTAAAAAATAAAGCCATTTATAGAGAAAACACCCATTTTGAATGTCTTCCACCTCAAACTCCACTAGCATGTAATCTCTGGGTGTCAAACTTGGGAAGTGCCACTCAAAGTCCACTAAGTTAGTGGGAAAATCCAACAATTGGATTTTTCCACTAACTAAAAAAATAATAAAAAAATCAAGTTTTTTATGAAAAACATTTTCATAATTTAGAAAATATTTAAAAGACAAATTTAATATCACATATTAAATTGTTTATGACACCTCACTTTGATTAATCACATTAATCAAGTTTTAAAAAAATACTTTCATGCTAATGATCAAGTACACTCTAAAAAATAATTAATTAATAAATAAATTATTTAATTATAAATTATATCTCTTATAAAATACAATTGTCCCTTAAGACCAAATTTGAATATTTCAAATTCTCACTTCATCTAGTTCTTCAATTTCATCCATAGTGAGTTAGCAAGGAGACCCGATGGATCTACAGATCATGGGCTCCAACAATCTGAGACAAACTGGTCAAACTCTTTAACCTAGTTAATCAATATTCGTTAACTAATAGGACTGTCCATTATAGCCTGTAGTTGCACTACCTTCACTGTAGATATATTATGTGTCCATTTGATATAACCTTCATCAATAAATTGATCTTTCACAAGTTGTTCGTAACCTCAGCTAGGTCAAATACCAAAATACCCCTGAGTTACACCTTTTCTCCTTAAGTACCACTGTCTCTCTAATGAACAATTGATTTAGGATCTTAATCACTAAATATATTCCCTCTCAAGCCAATGAGAGGATGGGGCCTCTTGTTCAAGACTCAGGATCAGCTCTTAAAGGAACAATCTTTCTACTATCCCTAAAATAGGTAGGAGTGAATTCCATCTTGTAAATTATATGTCCCCAACTATCTACCCGATCTTATCCTTGAAATGGGAGGCATATTGAGCAGCGATGTTTGGTTTACCCTGACCTATTCAGATCAAGGGACAATCGCGAATAAACATGAGTTCATAAACAACTCAGAATTAAGATCAAGTTATCTAGGTTACCAAGAAGTGAAATTAATCAGTGTTAACAGTAAACGGTGTTAATACATAATAGTGATTATTCTGTGGTCTATCTTACACAATTTCATCATGTAGAACACCCCCACTCATATATCTCTACATGAACGAACTGATCACATCGTTTATGACACTTTACAACATTTGTAACTATCATAAAGCGTGTCGTATTCAATAGTATTTCCAGAAATAGGTACCCAACCTAATCCAAGTACTATAGACGGTTTAGGCTGTTTTACTCAAACTTGATCAAGTTTATGTGTCAACATAAAGTCCAAGTATTCATGACAATAGCCAAGGGTTCATAGTTTATTGGATTTAAAGTTATTAAACAATCAATAACACTTGTCTGAATAAACTTCATATATGTTTAGTGTTTACAATGCTACGAGTTTTAGGACATACAACCCAACAAACTCCCACTTGGACTAAAACTCCTAGTGGGTTACAAAAAAGTTGAGTGCTATGAGAGAAAACTAAATACCATAAACTAGGGCATCCCATACCCACAATTTCTCTCACTTGCCCTATTTATCCTACCTGTAGTCCTAAACTTTTCAAGTGACCCTGGGAAATCTTAGCCGGGAGGGCCTTTGTAAACGACCCAACAATATTGTCTTCGAATGCTATTTATCTCAAATAACGTCTCCTCTTAGCACGATCTCTCTGATGAAATGATATTTGCGCTCAATATTTTTTTTTGCACTTATGGCTTCTAGGTTCTTTGGAGTTTGCTACTGCCCCATTGTTATTGCAATACAAAGTGATTGGCAGACGTAGGTCTGAACCAACTTCCAGATCATTTAGGACCTTCCTAAGCTATACTACTTCCTTGGCTGCTTCACAAGTAGCGACATATTCTGCTTCCATTGTGAAGTCTGCAATGTAGCTTTGCTTAATACTTCTCCATACTACTGCTCCTCCATTTAGAGTGAACATCGATCCTGAAGTAGATCTCTTAGAGTTTATATCGATATGAAAATCAGAGTCAGTATATCCTGTAAGGATCAATTCCTTATTTCCATATATGAGCACGTAGTTCCTCGTTCTCCTAAGATACTTGAGGATATTCTTAACAGTAGTCCAATGTTCATAACTAGGATTGAACTGTTACCTACTGACAATCCCTAATACAATGCATATGTCTGGACGAGTATAAAGCATTACATACATCAGACTTTCGACTGCTAATGCATAGGAAACCCGTCTCATATCCTTAACTTCTTGAGGTGTCTTAGGACATTGTTCCTTTGACAAATGTATTCCATTCCTAAAAGGTAAAATACCTATTTTGGAATCCTACATCTTAAACCTAGACAAAACCTTATCTATATAAGATGTTTGAAACATGACTAACGTTCTATTCTTAGGTTTCCAACTATTTGAATCCCAAGAACATAATGTATCTCTCCCACATATTTCATCTGAAATTGGGTTGCTAACTAATATTTAATGTCAGTTAGGTATCCTATATTGTTCTCAATAAGTAGGATATCATCTACATACAAAACTAGAAATACTATAGTGGAGTTAATGGTCTTTTTATATACATACAGTTCATCAACGTTCTGTTCAAAGCCATAAGATTTGACTGCAGTATCAAGTCTTATATTCCAGAATCTAGATATCCATCTCAATCCATAAATAGATCCCTTCAGTTTGCAAACCTTTTGCTCTTAACTCTGCTAAATGAACCCTTTTGGTTGGACCATATAAATACTCTCTTCAAGATCTCTATTTAGAAAGGCATATTGACATCCATTGGCCAAATTTCGTAATTATAAAAAATGGCAATGGACAAGAGTATCCTGATTGATTTGATCATAGCGACAAGTGAGAAGGTTTCTTCATAGTCCACCCCTTCAACCTGGGTATAACCCTTTGTTACTAACCGGGCTTTATAGGTCTATACCTTCCCCGTATGATCTCTTTTACGCTTGTAGATCCACTTACAACCGATAGGTCTTACCTCATCAGGTTTATCTATAAGTTCCCAGACTGAATTAAAGTACATAGACTCTATTTCAAGGTCCATGGCTTTGATCCACTGATCTCAATCAAAATAATCCATTTCCTATTTATATGTTAATGGATTCTTTAAGCCATCATCAGGTGTGTTAACTTCGATTTCAATTAAACCCATATAGCGGTCAGGGTGTCTCACAACCCTCCCACTACATCGAGGTTCTCTCAACTCTTGAGTACGATATGATGGACCAGATGTCCTTGATCTATCTACAGCTCTTGTTAATGAGCAAGGTTGATCAACAACTTTTGTTGATTCGTCTGTAGCATTATTTGAAATCTCTTCCAATACTAGTTTATTGCAGGGTTTATGATCTTGATTGTGGTCTTCCTCTAGGTATGTGGCATTTGTCGATACAATTATCTTATCATCCCGAGGATCATAAAATTGACCACCTCTCATCCCTTTAGGGTAACTTACAAACATGCATAATTTTGAACGATGTTCCAATTTATTAGGATTTTGCACTAACACGTGCGTCAGGAAACCCCAGATTCGAAAATGACGTAAACTAGCTTTACACCCTGTCCAAAACTCATAAGGTGTTTCTGAAACACTCTTAGAGGGAACATTATTCAAAATGTAAGCTGCAGTCTCTACTGCATACCTCAGAACGAGTTAGGCAAGTAAGCATAACTCATCATGGACCGAACTATGTCTAACAAGGTTTTGTTTCTCCGTTCAGATACACCGTTCTCCTGAGGCATTCCCGGTGCAGAGAGTTGTGACTCAATCTTGTGTTCTATCATATAGTCATGAAATTTTAAGTCCAAATACTCCACACCTCGATCTAATCAAAGTGTCTTAATAGATTTACTTAATTAGTTCTCAACCTCAGTCTTAAATTCCTTGAACTTTTCAAGAACTTCAGACTTAAAATGAATTAGGCAAATGTAATCGTACCTTGAATAATCATCTATAAAGCTAATGAAATATTCATAACCTCCCCATGCTTTAACACTAATTGGTCCATAGAGGTCCGAATGCACGAGCTCTAAGGTTTCTTTGGCTCGAAGACCTTTAGCAGAAAAAGATCTTTTTGTCATTTTTCGTTCAAGACATGACTCACATGGCGGTAAAGAGACATCTTCTAACTTTTTTAGAAGTCCACTTTTAGCCAGTCTCCCAATCCTATTGAGATTAATGTGGTTAAGTCTCAAGTGCCGAAGATAGGTACTCTGAGAAATGCGTTGCCTTTTTCTTTGAGTTTCAGCTATTTTAAACATTTCTATGTTATATACAACTTCAACTTTAGATGATTTTCACTTATATAAGTTACTTTCTAAGTTTGCAGAACAAATTTGTATACCTCTTTTTGTAACGAACGCTTCACTAAGACAAAAATTTACTTTGTACAAATCTTCCAACAAACAGAAAATAGATATCAAATTTCTTTTACAAGAAGGTACATAAAGAACATTTTCTAAATACATATATATATTTCCAAAAGTTAACTTAATAGCTCCCACTGCTTTTACTGAGATACGCTCCCCTGATCCAACCTAGAGAGTAATCTCATCTTGTTCAAGCTGCCTCCAGGAACTAGTTTCTTGAGAAGAAAAACAAACATGATCGGTGGCCCTTGAATCCAGTATCCAGGTAGAATCTTCATTCTCCACTATACATGTTTCAATAACTAGTAAATCTAACTTACCTTGTCTTTCTTTTTCAGCTTTCTTCTCGGTAAGATATTTAGGGCAATTTCTTTTCTAATGCCCATTTTCGTTGCAATGGAAACATTTTCCTTTGACAACTTCCTTTTTGCCTTTATGTGCAACTGGAGCCTTCCCCTTCCTAGTTTCCTTATTTTTCTTTTGAATACCTCTATTCTTGGATTAAGAAGTGATAGATTTACTCCCAAAAGACGAAATTTTATGGGGTTTCCTCTTTAAAGTGGAAGCAACATTTGCTTCTGCCTCAGAACATAAAGATTCGTAATTCTAGAGTTCGTCAAGAAGAGTCGTCAATTTATACTCAATATTATTCATCATTGCATTCATTTTGAATTGAAAAAATCTCTTTGGAAGAGACTGCATGATGAATCCAACTTGACTCTTCTCATTCATGAGGACTCTATTCACTTCTGCAATATTGAAGTGAATTATCATGTTCAAAACATGTTCCCTTACGGAGGTTCCTTCCTTCATTCTGCAGTTGTAAACGAATTTAATTGCGTCATGCATGGCAGGTGTGGACGGTTGTCCAAACAGGCCCTGCAAAGAGTCCATGATCTCTCTTGCAGTAGCTAACCTCTCGTGTTTCTTAGACAGTAAATCGGATATATTGGCTAAAATATAAACCTGAGCCTTCTCATTAGCTTTGACCCATCTATCATACACATCTCGAACTGTTCGGTTTGCGTTGGGACCAAGAGATGGAGGACATTCCTCCATTAAAACGAATCGAAGATCATCTATTACTAGTATCATGTTTATATTCGATTTCCAAGTTTCGTAATTATCGTCGTTAAGTTTTTCAAAAGCTAGCTGTTGTATAATGGATGTTGACATTGCTGAAAAAGTAAATAAATTATTAGAGAATTGATTTAACTATTTTTAATCCAATTTGTTTATAAAAAATAATGTACCTGTTCTCATTATTCTTTTGTTACAATACTTCAGCGAGTTAGAATAGGCCCCACTGAATGGTAGTCGACTACTCCTTCATCGAATCAAGACATTCTTGACTAAATACTAATACCTAGAGATGTAAAATTTTCCCGTGGGGCCTCGCTCTGAATGGGATAGGGATTCCTCGATTAGGCGGGGAATGGGGGAGGGAGTGGGAGCAAAAAATTCCCCGTGTGCTTGATGGGTGGAAAATGGAGAGTAAATATCCGTGCATCTTATGATATGCGTTCGTTCTCCATGCGTCAATAGTCATGCATTGGACTAAGAAATATGCAAGATGCGCTTAAGAATATATGCGATGACCATGCGTTCTTGCCACAAGTTTTCTTGCTCTTTCGCCAAGTATAACAAGATCGCAAGTTTCTTGGGGTGATCGAGGTCGAACCTAGGTACTTGTAACTAAATGTTGGAAAGTAATGTGTTTGCGGCGAAGAATAAAAGAATAATGAAGTAAAGAACTATGCGCTACTCCTACTCCTAACTAAACAGATTGAGGATTGGAAGTATGACTATGAGAGTTGGTAGAGATGCGACAACTGTTAACGAGTAATAAGATGCATGGAAAAATAGATAAAATAGTGGAGGGGATAAATTCACTGTATTAGTAAGCTTGATCGCAAGGGTAATTCCAGCCACCACAAGTTATGTGATCATGCTATACACAAATATACACATGCAATGCATATGCGAAAATGTTGATAGAGCTTATGTCTAAGTCTCTATTCTTGCTTATGTGATCTAACACACATAAGACAAGGTGACCCCATATCACCATATCCTATTTCTAGGGCGCATGCGATGTGTAAATAGGAGATAGAACTTATTCCTAAGTTTCTTCTCTTACTTATGTGATCCAATCTGACTCTCCCAAGCCTAGATTTGGTCTTTAGACTACTCTCTCAAGTATGTCCAAATGATGAATGATGCACTCATAAGACAAGATGAACACATAAAGCATGGTTGAACATAAGATTATTCCTATCTCTAGAAACACTGCTTACTTTGCTTAGTGAATTCCACTACTTACCCCCTCGGTAGTTAGTCACCGCTGATTAGCTCATAGACAAGCGTTGCTACAGCCTCACACTAAGCAAAGAGGATTTACTCACTATATTCGCGCAACTCACACCTTTCGGTGGTTTGCTACATGCTTCATATGTCTATGCCACATGATTGAGTATGCGATACTCTTGCAGTCTCACTTAGTTCGTTGCAATGAGAGTAAGAGATGATAAAGAAGAAGTTAATAAAGATGGAGTCGAAGGAAATAAAAAGATGCATTGATTACAAAATGTATTAATGACTTAAGCTAAAATGTAATACAATACAGAGATAGAAGAGAGATGGAGGGCTAGATGTAGGCAATCTTTTGCTTCCATCGGATGTATATCAAGGCTGGCGATGGTGCCATGGAAGGGCGGTGGAGTAGAATCTCTCGAGATCTATCTCCGACAAAGCTTTGGTCGTCACTAGGAATGAGTGAAGGAATGAAGAACTCTCAAAGAATGTCATCTCATGCTCTCATCTGTGATCACAGGGATCTGCCTTAAGGTAGAAGCTCGGATACTTTGAATTTGGGCTCTAAGTTTCTATTTATAGAGCTCAATCATCGACAACATTAATGGTCCCGCTCTGAATCTCTGCCACTAATGGCATGATGGTCCAGCTCTGAACCTCTGCCACTAACGGCGCGGTAGGTGAAATGTCAACATCATCTTTTCGGTACTCCAAGGTATGCGTTCATGCTCGTTTTTGCCGAAGTACCATCACTTTCCACCAACCTCGTGATCAACCTTCTATCATGGTTATTACTTTGTAGCCGCAACATCCATGCGATGAACGTATGCGATCACCCTTGTGATGGTCTGGGATCACCGCATTCGATCGATTCCTTTGATAGCTACAAAAATAGACATTTCGATGCAGAATAATGCATAAATATTGGGTTAGTAGAGATTTCCTATGCTGATCGACGCAAGCTCACTTTTCACATGAATTCTTAATATAATCACCGCACATTCTACTTGTTAGCCCTCATAATTCTAATAAAGAGGCTACAATAACTTGTATTTCACTAGTTATCAGAGCTAAACGGGGACGAGGATGAGGAATGCATTCCTTGTCCCCGCTCCCGCCCCTGCCTCCGCCCTATTCCCCATCCTCGCCTTGATTAGCTATACATATATTTTTAGTATAGTTATCTAATGTTATGTTATTATTATTATTTATATAAATATTACATTTAAATTTCAAAGTTGATTATTTATTGGAAAAGATAATGAATATGTTTAAATTGAATATTTAAATTTCAATTATATATGTGAATAATTTATTTATATTTATTTCTTTCTACTAAAAAAATTAATTAGCTTTTTAAAATTCAAATTGTCATGTAAAACTAACTATAATAAAAATTTAGTGATAAAGTTAATTATTTAATTAAAATTTGCTTACATTAGTGATTTAAATTAATTGACTTTTTACAAAAAAAGTAACAGGGAAAAATTTCCCGTGGGGAACCCGATCCTCGCGAATTTTCCATGGGAAATCCTTGTCCCGATCCGCGTGGAGAATTTCATGGGGTTGGGAAATGAAATGGGGAGCGGGGACAGGGATGAGGAATGGCATCCCCGCCCCCGCCCCGTGGACATCTCTACTAATACCAGAATAACTTTTATCCTTATTATAGTTAGTTACTGTTTATTTTGTCAAGATCTTTACTAACATTTAGTAAGTCTTCTAAGCGTACACCCACCATTTTTGAATTATAGAGATTGGAATCAAACAAGCCCTTGAAGGAGAAACAATTGTTTAAAAATGGACCTAAGTAACCCTATCCATATATGGAGTTTACGGTGTTTTGAATCTTTTTTACAACCCTCCGAATTGATAGCCATCGTTAAATGACAAGTAAAGGGTCACATAAAGCCAACCAGCAGGTGCAACATAGAAATCTCATGGTGTGACCTAATGGAAGAGACCGTAGGACATGTTGACACACACCTTTCACCCACTTACTATGAACTACTTCCCCTATTCACCTTGTTATTGACCCATGCAAACACTTTCCGAAAGGAGGTTGCTGCTAATAGCAACTTGAAGCCGAGCATGGGTCTCACTGTGCGAACTCTTAGGGACGTAAAAGCTAGAAATAATATATCTTATATACTATTAATCTCTCACTGAAGTGTTCTATTTTATAAAAAATCGGGTAATTACTTGGTTATTAACTGGCTAACATTTAATAACCTAAGTCTAGGTAATTTTTCCTAGTATAACTCTTAAACCGTGATTAACCTATAATGTTTAGGGGATAAACCAATTTTATTATCTTACACCACTCATGCATGCTCATAAAACTAGGGTTATTGACTTAGACGCTAGTGTAATCTCCAGGTTGAAGGATCTTGATTTAAAGAGATCCTTGAGCGGAAGCGGATCGTCCAAATTCCAATTTGATTGAAAAACAAATTTATAGTAAACATACAGGATATGCATTCTTAAATAGTAAATTACAACATGCTTTTTATTAAGAAAAAGAGTTCAAGAGATTATACCTTTGAAGAACGTTTCTTCGTGTAGAGCCCTCGAATTGTCACGAACCCAAAAACAAGAACAAGCTTGAAGATCCTCTTCAAGAAAACTCGAACTAACAAGAGACACAACCACTAGGAACCTTCGGTATACTCAAGGTGAGAGTCTAGGAGTTGTGGGTTCTGACTATTTTGGTTAGGAGGGTTATTTTGAGTTTGAGGAGGAACAAGATTGAAGAAGACATAACTCTTCTATCGTATAGCAAAACTTCAATCGTATATCTCTCAAACTTGTGTCTGTATCATGTGGAAGAAAAGAAAACAAATTTTCATTTATTCTAATTTGCCATGCAACTACTTAACTACCCACTAAGGTGGTTGGAAAGAAAAGAAGAATAATTATCCAAAATAATAAAATTAATATAAATAAATATGACAACTAACTTATCATATCTTATTTATATTAAACTATATGTTATATCAAATATAACACATAACCTATAGTTTTAATATTGTATCATATACATTATAAACTATAGTTCATTTTCTCTATTTCATGGCATTTAATATAAATCATATTTATATTAAATTAACAACTATGAATCTCATTCATAAAAAATCTATGTGAATCTCATTCGAATATTGATTTCCTCCAATTAAACTATAATGTATCAAAAACATTATAACAATTATATCATATATAATTGATATATAATTAAATTCCCTCTTATTAATTTAAACAATTCAAATTAACCCAAAAACTGATTCTCAACTAAATCCTTTTGAACTATCAAGGGGACCTTATGGACCTGTTGCTTGAAGTTCCAACGGTACGTGAATAATTAATTAAACTCTTTGATTACATAATCCACCACCGTTAACTGTTGAACACTCCACTAAAGACCGACAGTTGTACTCTTCGTACTACAGATATATTTCTATGTCCATTGGATATAACTAATCAATAGTACGATGACCTTTCACAAATTGCTCGTAAGAACAGCTGGGCCAAATTACTGTTTTTCCCCTGTAGTTACATCTTACTTCTTAAGTACCACTGATCCCTCTAATGAACAATAGATCATAGTCCTACTATGAATAAACCCCTCTCGGGCCAGGAAAGGGTGTGGCGCCACATTGTTCAAGAACCAGAATCAACCCTTAAAGAAGAAATTTATCTACTTATCCCTACTTCGGGAAAGGAGTGAATTCCATCTTGTGTAGTTGTGTTCCCAGCTCTCTAATCAGACGAATCCCAAAATGGTAGGCTTGTTGAGTCGGCGATCTGGCCACTTTCACCCATACAAATCAAAGGACCAACCTTATAGGCAGGAGTTCACAACTCACTCAGGATTAGTCATGTTACCTATGATCATCCTAGTGAAATAAAAGTCTCTATTATGAACGGTGTTATATAATGAGACTAAACATTTTGTGGTCCGGTCTTATACAAACTCATTTATATAGAATATTCCCGCTCGCATGTCTAATACATGAATAATCACGATTAGATCATTTGTAGCACTCTACAACAACTTGTAACACCTACAAAGCGGGTCATACTTGTAATGTCACCAAGATAAGGTACCCAACCTTACCCATATACTACAGACCATTTAGGTTATCACTTAAACATGATCCACTTATATGTCTCCACATACATGTTTAAGTTACAACGATAACCTTGGTTGTTAGTTTATTGGTTTATGGTTTATGCAACTAAAATATCACATATTTTATAGACAAAGTGAATAAAATATCATATATTATAAATCACATAAGAGTTTGTTCATATATGGTTTACAAACTATAGGATCTTACGAGATTTAGGGCATCAACCCCAACAATCTTCCACTTGTTTTTATCTTGTACACCCACTCGCTTTAAGATAAGTGAGAGATTGTTAGGGTTGATGCTTTAAATCTCGTAGGGTTCTGTAGTTTGTAAACATCTGTATGAACAAACACTTGTGATGTAATAATATGAGATATTTTCTTCACTGTTGTCTATGAAATATGAGATATTTTAGTTGTATTAACCACAAACCAATAAACTAAGATCCCTAGTTATCGTTGTGACTTAAGTATGTATGTGAAGACATACAAGTGGATCATGCCTTAAGTGATAACCTAAATGGTCTGTAGTATATGGATAAAGGAGGGAAACCTTATCTTGGTGATACTACGAATACGACCCTTTTTGTATATGTTACAAGTGTTGTAAAGTGCTATAGATGGTCTGATCCTGATCATTCATATGGAGACATGCGAGCAAGGGTGTCCTATACAAAGGATTTTGTATAAGACCGGACCATGAAATGTTTAGCCTCGTTATATAACACCATTCATGACAGAGACTTTCATTTCACTAGGATGACCATAGGTAACATGACCTTAATCCTGAGTGGTTGGGAACTCTTGCCTATGAGGGTGGTCCTTTGATTTGCATGGGTGTGGGTGGCCAGATTGCTGACTCAAACCTACTACTTTGGGGATTCGTCTAATTGGGGAGCTGAGAACTTAACTACACAAGATGGAATTCACTCCCCCAGTAGATAGATTGCTCCCTTAAGGGCTGATTTTGGGGATTGAACGATGTGGCGCCCGAGAGGTGTTCACTCATAGTAGAATTATGATGTATTGTTCTTTAGAGGAATCAGTGGTACTTAAGGAGTTAGATATAACTATAGGGGCAAAACGATAAATTGGCCCAGTTGTACTTACGAGCGATCTCTGAAGGGTTATCATACTGTTGATTGGTTATATCCAATGGACACAGAAATATATTTGTAGTGAGAAGAGTGCAGTTGTTAGTCTTTAGTGGAGTGTCCGACAGTTAACGGATGGTGGATTTTATGATTAAAGAGTTTAGTTAGCTATTCACGTACCGTTGGAGCTTTTTAGCTACAGGTCCATAAGGTCCCCTTGGTAGCTCAATGGATTCAAGTTGAGAATCAGTTTTTGGGTTAGTTTGAAGTGTTCAAATTAACAAGAGGGAATTTGATTATATATGATATAATTAAATTGGTTCAATTATATGTGATATAACTGATATGATGTATGAGATATATTAATTGGAGGAATTGATATAAATATGATTTATATTAACTAAAGGAGAAAAGAAATATGGTTTAAATATTACATATGATGTGATATTAGAACTATAGGTTATAAATATAATATGATAAGTTAGTTATTATATATATTTATAATTAAAACAGTTATATGATAATTGTGGTTGGTTATTTTCTCCATTAATCGTGAAAGTTAGAACTATAGGTTATAAATATAATATGATAAGTTAGTTATTATATTTATTTATAATTAAAACAATTATATGATAATTGTGGTTGGTTATTTTCTCCATTAACCGTGAAAGTGGTAGGTTTATTTTCAGTTTTGAATAATTGAAGGATAGAATGAAAAGTGTTTTCATTTTGTTGAGAGATCATTTCATTAATTGCATTACAATCGTTTTATTCATGAGAGACTACACGATAGCCTTCAAATGAGAGACTAAACGATCGTGTAATGCGACTTTTACTAAACGATCGTGTAAATGATCCAGTGATAGAGCGAAACTTACTAAACAATCGTGTAAACGATCCAGCTTGCTTTACTAAACGATCGTGTACTAGTTAGATTTACTAAACGATCAAGCATTCACAATCTATACGATAGATAGTACCTTCTCCCACTTGCTTGATCGTGTAGTTCGATTGTTTCCTTCCTCCATCCCTCTACCAAATTCACATAGAGCCCACACCTCCTAGATTCTCACCTCGAGAATACCAAGGTTGCCGAGTGTTGGTGTCGAAGGGTGCTTGTTCAAGGAGAAGATTGTTTGTGATTACTAGATGATTGACTAGGCGATCTGAATGATAGTGAGAGGTTTCTATCCAATTCTTCATGAAAGGAAGAGATTCACAGAAGAAGAGTTCTTCAAAGGTATATCTCTAATTCATTTTGTTTTTAATTGAAAAAGCATGCTGTAATTTTGTTTAAGATGCTTAACTGTTCTGTATGTTTGTGAATGCGTTTAATTCTTTACAATGGGCTTGGAAGATCTTGTTTCCGCTTAATGATACTCTTGAATAAGAGTTCCTTTAGTCTTGAAATCTATTTACCTTATCTCATAGTCATATTATAAGGCAATGGATAGGAGGATCCGAATAGACTTCAGCATGGCAACAGGAAAGAAAATCTCCTCATAGTCGACTCCCTCTACCTGGGTATAACCCTTTGCCACCAGTCTAATCTTGAAGGTCTGCACCTTACCATCAGCACCTCGTTTCCTCTTGTAGATCCATTTGCAACTGTAATATAAAAATTGATGATGATGTGCTATAACTCAAGTTTTCGTCCCCGGTAACGACGCCAAAAACTTGTAATGATAAAATTTTATGATGCGCTATGACTCAAGTTTTCGTCCCCGACAATGGTGCCAAAAACTTGTTAATTTATGTGCTTATGTGCTATGATTTATGATATTGCGATACTATGTTCTAAATGTATGCGATGATAACGATATGCGTTCATAGTATGCATTCGTGTAGTGCGTGTGTCACAAATTTTCTTACGCTGGAACCAAGTTTCTCAGAGTGATCTGAGGTCAAACACGGGGATTGTGAGAATTAATGTGATACTATTGTGGTATATGCGACTGGTTAACATAAAGAATAATGAATTGGGTTTAAAAGTAAATTGCGATGAAAAGTAAATTGCGGTAAAGAATAAAATGCGCTGAAAAATAAAATGTGATAAAGTAAATTGTGGTGATAAATTAAAATGCGGTAATAAAGTAAATGAATAAACAATTAATATACAAGTTGAGGACTGGCTGTGAAGATGTGCAGAAGTGTCTGGTGAATGCGGTGGCAAGTCTTGTGAAAGGAGTTAGAAAGAGAATGGGTTGAGGGAAAGGGCATCACAAGTTCGTCAATCTTATTGAGAATGCAACTAAGGTTCCGCTTTCTCTTGGCTTACACCTTTCAGTGATCAGCTGTGTTCCCATATTCTATGGTGAAATAGGGATGAACGTGATGAACGCAAGGTTGTTTCCATCTCTAGAAATACTTCTCGCTTTATTTAACGCATTCTTTCAACCTTCTTTCGAGAGGCGTAATAACATCTTCACTTCTGCTCTCACAGGTGAAGATGGTTGAGCATGCTTTAGCTAAACTTAGCCGATTTCTTCAACAAAGATTAATTTACTTGCTTAATCCTTCCCATTTACCCAGGGGATTAATTACACATGATGAAGAAAATAGATGATGAATGTATGGAGAAGAACAGAGAAATGACAATGATTATGATAATGATATTAAAATCTAAGGATAAGCGTTTGTTACAGATAGTGAATGAAGGATTAAAGATGAACACAGTAGATGAATGGAAGATAAGAACAAATACGGAAATAGTGTCAATATCTTGACACAGATCCTGATCGAAGACGATGTGCTTGTCGGCGTGTGGTAGAAATGGAGTGGAAAGCTTCCCTCTCAGGCTTGCTTTCCAGGTAGAAGTGACCTTTCGCACAGAGTTTCTTCTTTGGGAATGGAAATAATTGCTTGCTCAGAGACTTACCTCTCGGTCTTGTCTCGTCTTTCTCCCAGATTTTCTCTAAACTGTCTCTTCAGACCAACCTCCTTTCTTCGAATTTGATGAAACTATTTATAGACATTGGCTCCTTTTGCATTAGTGGTCCCGTTCTGATAATTCCTGCCATAGCATAGTGGAAATGTGCGCTCTGTTCCACGATCAATTTGTCAGAATCGTACAACAGAAAAGTTGTATCAGAAGTCCTTGTGAATGTGTTGCTCTTCACATCTTCGATCGATCGCCGCATGCGGTGTAATTGTTTTGATCTCTTATTGATTGCCAAATGCAGTGGAAATGTGTTAGTCGTTTGAGTCCATGATCGATCGTCGCATGCGTTGCAATTGCGTTGTTCTTTTTCGTTCTTGATTGATTGCCGCATGAAATGTGGATGCGTTGTTCATTTTTGTCCTCGAGCAATTATCGCATACGGTGACCTATTTTCCTGCAAAACAAAGACTTGGACATTCCATTTTGCCATCGCAATGGGGTTAGTGGGTGTGCTTACCACACTTAACAATTTTCATGATTCTAAGTCAATTTCTATACTGTCGACGCAAGTTTTCCTTCTTTTTGTTGCATAATCTAAATAAAACGGTATAAATAACTTGTATTTCTACAAGTTATCACACCCCTAAATTTAGATATATGCTTGTCCTCAAGCATATCCTCAACTAAGGCAATTAAACTCAAATCCTCTCCTAACTTTGCATCGATCGGCTACGCTAAATGCTCCACCTCTACAAAACTTCTCAACCCTACAAGTTCCTTCTATCCTTCAACATTTCATCAACATACTCTACTTTATTCTTATCTAAGACAAACCTCTGCCCAAAGTTCCCTTCTAGTTTTCGAGAAGAATGTTTTACCTCTTCTTGCGGAAACAACGAAGTGCATCTTTATGTGGTGGCCTGGTTTGCGTCATTCTATAGAAGGTAAGCTATTGAGATAAGAAGACCCGCATATCGACTAAGGCAGTAGCAAAGGATGTGGTGGTGGGTTGTGCTGTCGATGTTTCACCAGCATCGGTTTGAGGTTGAACGGAAGGGCCTGCTCCCAAACCGTGTGGGTCATCAACATGTGGCGGTGGGGGTGAAAAGTGAGGTGGAGATGGATGGCGGGGGGACCTGCTGGAGATACGGGGTTTGAGTCGGGGACAAGGAGGAGGTTTGTGAATTGTTCGGGAAGAGGGGAAAAGGGCTCATTTTGTAGTCTAGGTGGGCGAATGATTAAAGGAAAAGGGTCCAAGGGTAATTGGGTTTGCTTCTGCGGCGAACTGCCTTGGACGATCTCCTTTCCTTTATCATTGCGGTGCTAATTCTTTGGTTTTGTGGTTGCGGTGCATTTAGATCAATGAAGGGCCGTTTTGTTGGAGGCTCGATGCAATGTGGTGAATCTTTGAGAAGCATTCTCAGGATCTTCGTGTGGATGACGCCATGAACTTCAGGCATGAGCTCTTCGTCAATGCCTACGCCTATAGATAGGCATAGGCTCAAAGTTGTCCACGGGAAGAAGTATTGACCTCTCACACGGCCAACAAAACCTCGAATATGCTTCGTAATGAGTTGGCCCACATCGATCGGAATGCTGTACGCTATGCTGTATGCGGCCATAACTCGATCCCTTGAAATTCTTTTGTCATGCGTTGTTGGGATGAGTCTTCGTTTCACCAAATAGACCCAAAGTTGCACTTCTGGCAGCAGCCTTTTAGAGGCGAGGGTTCTTATGCCTGTTAATGACACCGACCACTTGGTGCCCGGTTGTATTAATACCTTCAGTGCATCCTCCACATGCTCTTCTTCAGGATTAACAATCAACTTGTTACCCGGTGCTTCCGGGAGGTTCTTCAACTTATAGAGCTCATTGATGTCCTTTACGCTGAACGACACTACCCTCCCTTCGATGATCACTGCATCTTCGGTGTAAAGAAGCTGGCCATGATAGAAGGCCTTCACTACCGTAGGAATACCGATGGATGGACATTGGCAGAAAGTTTCCCACCCATGTTCCAACACAACACTGGTAATGAGATCCGGTAGTGGTGCCAACGTAGGGAAGAAGCCCATTTCCATCCACAGATCATCATTTTCTTTCTTGGTTGTTGGGCACCTCCTGGTCGACACAAACTCACTGCTCTATATTTTAGCTTTGCCCTTTTCTTGAGTAAATGCAAGGTGAGATTTTTGTTTTTTTTGCATTCCCTTGCGTTGCTCTTCTTTTTCCTTTTCCCATTTTGCCACTTCTTTTCTTTTCCTCTCTCGGACGCGTTGCACATTTGCTTTGTGGCGTCGTTCCTTCTCCTTCTTTTCTACTACTTCTTTTTCTCTCATTTCTCTTTCAAATTTCTTTGAGGCGAGCACAATGCGCTGCTCTTCCTCGAGCCTTCTTCTTTCTTCTTCTTCCGCTCTCGTGTTGTCATGCAAACCGCCTCATCATGAAGTTGTCTGGCCAAATCGCCTGCTGCGATGATTTGGCACGCACGTGACATCTTCTCTTTCTTCTTCTCTAATTCTCTTTTTCTTGCCTTTTTCTCATCTGCTATGCATTGAAAGAATAATGGGTCACTTGTGGACCCTTGCGGCACATTCTCCTTGCGAGCCGCATAAGAGGGGTGATGTCAGGGTCTTCTCTGTCTTTAGATGTAACCAATCTGGTATGCGGTGATGAAACTCGTGGTTGCGCTGATGCTCTAGCTTGCGCTGACACCCCTCTTCCACCTTTGGGTGGTTGATTCTCTGTCAAAATCTAAACTTTCCACCCTTTTCTTTTTCTCCTCTTTCTTTAGGCACTTCTCTTATCACCTGCGTTTTTTTCTTTCACTCCTCTTCTTTTCTTTCTTCTCCTTCTTCAACCAGGCGACTTCATCTTCTTCTGACTGTTTTTCTTTACTTTTTCTCTTCTCCTTCTCTTTGACTGTCCCTGGCCGCTTCTTCGCCTCTACAACCTCCAAAACAACCCTGATGGGTCCCTCATTGGAGTCTGTTGGGATAGTCTTCTTAGGATCCGAAGTGGCCAGGCCATTCTCCATGAAGCCACTGCCAACTCCTCCTCTGATGGTAGGGGCTGGTTCACTACTTCTGCCTCCGATAACCCCCCCTCTTTCTAAATTGCTCAAAATACTCCCAAATACCTCTGTCATCCCTTCGCTTTAGTTCACTTTGAGTCAAAGGTACTGGGAGTGCCACCTTAGGTCTGGTGGCAAAAGCACTCTCCGTGCTCGGCCTCTCTTGGTTGGTGGATGGTTTTTCGGCTACAGAGGTCTTTCGCCAGGGTTTTCTGACAATTTTTTGGGAAGGCTTAGGCCAGGCGGCGACCGGCAGCAAGGAAAGCCGCCTTCTACGTGGTGACGGGGGCTTGGGAAGGGGACGATGGTTGGGAAGAAGAGTGGGAAGATTGTCCGGCCATTTTTGTTGGTGAAGTGAAAGAAGTTGGAAATTTCTTTATTTCGGAAGAAAGCTCGGAAGGGGATGGTAGGTATGCAGAGATAATTTGTGCTTAGGGTTTTTCATGAAAAGATGCAAATGAGCTTCTCGGTTGAAGGAGGTGCGATTTATAGGTTGGACCTTGATGGGCCTGATAACGGGCAGAAATGCACGTTATCATAGTGCTAAGTTCTTAAACAATGCTGGTTTGCGTTGATAAAATATGTTAGATTGCGTCCAAAAAGCATCAAATTCATAATATTGCGGTCGCATGCGTTCATCTCATAGAAACAGTTTATTTTTGAGTTTTTATGTAGAGTATACGTTGACGCAAGGTGAAAATTGCAATCATAGGAAATCATTGGTCGAGAGCAGCATTACCGCAAGACTTTACGGTGATTGTGTTTGCAAACATTTGCTCAAGAAGGATTGCCGCAACTTGGTCGGTGGAACTTGATGGGCGAATCTAGGTGAAAGGCATAATTAATCGCTACGGGACAGAAAGCTGAGGTCGAATCCGAATTAAGCTGACAGCCGCTAACAATAACAAGTACATTCAGCTTTTCAGTGACAAAATATCGAGGCATCAGTTCGGGAATTAAAGCCATCCCATTTGAGCAATCATAAGAGAGAAGCTGCCTTTACCCCGAAGCTCTATAAATACCAAAGGCATCCTTCAGAAAAGGGGTTAACAAGTTCACCAATTAGAGAGTTCATAAGTTAGCTCATCACGTCTTTGTCCATAGTTTTTCCTTTTTATTTTAAGGCGGAGCAAGAGAAGAGTAAAGACACCAAAAATCACTCAGGGAAACTCGAGAGAGAACCTTGAGGTGAAGAAGCAGAGAGCGGGTCGACTCTCGCGAGAGCGAGATTATCTTTTGAACACGAGTAGAAAAACAGTGTAAAAGCCTGGGCAACAAGAGATTTCTACCAGACTCTTTATTCTATCCTTGCATTGTTATTTTGTACTTCATCTTTATATTTATACAATGGAAGTTCTTATTCTACATCTGTTCACTCTCTTAGCACGCATGAGTAGCTAAACTAGTCGAATGGGTTGAGAAGAACTAAGCTAACATGACGGCTAAGGAAGTTCATTGCTTGCGATTGTCTTGTTTTATGTTGTTGCTCAACACCCCTTTAGAGCTACTCGAGAGAGAGTCTAAAGAAAGAACCTAATGACTCGAGAGAGCTAGGTTAGAACCTAGACTCGAGAGAGCAAGATTAGAATCGCATAAACAAGAGATAGTGACTTAGAGATAAGCTCTGTTTGTTAACCTGCATTGCATGCATCCTAGAGATGGAATGATATTATGTGGTTGCCTTATTTGTATGTGTATCATTTTTTCATCGTATAAATAAGAATAGAGCTTATGTGTAGGTCCTATAGACTTATCGCATATATATTGCATGCGTTCTAGCATTAAAGATCGTGGCATTCGCATCGAGAGGTGGTTAACTGTTGTATGCATGTTGCATGATCGCATAGCATGAACGCATCCTAGGAAGTGTTAGCCGAAACTTTTTCTCAACCCGTTGACCGCATACTCATCGCATCTCCCGTTTATTTCCACTCTTTTAAAACTCCGCTGTATTTTTTCTATTTTTCATTATCGCAAAACAAAACCTCAACAACTATCAATTTTTGGTTACCCGCAAAGTTTTCCTAAAAATTACCACCACAACCTATTTTCACCAAGTCCCTGAGTTTGACCCTGGACTTACTAGAAAACTCAGTGGAGTTTACACTTGGATTCTGCTGAGGAAACTTGAGTGCTCTATGCAATTTCACCATCGCATTTCATCCATATTTCCACATCAATATAAAATAACGCATCAAGTTGGTGTCGCTGTCGGGGGTTACTTCGACAAAATAGTGTGCTAACGGTAATTTTTTGGTTTCTTTGCAGACTCTTAATCTCTGGCGAATTATGACCCGGAGATTGAGAGGACATTCAGAAGAAGATTAAGAGACCGCCAACAACAACTGTCAGATAAAGAAGAGATGGCAAAGCAGCCTGGAAATGGAGCACCAAACGAAAACAATGTCATGGCGAATCCAATCCTTTTGACTAACGATCGCAATAGACCCATTAGGGACTATGCATCGCCAAACCTCTATGATTTCTCTCTAGGAATCATGAGGCCTACCCTCGATGGAAGCAGATTCGAAATGAAACCGGTGATGCTGCAGATGATCCAGACTGCAGGACAATTCGGAGGACGGCGTGGCGAGGACCCACACGCCCACCTCCGAAGCTTTATTGAAATCTGTAATACTTTTGTGTTCCCGAACATCTTTGCCGAAGAAGTTCGACTAACTTTGTTCCCATTTTCTCTTTGTGATCAGGCAAGGAAATGGGCGTATTCCCTCGAGCTGGGAGAGATCACTTCATAGGAACAGGTCGTAGAGAAATTTATGAAGAAATATTTTTTGCCTACTGAGAACGCTAGACGAAGGAAACTCATAACAAATTTTGAACAAGATATGGATGAATCGCTTAACGATGCCTGGGTGAAGCTTAAGAGGTTAGTCCGAGACTGTCCACACAATGGTTTGCCAGACTACCTTCATATGGAAATCTTTTATCATGGTTTGAATCCCGCTTCGTAGACCGCTGCCAATGCGGCAGCCGCTGGTGGTCTGCTTGATAAAATGTATGATGAGGCTAAGAATATCTTGGATCGCATCTCTAAGAACTACGAAGATTGAAGAGAGAGAGTGTGATTAGAGACTGAGAATCAAGGATAACGACGCAAGTAATGATGCTATTACTTCACTACAGAATCAGATGACCACAATCATAAACTTAATTCAAGGAATTGTGATCAACAGCCCAACAATGCAAAATGGGTAAATAAACGCAATTAGTCAAAACACCACAAGGTGTGCGACTTGCGGCGATGGGCACGCAATGGAAGAATGCCCACAGAATCCACAGTCTATTTACTTTGTGAAAAATAATACCTTTTCGAATACATACAACCCCGGGTGGAGAAACCACTCAATTTTACATGGAAGAAATAGAGGTAGAATTTCCAACATGTGGCGCAGAAAGAAGGGCCACCTGGATTCTTCCCGCACAATAACGGTCAGACAAGCAATCAAGCCAGTAGCTCACAACCGTTGCAATCTTCTTCCCTGGAAAGCCTATTTAAGCAATATATAGAGAAAAACGAAACGGTGCTTCAAAGTCAGGCTACATCCATCCACAATCTAGAATTACAGATGGGCCATATTGCAAGTGAGCTAAAGAACAGACCACAAGGGGCTCTGCTGAGTTCAACAGAACTCCTACACAACCCGGGGGGATCAGGTAAAGGGCAATGTCAGGTTGTGACATTGCGAAGTGGAGAAACCGTGGAGGAAGAAAAAAAGGAGCCTAGCTGGATTTCTCCCATTGCGACAGAACCTGAAATTGCGGTGATGCAAGGAGAATAAGGAGAAAAAGAAGCAATAGAACTAGAAGTTACGTCAACCTCAAGGCCAACAGAGAAAAGAACTGTGAGAGTGCAGTTACCACCTTTCCCACAGAGACTTAGGAAGAAAAAGAATGAAGAGGTACAGTACCAAACATTTTCTGTCTATGTTAAAACAATTACATATTAATATTCCATTCAGTGAAGCGATTGAGGAAATACCTGCCTATGCAAAGTTTCTAAAGGATATGGTAACCAAGAAGAGGGAAGTTGGTAAGTTTGCCACGGTGGCATTAAATAGAGTTCTAAATCAATCATTCCACCAAAGATGAGCGATCCTGGGAGCTTTACTATACCTTGCTTCATAGGAGGACTGTACATCGGGCAAGCCTTGTGTGACCTTGAAGCTAGGATCAATTTGATGCCTCTGTTGATCTTTAAGTAGTTGAATGTGGGGCAACTTGTGCCTACAACTGTGACTCTTCAACTGGTCGATAGATCTATGGTGCATTTAGAGGGAAAGATGAAGGACGTGCTGATCACCATTGACAAATTTATCCTACCAGCCGACTTCATCATCTTGGATTATGAGGCTGACAAAGATGTGCCCATCATCTTGAGGCGACCATTTTTATCAACAGGTCGCACCCAGATTGATGTGCATAAAGGGGAGATCACTTTGAGCATTAATGGACAGAACAAGTTCAACATAATTCATGCCATGAAGTTTCCTAATGAAGGAGACCTGCATGACTCAGACGATGACCATAATTTGATTGAAGAAGAAAAGATTGACGAAGAAAATGAAGAAGAGGATGTAAGTGCATCTGTTCTGCCTATAATGCGATCATAACAAAAACAAGCAAGGGAGAATAGATGATCGCAAACTGAAAAGAAGAGCCAACAGAAAAAGAAGAAAGAAAAACAACGCAACCATCCCTAGTATAACCACCAACATTAGAATTAAAGACCCTATCGAATCATTTAAAGTACGCATTTTTGGGGCAGAATGATAAGCTGCCAATTATTATTTCCTCTAAACTTAATGAAGACCAGAAGAATGCGTTAATGAGCATTCTAAGGAAACATGTGCGAGTAATTGGCTGGATGTTCACCAACATTAGAGGAATTAGCCCAGTGTACTGTATGCACCGCATTCATCTGAAAGAAGACCACAAGGAAACAATCGAACATTAATGCAGACTCAACCCTGCGATGAAAGAGGTCGTTAAAAAGAAGATCATTAAATGGTTAGATGCAGACATTATTTATCTTATAGCAGATAGCACGTGGGTCAGCCCCGTGCATTGTGTGCCGAAAAAGGGTGGCATGACGGTAGTCCCAAACGAAAACAATGAACTAATACCGCAAAGAACCGTCACTGGTTGGTGCATTTGTATGGACTACCGCAAGCTGAATGCGGCCACAAAGAAATATCATTTCCCCCTACCGTTCATTGATCAAATGCTAGACCGACTAGCTGGAAATGACTTTTACCGCTTTCTGGATGGCTATGCCGGGTATAACTAGATTATGATAGCTCTAGAAGACCAAGACAAGACCACATTCACCTACCCATATGGGACCTTTGCTTTCTACCGCATGCCGTTCGGCTCTGCAATGCGCCAAGCACATTCCAAAGGTGCATGATGGCCATCTTTTCAGGCTATCTTGAGAACTCTGTTGAAATCTTTATGGATGACTTCTCTGTTTATGGGAACACCTATGAAGTTTGTCTAGCTAACCTGGAGAAGATACTGAAGAGATGCGAAGAGACGAATCTGGTGCTTAACTGGGAAAAATGCCATTTTATGGTTAAGGAGGGCATCGTGTTGGGACACAAGGTTTCCCGGGACGGGTTGGAGGTGGATAAAGCAAAAATTGAAGCAATTGAAAAACTTCCACCTCCAACAAGCGTGAAGGTTGTATGAAGTTTCTTGGGGCACGCTGAATTCTACAGATGCTTTGTCAAAGACTTTTCGAAAATAGCACGACCACTGAGTGCGTTGTTGGAGGCTGATAGAAAATTTGATTTTGACAACAATTGCCTCAACGCATTCAGAATTTTGAAGAATGTGTTGATTACCGCACCCGTATTGATTGCACCGGACTGGACACTTCCTTTTGAAATAATGTGTGATGCAAGTGGGTATGCGATGGGAGCAGCTTTGGCACAGAAGAGAAAAACAATCTTACATCCCATCGCATATGCAAGTAAGATGTTAAATCCTACTCAGACCAATTATACCACCATAGAGAAAGAGCTTCTTGTGGTAATTTTTACATTGGAAAAATTTTGAGCATATCTGCTGGGGACGAAGGTACTCATCCATACTGATCATTCGACAATAAAGTACTTAATGACAAAGAAGGATGCAAAGCCGAGGTTGATCAGATGGGTTCTCCTCCTTCAAGAATTTGACATAGAAATAATTGATCAAAAGGAGACAGAGAACTAAGTTACGGATCACTTGTCTAGATTGGAAAACCCTGATGTTGACCGTAATGAATCAGAGGTGGGTGCGGTGTTCCCGGATGAGTAACTGTTCCATATTGAAAAATTGTACCTACTGGGTAATCATCCATACTGTTCCATATGAATCAAAGGTGGGTACTCATCCATATTGGTACGCTGACATAGTCAACTATCTGGTTTGGGACAATTTTCGGAAGATTATACCTACCACTAATAGAGGAAGCTCAAACATGATTGTAGATATTATTATTAGGATGAGCCGAATTTGTATAAAAAGGGGGCAGACCAGATTCTGCGACTATGCGTACCAAATGCTACTCAACAACGCATATTATTGCAATGTCATGACTCATCGTATGGTGGGCACTTTGGAGGACAACGCACTATAACCAAGGTTTTATAGAGTGGACTTTTTTGGCCAACATTGTTTAAGGATGCAACTAACTACGTAATGAAGTGTGATCGGTGTCAACGCACAGGTAACATTTCATGGAAACATGCGATGCCGATGAACACCATCTTGGAGCTTGAATTGTTCGACGTGTGGGGCATTGATTTCATGGGACCATTCCTTCCCTTGGATGGTAAACACTATATTTTATTAGTCGTCGATTATGTATCCAAGTGGGTAGAGGCAGTGGTGTGCGCCGCAAGCGATGCGGCAGTAATCTCTCAATTTCTGAAGAAGAACATTTTCACTCGTTTTGGTACCCCACGTGCCATAATAAATGATGAGGGGTCTCACTTTGTCAATCATTATGTTAAGAAGCTGTTGCGGAAATACAATATTCTCCATAAAGTGGCCACCGCATACCATCCGCAGACAAATGGTCAGGCCGAGGTGTCCAATCAGGAGATTAAACTGATACTCGAGAAGGTAGTAAGTCCTTCACGAACAGATTGGGCAATAAATCTCGACGATTCGTTGTGGGCATACCGAACTGCATTTAAAACACCCATAGGTATGTCCCCATATGCGTTGGTATTTGGTAAGGCATGTCATTTGCCTTTAGAGCTGGAATACAAGGCAATGTGAATGGTGAAGAAACTGAATTTTGATTTAAAGAAAGCAGGAGAAGCGCGAAAAATGCATCTGGTCGAGTTAAAAGAATGGAGGATCAACGCATATGAGAACGCAAAGATTTAGAAGGAGCGCACTAAGCGTTGGCACGACAAACACACATGCGGTAAGAACCTCCAAGTCAGGCAGAGGGTCTTACTATTCAACTCATGACTACGACTCTTCCCGAGAAAATTAAAGTCACGTTGGTTTGGACCATTCATAGTTAGACAAGTATTCCCGCATGGCACAGTTGAATTATTAAATGATGACGGAACCAACATATTCAAAGTTAATTGGTAGCAAGTAAAGGCGTATCATGGAGAAGGCTGGTATTGTCGAGTCGACTTCGTGGAACAAAGGAACTTTGAATAAAGAAGGAAGTAGGTGGTCCTTGCATTAGCAGACGATCGAAATCCATCAGGGACGCAAGTTTTGGGAATCATGGACTCTTAAATTCTTCTCTACTACTCAGAATTTTCCATTCACCATATCTTTTCAGTCTTTATCTATTCTTACTCTTCTTATTCTAAAAAAAAAAAAAGGTGTTTGTTTTGTTTAAAAATTATTTGATCCTCTCTCTATTTTTCTTGCAATGATCGAGGTGCAGGATTGCGGAGATGTTACATGAAGAAGCAACTTATCAAATTCCGTCATTACAATCCAAAGAAGATAGATCACTACAAAGAAGGATGCATCAATACATAATGTGGGCGACAACGCAAATTTTGGGGTGTATTCTTCCTTAACTTTATTTTAAATTTTGCACTATCGCATCGCATTTTAGCTTTAAAAGTTTTATCATCGCATCCTCTTTGATTACCGCAATCATTTGACATGGATAAATTTAGTAAGTTACCGCATACTATGTCTTTGCCAATTATGATTTCAATGATGAAAAATATGCTTCTATGTCTTTCGTATATACTAGAGTCAACTTAATTAAAATAGTCACCTCATGAAATATTTCTAGAAGTTAGGGGTTTGCTAGCTTTCTTTCAAAATCTCTTTACAAAGCTTTCTAAGAACATCACATGACTTATTTCAATCTTTTGGCAATGAGAACATTGCCGCATTATAGATTTGGGGGTGAGGTATTTATTTTCGACCTTGCTATTTTGAAAAAAAAAAAAAAGAAAAGAGGAAAATAACAACTCCACTGTCAACACAATGGGAAACCCATGTTGATAAGAGTTAAGTTGTGAAGGGCACTTACTCGTAGTTGGATGTCCGCATGACACACGTGAGGCAAGCCAAAACGAAAGTAAGTCACCTAAATCAACGCATAAATAAATGACTGCAACTCTGCTGCCAAGTAGGTATGAGTTTAGTCTGAGGAAGAGTGCATTTCTTGTAGTTGGATGTCCGCATGGCACATGTGGGGGCAAGCCAAAACGAAGGCAAGGCACTTGGATCAACGCAAGGTCAGAGAAAAAAAAAATAATGTCAAGAAATATGCATGGATAAAATCATTTGACACCCTGGTGGAAAGGTTTTTTTGAAATAAATCATGCGATGTCCCGAAATTTAGTAAAGTCCTTTTGAAGGTTAAGTTTGGAATCCCTAGGTCTTAGAAATATTTTAAGAGGAGACGTGAATAAGACTTAAGGAAACTTTGGTATATAGGATTTGAACGAAGTATCCTTGAGAAATCTAGGAAAATAACATTGCGGTCGACTTGCTAAAGGAAATCTTTAGCTTATGCTTGAGGACAAGAATTTTTTAAATTTGGGGGTGTGATAACGGGAAGAAATACACGTTATCATAGTGCTAAGTTCTTAAACAATGCTGACTTGCATTGATAAAATATGTTAGATTGTATCCAAAAAGCATCAAATTCATAATATTGCGGTCGCATGCGTTCATCGCATAGAAACAGTTGTTTTTTTAGTTTTTATGTAGAATATGCATTGATGCAAGGCGAAAATTGCGATCATAGGAAATCATTGGTTAAGCGCAGCATTATCACAAGACTTTGCGGTGATTGTGTTCGCAAACATTTGCTCAAGAAGGATTGCCGCAACTTGGTGGGTGCATCTGGGTGAAAGGCATAATTAATCGCGATGGGACAGAAAGCTGATGATAGTCGAATCTGAATTAAGCTAACAGCCGCTAACAATAACAAGTACATTCAGCTTTTCGGTGACAAATATTTGGCGCATCGGTCAAGGAATTAAGCATCCCATCTGAGCAATAATAAGAGAGAAGCCGCCTTCACCCCGAAGCTCTATAAATACCAAAGGCATCCTTCAGAAAAGAGGTTAACCAGTTCACCAGTTAGAGAATTTATAAGTTAGCTTAGCACGTCTTTGTCCATAGTTTTTCCTTTTTATTTTAAGGCGGAGCAAGAGAAGAGTAAAGACGCCAAAAATCACTCAGGGAAACTCGAGACAGAACCTTGAGGTGAAGAAGCAGAGAGCGGGCCGACTCTTGCGAGAGTGAGATTATCTTTTGAACACGAGTAGAAAAACAGTGTAAAAGCTTGGGCAGCAAGAGATTGCTACCAGGCTCTTTATTCTATCCTTGCATTGTTATTTTGTACTTCATCTTTATATTTATACAATGAAAGTTCTTATTCTACATCTGTTCACTCTCTTAGCACGTATGAGTAACTAAACTAGTTGAATGGGTTGAGAAGAACTAAACTAGAATGACCTAGGAAGTTCATTGCTTGCGATTGTCTTGTTTTATGTTGTGCCGAACACCCCTTTAGAGCTACTCGAGAGAGAGTCTAAAGAAAGAACCTAATGACTCGAGAGAGCTAGGTTAGAACCACATAAACAAGAGATAGTGACTTAGAGATAAGCTCTGTTTGTTAACCTGTATCGCATGCATCCTAGAGATGGGAATGATATTATGTGGTTGCCTTATTTGTATGTGTATCATTTTTTCATCATATAAATAAGAATAGAGGCTTATGTGTAGGTCCTATAGACTTATCGCATATATTGCATGCGTTCTAGCATTAGAAGTCGTGGCATTCGCATCGAGAGGTGGTTTACTGTTGTATGCATGTTGCATGATCGCATAGCATGAACGCATCCTAGGAAGTGTTAGCCGAAACTTTTCTCAACCCGTTCATCTCATACTCATTGCATTTCCTGTTAAATCGACTATTTTCAAACTCTTCCGCATTTGTTTATTTTTTATTACTGCAAACAACAACCTCAACAACTATCGATTTATTTGGTTACCACAAAGTTTTCCCAAAAATTACCACCGCAACCTATTTTCATAAGTCCCTGAGTTCGACCCTGGACTTACCAGGAAACTCAGTGGAGTTTACACTTGGATTCCGCTGAGGAAACTTGAGTGCTTAATGCAATTTCACCATCACATTTCATCCACATTTCCACATCATAAAATAACACATCAGGGCCTAACACAATCGTTGTGTGGCAGGTCTCGGTATTCCAAAAAGCCTGCCGCCACGCCCCTCCCATTATGATTTAGCAGAAAGGACGTCCTTTCGTCTGCTAAGTCATAATTTCCTCAGAAGCTGAAGCAATTCGACTACCCTCTTCGCGAATATTTTATCATTTTTTTTTATTTTATTGAATCGGACGGGTGTAATGTTAAGTGTTTAACACAATGCATCCGTTACCACAAATGCATATTTACGGAGGACGGGCACAACGTATGCATTAGCGCAACATGACCATCAATGCAATGCATTTTTGGAGGATGGGTGCATGGTATTTCTACCAGCGCAACACAACCATCGACATAGTGCGTATTTGCGGAGGACGGGGCGCAGTGTACATACGCGCGCAACTCATTCGTAATGCAATGTATTTTTGGAAGACGGGCACAAAGTGTATCCATTAGCACAAGATACACCCGTCGTCACAATGCATACCAGATGTTTTTTTTATGGTATCACCAACATCGCAACGCTTACCCCAAAAATCAAGTTGATAAGGCATTGCGGTGTTAACTTATAACATTCATTCACAGAAAATTGAGATTCAAACACAATACCGAGACAGGAATGGAAATAAATTCAACTAAGGATGAAACTAAATGAATGTAAGCAATAAACTAATTTTCAAAAGCAGTAAAGAAAGGGGTAAAGATAGATGTAGGCATGCTGTTTTAAAGAGTTTTTCATGGTTACCGCAACCGCATCCTTGCAAGCGATCAGTCTTGCTTGCCTAAGTCGATGGTCTCCATGCGTCGTTCCACATTGCCCCATAGTAGGGCTTAATTCATTGACCATTGACTTTGAATGCGCTGTTTCCATCCTCGGTTGTTAACTCTATTGCACCATGGGGAAAGATAGTCTTGATGCGGAATGGCCCAGACTAGTGGGACTTCAACTTTCCTGGAAACAATCATAACGTGCGTTAAATAAAAGTACTTATTGACCCACGAAGAACATCCTCTTGTTTAGTCGCGTCATCATGCCATTTTTTGGTTCGTCTTTATAAAGTTTGGCATTTTCGTAGGCATTCATTCGCCACTCGACCAACTCGTTCAACTAAATCTTCCGAAACTTCCCCTGCACTTTGAGAGATCAAAATTTAGCTTTTTAATTGCCCACATTGCCTTTCTAGCTCGAGAGGCAGATGGCAAGCTTTTCCAAAGACCAGGGCATATGAGGACATACCGATGGAGTTTTGAAGGCAGTCCTGTATGCCCATAGTGCTTCATCAAGCTTGGGTGGCCAATCTTTCCTAGAGGTACTGACTACCTTCTCCAAGATGGTCTTGATTTCTCTATTGGAGATTTCTGCTTGCCCATTGGTTTGTGGGTTATATGCAGTTACAACTCTATGGTTGACATTAAATTTGATCAACAGGTTGGTGACGATGCGGTTGATGAAAGGTGTGCCATCACTAATTAAGGCACGGGGCGTTCCATTTCGCGTGAAGATACTTTTCTTGAGAAATTTTGCCACCGTGGCCGCATCGTTTTTAGCGCTTGCGATGGCCTCAACCCACTTTGAAACATAATCAACCGCAACCAAAATATATTGATGACCGTTTGAAAGCGGAAATGGGCCCATGAAGTCGATTCCCCATACATCAAATAGTTCAATTTCTAAGATCGAATTCAAAGGCATTTCATCACGTCTAGATATGTTCCCTGTCCTCTAGCATCTATCCATTGCACAACATGGGCGTGGGCGTCCTTGAATAGCGTTGGCCAAAAATAGCCGCTCTATAGAACTTTTGCGGTGGTCCGCTGCCCTCCAAAATGTCCTCCATAAGGGGACTCATGACAAATTTCTAGAATGTGCTTGGTTTTGTGCTCGTAACGCATCAACGTAGAATATGATCAGGTCCGAGTCGATACAAGAATGAGACATTAACGCATACTGTCATAAATTGCTCGTCTGGGAATCTCTCTTCAATCTCTTTCTCTTTCTTCTGAACCTCGAATTTTTCTAATCGTGATAAATGATCTGCGACTTGGTTCTCAGTGCCCTTCTGGTCTTTGATTTCTAGGTCAAATTCTTGCAGGAGTAAAACCCACCTTATCAGTCTTGGTTTTGCATCCTTTTTCGTCATGAGGTATTTGATCGCAGAATGATCAGTATACACCACTACATTTGATCCAATCAGGTATTGCCGAAATTTCTCCAGGGCAAACACCACTGCGAGCATTTCTTTTTCTGTGGTTGTATATTTTTCTTGTGAATCATTCAGCATCTTACCGGCAAAATAGATAGGATGCAAAACTCTGTCTTTTCGTTGGCTCAAGACTGTGCCCACTGCATATCCACTTGCATCATACATCAGCATAAACAGTTGCATCCAGTCGGGCACAACCAGAATTGGTACGGTGATGAGTGCATTTTTCAGCGTATGGAATGCTTTGGCGCATGCGTCATTAAAATCATATTCACGGTCAATCTCGAGGAACGCACTTAGGGGTCTTGCAATCTGAGAAAAGTTGCAGATGAATCTTCGATAGAACCCTGCATGTCCCAGAAAACTCCTAAGTGTTTTCACATTGACTGGTGGTGGTAACTTGGATATTGCGTCAATTTTTGCTTGATCCACTTCCAATCTTGCCTTTGATATCTTGTGACCTAGCACTATTCTTTCTTCTACCATAAAATGGAATTTCTCCCAGTTCAGAACCAAATTTGTTTCAATGCATCTCTTCAAAAAATTTTCCAGATTTGATAAGCAAGAGTCATAGGTGTTGCCAAAAACCAAAAAGTCATCCATGAACACCTCAACTGACTCCTTCAGGAAATCTGAGAAAATAGCCATCATACACCTTTGGAAGGTGCCTCGACTGACTCCTCCAGGAAATCTGAGTCCAAATGGCATGCAGCGGAATGCAAATGTGCCGAATGGGCATGTGAAAGTTGTTTTGTCCTGGTCTTCCAGTGCAATCGCGATCTGGTTATACCCTGAATAGCCATCAAGAAAGTAAAAGAATTCATTCCCTGCAAGCCGATCTAACATTTTATCATTAAACGAGAGTGGAAAATGGTCCTTCTTTGTGGCCAAATTTAGCTTGCAATAATCCATGCATATTCCCACCTCTGATAACGGGCAGAAATGCACGTTATCATGGTGCTAAGTTCTTAAACAACTACTCGCTCTAGTTAACGTATTCTTCTAACCTTCTCTCGATAGATCAGAATGGCATATTCACTTCTGCTCTCACAGGTGAAGATTCCATCTAGCATGCCTTAGCTAAACGCAATTATCTCTTTAACACAGATCTAGTACTCGTTTAATTCATATTGACTACCAGGGGATTAAGAACACTTCATGAAGAAAATGATAAATGGAGGAACGAAAATAGATAGAGAAGTGGTAATGAAAACGATCGAGACATTCAATATATCTATTTAATGTCTGATACATGGTGTGTGAATGAAGAGATAAAGAAGATGAGATACAATGATGAAAAGAGATAGAAACAAATACAAACAAGTGCCAACGTCTCGGCACTGATTTGGATGGAGATTTGCTTATCAGAATGGATGGATCGTGTGGAAGGATGAGTTTAGAGCTTCGCGGCGGGGATCTGGCAGATTAAACTGAGACTCACCTCTCAGCCTTGCCTCTTCTTCTTCCCAGATTTCTTAAGTTTAACACTCAGCTCAACCTTTTTCTCAATATAATAGCAGTAATTAGCCCTGTATCAAGTAGCCTCATTTTTCTGTGAATTCTATGGGGTATTTATAGGTGAAGATCTTTGACTCCGGCCTTGTGGTACCCACTTGTTGTTATGGAAATTCCAAAGATGGAGGGATATTATTCCTTCTGCTATGCAATCAGACCGTCAAATCTGCACAACTGTTAGGCATACACGTGGCACAATCCTCCGCATTTGCGTTGCTCAACTGCATCTTTCGATTGAGTGTTCGCATTCGGTGTTGTTTTTATTACCGCATGCTGTTGAAAGTCAGCTCTGGATCGACTGTTGCATTATGCCGTCATTGCATTAATCTTCTTTTCATTGTTGATTGATGAGCACAATGTGATAGAGATGCGTTGGTCAGTTTGTCTTGAGCCTTAATCGCAAGCGGTGACTTGGTTTCCTGCAAAACAGAGTAGAAATCTCCTTTTCTTCCATCTTAATGATGTTAGTGGGTGTAATTGTGATAATTCAGAATTATTGTATTTCTAAGCTAATTTTCATACAATTGGTGCATATTTATTCTCTTTTGGCCGCAATATATAGATAAGGCAGTATAAATAACTTGTATTTCTACAAGTTATCAAAGGGCCGCTAACACGAACAATATTATGGCCAACCCCATCCTTCTGGCGAATGACCACAATAGACCCATTCGGGACTATGCGTCGCCTAACCTCTTTGATTTCTCCCCAGGAATCATGAGGTCGATGTTAGATGGATCGGGGTTTGAAATGAAGCCGGTAATGTTGCAGATGATCCAGGTTGCTGGGCAGTTTGGAAGAAGGTGTGACGAAGACCCGCACACCCACCTCTAGAGCTTCAAAGAAATCTGCAACACTTTTGTGTTCCTGAATATCTCAATTGAGGAAGTTCAACTTAGTTTGTTCCCATTTTCCTTATGCGATCAAGTAAGAAAATGGGCATATTCTCTCGAACCTGGGGAGATAACGTCGTGGGAACAGGTGGTAAAAAAGTTTATGAAGAAGTATTTCCCACCAACTGAGAATGCTAGGAGAAGGAAATTAATAACAAATTTTGAACAGGAAGATGACGAATCGCTTAGCGATGCCTAGGCGAGGTTCAAGCGGCCGGTAAGAGACTGTCCACATAATGGCTTCCAGACTACCTGCAAATGGAGATTTTCTACCAAGGATTGAATCCTTCTTAGTAGACCGCTGCTAATGTGGCAGCTGCTGGTGGTCTGCTCGACAAAATATATGAGGAGGCAAAGAGTATACTCGATTGCATTTCCTAAAATCACGAGGATTAGCGGGAAAGCGATCAAAGATTAAGAATTAAAGATAATGACGCAAACAATGGGATAAATTGTGGCCAAGCTGAAAAATAGACCGCAAGGAGCGTTGTCGAGCTCAACTGAGCTCCCTCACAATGCTAGGGGTAATGGAACAATGCTTAGCAGTCTCCTTGGCTAAGCGACAACATGACTGCGGAAATAGGGAGAAGCCAAACTTGAATGCGATGACAACCGAAGACCCATTGACCTATAGTTTGGAGAAGCCCGAGAAAATAGACCCTAAAGTTGCGTCAACCTTAAGCCTCGAGATCTTGAGACAGAAGAAGTTCAACCACTAGCAACTCCGCAAAAGATTGAAAGAGGAACAAAATGAGGAAGAAAAGATCGCGATAGTGGCTGCAGCGCAAAATGCTATGATCCCACCTAAAATGGGCGACCCAGGAATCTTCACGATACCATGCTCTATCGGAGGGACCTACAGTGGCCAAGCACTATGCGATCTTGGGGCAAGCATAAATATAATGCCGCTATCAATCTTCAAACAATCGAATGTCGACACACTTACGCCCACAAAGGAAACTCTCCTGCTCGCGAACAGATCTCGAATACATCCTGAAGGAGAGTTGAAAAATGCCGCAATTTCAATCGATAAATTCATCGTGCCGGCAGACTTCCTCATTTTGGATTATAAAGCGGACGAAGATGTGCCCATCATATTGAGACGACCATTCCTTTTGACCGGTCGTGCTCAAATTGATGTGCACAAAGGGGAAATTGTAATGAACATTCATGGGGAAAAACTCCGGATTAAGGCAGTAAAGATCTCAGAGGACAAAGAAAAGAGAGAAAAGCCACCATGGATGTGAAGAAACTAGCCTAGAATAAGTGGTCCCTGAGTATTATATGATTCAACATCATCAGGGATGCAATCCTTTTGAATATCCTTTTTCTGCGTCAAATACTTCATGAACTTTTATCATCTCGTTACTTATTATCGCAATTACCTTTTTATTACCAGCATCGTTCTTACTTCTCTGTAAAAAAAAAAGTTGTTTTGTTTAAAAATTATTTGGCCCTCTCTTTGTTTTTCTTGCAACGATTAAGGCACAGGATTGTGGAGATATTACATGAAGCAGCAAATTATCTCACTCCGTCACCGCAATCCAAAAAAAATAGATCGCCACAAAGATGGATGCGTCAATACACAATGCGGGCGACAATGAAAATTTGGGGGTGTATTATTCCTTATCCTTTTTTCAAATTTCGCACCATCGCATCACATTTTAGTTTTAAAAGTCTTATCACTGCATCCTCTTTGATTACCACAATCATTTGACATGGATAAATTTAGTAAGTTACCGCATGCTATCTCTTTGCCAATTATGATTCCAATGTTGAAAAACATGCTTCTAATTCTTTCGTATATACTAGAGTCATCTTAACTTTAAGATAGTCACCTCATGGAATATTTCTAGAAGTTAGGGGTTTGCTAGCTTTCTTTCAAACTCTCTTTACGAAGCTTCCTAAGAACATCCCATGACTTATTTCAATCTTCCAGCAATTAGGACATTGTCGCATTTTAAATTTGGGGGTGAAGTATTTATTTTTGACCTTGCTATTTTGAAAAAAAAAAGTTCGAGAATAACAACTCCACTGTCAACGCAATGGGAAACCTATGTTGATAAGAGTTAAGTTGTGAAAGGCACTTGCCCGTAGTTGGATGTTCACATGACACACTTGGGGGCAAGCCAAAACGAAAGTAAGTCACCAGGATCAACGCATAAATAAATGACCGCAACTTCGCTGCCAAGTAGGTGTGAGTTTAGTCTGAAGAAGAGTGCATTGCTCGTAGTTGGATATCCACATGACACATGTGGGGGCAAGCCAAAACAAAGGCAAGGCACTTGGATCAGCACAAGGTCAAAAGAAATAATAATGTCAAGAAATATGCAAGGATAAAATCATTTGACACCTCAGTGGAAAATTTTATTTTTGAAATAAATCATACGATGTTCCGGAAATAGTAAAGTCCTTTTGAAGGTTAAGCTTGCAGTCCTTAGATCTTAGAAATATTTCAAAAAGAGATTGAATAAGACTTAAGGAAACTTTGGTATATAGGATTTGAACAAAGTATCCTTGAGAAATCTAGGAAAAGAACATTGCGGTTGACTTGTTAAAGGAAGTCTTTAGCTTATGCATGAGGACAAGCATTTTAAATTTGGGAGTGTGATAATGGGTAGAAATGCACGTTATCATAGTGCTAAGTTCTTAAACAATGTTGGCTTGCATTGATAAAACATATTAAATTGCGTCCATTAAGCATCAATTTCATAATATTGCAGTCGCATGCGTCCATCGCATTAGAATAGTTGATTTTTGTATTTTTGTGCAGAATATGCGATGATGCAAGGCGAAAATTGCGATCATAGGAAATCATTTGTCAAGCGCAGTTTTACCGCAAAGATTTGCGGTGATCGTGTTCACAAATATTCGCTTGAGAAGGATTGCCGCAACCTAGTCAGCGCAACATGGTGGGCGCATCTGGGTGAAAGGCTAATTAATCGTGATGGGACAGAAAGCTGATGACAGTCAAATCCGAATTAAGTTGATAGCCGATTAACGATAACAAGTACATTCAGCTTTTCGATGACAAATATTCGGCGCATCAGTCAGGGGAATTAAAGTCGTCCCATCGGTACAATCATGAGAGAGAAGCTGTCGTTCACCTTGGATGTTCTATAAATACCAGAGGCAACCTTCAGAAAAGGGGTTCAGCAGTTCGAAATTTCATACTTCAGTTCGCACGTCTTTGTTCATAGTTTTTTTTTCGTTTTAAGACTGAGCAAGAGAAGAGTGGTGATGTCGGAGATCACTCAGGGCAACTCGAGAGAGAACCTTGAGGCGAAGAAGCAGAGAGTGGGCCGACTCTCGCGCTGTCTCTTATACACATCTAGATGTGTATAAGAGACAGGAACTAAGCTAACATGACCTAGGAAGTTTATTGCTTGCGATTGTCTTGTTTTATATTGTGCCAAATACCCTTTAGAGCTACTTGAGAGAGAGTCTAAAGAAAGAACCTAATGACTCGAGAGAGCTAGGTTAGAATCTGGACTCGAGAGAGCAAGATTAAAACACATAAATAAGATTAGTATAATTCCAACATCAGTTTCTCAGAGCGATCTGAGGTCGAACACGGGGATTATGAGAATTAATGCGATACTATTGTGGTATATGCGACCAGTTAACATAAAGAATAATGAATTGGGTTTAAAAGTAAATTGTGATGAAAAGTAAATTGCAGTAAAGAATAAAATGTGCTGAAAAATAAAATGTGATAAAGTAAATTGCGGTGATAAATTAAAATGCGGTAATAAAGTAAATGAATAAACAGTTAATATACAGGTTGAGGATTGGCTGTGAAGATGTGAAAAAGTGTCTGATGAATGCAGTGGCAAGTCTTGTGAAAGGAGTCAGAAAAAGAATGGGTTGAGGGAAAGTACATCGCAAGTTCATCAATCTTGTTGAGAACACAACTAAGGTTCCGCTTTCCCTTGGCTTACACCTTTCAGTGATCGGCCGCGTTCCCATATGTCTATGGTGAAATAGGGATGAACGTGGTGAACACAAGGTTGTTTCCATCTCTGGAAATACTTCTCGCTTTAGTTAATGCATTCTTCCAACCTTCTTTCGAGAGGCGGAATAACATTTTCATTTCTGTTCTCACAGGTGAAGATGCCATTGAGCATGCTTTAGCTAAACTTAGCCGATTTCTTCAACAAAGATTAATTTACTTGCTTAATCCTTCCTCTTTATCCAGGGGATTAGTTACACATGATGAAGAAAATGGATGATGAATGTATGGAGAAGAATAGAGAAATGACAATTATTAGGATAATGATATTAAAATCTAAGGATAATCGTTTGTTACAGATAGTGAATGAAGGATTAAAGATGAACACAGTAGATGAATGGAAGATAAGAACAAATACAGAAAAAGTGTCAATGTTTTGACACAGATCTCGATCGAAGACGATGTGCTTACCGGCGTGTGGTAGAAATGGAGTGGAAAGCTTCCCTCTCAGGCTTGCTTTCCAGGTAGAAGTGACCTTTCGCACAGAGCTTCTTCTTCGGGAATGGAAATAATTGCTTGCTCAGAGACTTACCTCTCGGTCTTGTCTCGTCTTTCTCCTGAATTTTCTCTAAATTGTCTCTTTAGACCAGCCTCCTTTCTTTGAATATGATGAAGCTATTTATAGACCTTGGCTCATTCTGCATTAGTGATCCCACTCTGATAATTCCTTCCATGGCATAGTGGAAATGCCCGCTCTGCTCCACAATCAATTTGTCAAAATCGTACAATAGAAAAGCTGTACAATGTCAGAAGTCCTTACGAATGCATTGCTCTTCACATCTTCGATCGATCGCTGCATGCAGTGTAATTGTTTTGATCTCTTATCGATTTCCGCATGCGGTGGAAATGCATTAGTCGTTTGAGTCCATGATCGATCGTCGCATGCGTTGCAATTGCGTTGTTATTTTTTGTTCTTGATTGATTGTTGCATGAAATGTGGATGTGTTGTTCATTTTTTTCCTCGAGCGATTATCGCATGCGGTGACCTATTTTCCTGTAAAACAAAGACTTGGACATTCCATTTTGCTATCGCAATAGGGTTAGCTAGTGTGCTTACGAAACTTTACAATTTTCGAGATTCTAAGCCAATTTCTATATTGTCGACACAACTTTTCCTTCTTTTTGCCACATAATCTAAATAAAATGGTATAAATAACTTGTATTTCTACAATTTATCAGCAACCTATAGGTTTAACCTCATCAGGTTGATCTACAAGATCCCAAACTGAATTGAAGTGCATAGAGTCCATTTCGAGATCCATGGCCTTGATCCATTCATCTTTATCAACATCCTTCATGCCTTATTATAAGATAATGGATGCTCAACCTCGCCATCAGCTACCATAGCTAGGATTTCAGTTAAACCCATATAGCGAATAGGTGGTTTCGCAACCCTCCCACTACGTCGAGGTTCCCTCAACACTTGAGGTGGATTTGACCTACCAGATGAACCTACTTCAACAACTCTTGTTGAGGTAATAGCTTATTCAACAACTCTTGTTGAAGATTCAATAGTTTCTTTGGAAAGTTCACTCAGCACGTTTTACTTCTGGGTTTGTTAGGGTTTGAGGATCGATGTCGTTAATTCGACTCCAAACTAAAACAAAAGAAAATTTATAAATACCGAACTACTCCTATTACTATAAAGACATAGCAACAATGGTAAGTTCGAGTCGATCCGTAGAGAAGCACGATTGGTTTTGTTAAGTTAATTTTCTAATTAGAGCGATAAATGGGGGGTTTTGATGTAGAAGAGATAAATGCATGAAAAAGTAAAGTGCAATGGATATATGATAGCACTGAAAATGTGCTATTTTCCTCTGCTTAATTCTCGGTTGTTACGATGTTTAATGTGTTTATTTAATGATTTTGTAGGTATCAAGCATCTTGGAGGTGGAATCGGTCGCTACGAACTATTTGGGGTTAACTTGGAGTAATTAGGAGCTAATTTGAGCAACTGGGCTTCAAGAGGACGTGAACGGATGAAAACACCCTTAGACGGTTGAGCGTTGCACAACGCTATAAGGCAGTAGCTATCCATTCGGTGAAGAACAGGCAGCGTCGCGACGCTACAAGTGGCGTCACAACACTACGAAGTGAACGCGTTGCGGAGCAGAGCAGCGTCGCGACACTATATACAGCGTTGCTACGCTACAGTATTTTCTATAAATGCCATCCTTCGTGTTTTAGGGAGTAAGATCGACCTACAATCGGCCTCCAACTGATTTTTACCCTTTTCTTACCCCTCCACTTGTATTTTTCTCCCCTTTTCTTCTCATCTCATGCAACTAATGGAATGATGTCGGGATTTTTCTTCTTCATCTCAATGGAAAGGTAAGTTCTAGCTATTTTCTAGTTTAGGAGAATTTGGAACAATGTAGCTTTTTGGGGAGTTTTATTGGAATGCAATCTTTTTGTTCTTGTTTATGGATTTTAATTTGAACTTTGTGTTTTATGAATTGCATGATTTTAATTATTGATTGACGCCCAATAATTTGTCATGTGATTCTAATGCTTTGTGATTACCTTGTAATATCTGACAAATATTTATAGGTTAATCCCATTGGAAGAAATAGGTTAGTTAGGCAAAAAGGACTACTCCTATCAACCTAGAGAAAAACCATATTGAATATTTGATTAGACATTGGAAGTCGAACACTCATCCTAGCATTATCCCTAGAACTTAATGTGATTAGTTAATTTGTATGGAGCGGATTCATTTTCTATACATGTTGATTCATTAGGTAATTAGGACCATTGTTTGGGATTCCAATCAATTGGGCTAGGCATATTCAAGAAACTAAGTTGCATTTAAATAACTCAATGAACAAAAATTACATTGGCCAATTTCAATTCCCTTAAGCTAAATCGTTTCTTTAATTGCATTGCTATCTTTTATTTTCTTGCACTTTCCTTTATCCAACCATACCAATCCCCCCTCATTTATCACTTTAACTGAAAACAAACTTGATGAACTAATCTTTTGTGCTTCCCTGAGGTTCGACCCCGGACTTGCCGCTTGTACTACCAGTTAGTATAAGTAGTTAGTTTGGTGATTTATAAATATTATTTGTATAGCAAGGGTTTGGGAGCGACACCAAAAACCTATTATCAATATATGAAACAGTAATGGATTTATTTAGTTCTCAGATCAAGTAGCCATTCAATGTAAATTAAATCATTATTTTCAACTAAAATATCATATATTTGAATTATGCATGCATAACAACTTAATCGGTGCAAATTAACTGATCTCTATAAGCCTAAAAGTCAATTAATCTGAACCGATCAAGCATCCTAATTCGTAGTTGAGGCTGGAAAGTCATGCCCTAACTAACCTACATGCTTCTAGATGCATTTGGGTTCTCAGCGGCAATAAAGAACTAGAAACACATGCATCAAGATTCAGGATTCAACTATGTTGATTAAGTATCAGAAAAGCCGTGTTCAAATAATCATTTTTTCTTAAATCTAGATTAAACATGCGATGCAAAGATTCATGGACAGCCTAAAAAAACTAAGCATGCTTATCTAATCTGTGCTACAAGGGTAAATTTAAAGCATGGATGATACAAGGATGCATGCAAGCTTGAATTTAACTAGCGAAGACATGCGTTCATGATAGGGGCATCAATCCAACACATAAAAGCAAGTCTAAATTAAATAAGATTCAAGAAAAACATAATTCTGAATTAAAGCACAAAGAATTAACAAAAAAAAAAAAAAAACTCATTAAAATACAAAGAACGTTCGACCCAAGAACTAAGTGAAAGATTACCTCATCGATTCATAGACAGACCGACGAGATACGTTCTAATACACGTTCATAATCCCGAAATAAAATAAAAACTAATCTAAAGATACTGAAAATTGAAGGGAATAGAAGAAGAATGAAGGTTAACTTCGGCCTCCATCGATTTGGCCTCCAAAATTTGGCCTACACCCCCCAAAATTCAACATGTCTTAACCTAGGGCTGAGAAGATATATTTATAGGATTCATTGCAGTGTTGCAACGCTGATGCGGCAAAAGGGAAGTTCAGACAAGCAGTCCAATGCTTAGCTTAACGCTTGGTCGCACATGCGCTTAGCTTCATGTTTGTCATTCTTCGTAGTGTTGCAATGCTCTAAGGAAGTGTTGCAAAGTTGATGCTTCTGCCTTCAAGTGTTGGAGTGAAGTGTTGTGATGCGTTGGGACACTAGTGTTGATTCTACTTGGAGCATCACGATGCTTGAAATAGCGTTGCAACGTTGCGTCCACTTCCAGAAACTCCCTACTCGATCCTCAATCCTCGATCACTCGATAGCATTTTCTTGATTACTCAATAGCCTCTTACTCAATGATGCTCGATGGCTGCCTCAAACTCGGTGGAACTCGATGGAATTTTGGTCTTTTCAACTCCTTTGAAGCCCGGATGTTCAAATTAACTCCAAATTGCTTCAAATTAACCCCCTTCTTCACCAAATTATTAATTCTACCTCTTAGTTGCTCGATACCTACAAAATAGGAAAATAAACACATAAAATCCACTAACAAGCCTGAATTAAGCTAGGAATATTAGTTCTTTTTTAGAGCTAACAGGGTCTATGCTCCCTTATGTGGTCCTCCTATGGAAAAGTAGCATTTTTCGATACAAATACTTTATTTTCTTTAGGATCATAGAAATAACCACCTCTCATCCCCTTGAGGTAGCCTAGAAAGAGGCATAAACTTGAACGTGGTTCTTGATGGAACACAAGACAAGGATCTAATTACACTTTAATTACTTTTAATTAAAAGGAAAAAACATGCAAAAAAAAAAATAGGAAAAACGGTAAATTAAAAAGAAGTAGAGTACAACCTTTGTAGCTCCCGAAAAAAGCTTTTCCTCACTGAATCTCAACCCGAACTCTTCCAGACCACCACTAGAGTTTACCCGCTATTCTCTAGACTCAGAACCGGGTTGTGGGACCTGGTGAATAAAGGAATGAAAAGAGAATAAAGGGAGGTTCAAGGTTAATGTGAGAAAAAGGGAATTAACTCACCGAAGATCAACACCTCACAAAGCACTAAACCAAAGTGGGTTATGTGTCATTCTATAATGTTTACACATAGTGCACTTAAGTTAGTGGGATTATCCAACAATTGTTGGATAATCCCACTAACTCTTAGTCAAGGGCAAAATGGTCTTTTTTCAATTTGGTCAAAATCAAACTTTGACTTTCCCTAGTGAAAAAGTCAACCCTTTGACTTTTTACAGTTTTGACCCTCTTGACTAATTTTGACCTCCCGAACATGAATCCGCATTCATATTTTCAAAATTCAAATCACATTTGAATATAGAGCGCTATACACAAAATCGATAGCGATATTGCATATACTTGTCGGTTTTAATCCCTTTTCCTAATTCGAACAATTCGAATTAATCCAACATACTGTTCTAAGTTTAATCCATATGAGCTAGCAGGGGGACCTAATGGACCTACAGATCATGGGCTCCAACAATCCGAGATTAACCAGTAAAACTCTTTAACCTAATTAATCAACATTTGTTAATTAACAGGTCATTCCACTAAAGTACCGTAGTTGCACTCCCCTCATTGTAGTTATATTTCTATCCATCTGATATAAGCATAACCAGTAAGTCAATCTTTCACAGGTTGTTCATGGTCTTGGCTGGGTCAAAATATTGTTTTACCCCCGAGAACACTTCTTGTTCCTGCAGTCCCACTGAACCTCTAAAGAACAATTGATTTGTGGTCCAACTAATAAATCCAGTCCCTCTCAGCCTAGTGAGAGGGTGGGGCCCCTTGTTCTTATTCCGAAGTCATCACTTAAGGGAACAACTTATCTACTACCTTTAGAGACGAGTAGAAGTGAAGTCCATCTTGCACCCTATGTCCCTAACTATTTACCCGATCTTACCCCTGAAATGGGAGGCTTATTGAGCCAGCACTGTTGAGCTGCTCTCACCCATGCAGATCTAAGGATAATCCCGAATAAACAAGAGTTCATAGTTAGCTCAAGATTGAGATCGAGTTACCTAGGTCATCAAATTTGAATTAGTCAGTTTTATACAGTAAACGGTGTTATAAAGAAAAAATGACTAAGTCGTGATCCAATCTTATACAAACTCATTGCATAGGATGCCCCTACTCACATATCTCTATATGAATGATTCAGGATCACATCGTTTGTACTAACTACAAAGTAGGCCGTATTCATAGTGTCCCCAGAACAAGGTGCCCAATCTTATCCCTATACTATAGACAATTTTAGGCTATATACTCGAACTTGATCCATGTTTTATATCATCACATAAAGTTCAAGTCTACATTAAATAGCCTCAAGACCTTAGTTTATTGGATTCAAGATTACAATTTTAATAACAATTTTATCGAAAAACAAAATAGAATATGTTTATCAATTTACAAACTACGAGTTTTTAGGACATAATATCAAACAAACTCCCACTTGGACTAAAACTCCTAGTGGAGTATCACAATGTTGAATTTAAGTGAGTAAAAGAAATATGTGAGTACAATAAACACATTAATACAATAAACTAGGGCATATACCCAAAAGTTCTCCTACTTGTCCTAGTTTACAAACTTCGTAGACCTAGACTCTGTAGGTGACCTTGAAACACTTTAGCCGTGAGGGCCTTTGTAAAAGGATCAGCAATGTTTTGCAATTTATCCAGTAAGGATCATATCCTTAGTACCATACACGAGCATGTAGTTCCTCGTTCTTCTAAGATACTTGAGGATATTCTTAACGGCAGTTCAATGATCATATCCAGGATTGGACTGATACTTATTGAATAACCCTACTGCGTAGCATATGTCAGGTCTAGTACATAACATTGCATACATCAGGCTCTCTGCTGCGGAAGCATAGGGAATGCGTCTCATATCCTCAATCTCTTGAGGTGTCTTAGGACATTAATCCTTTGACAAATGAATTCCATATCTGTAAGGTAACAGACCTCTTTTGGAATTCTGCATCTTATACCAAGACAAGATTTTGTCTATATAAGTTGCTTGAGACATGACTAGTGTTCTATTCTTGCGATTCCGAGTAATCTGAATCTCGAGAGCATACTGCGCATTTCCCAAATCTTTCATTTGGAACTACAATGCTAGCCATTTCTTGATGTCAGTTAGGTAACCTACTTCATTCCCAATGAGTAGAATATCGTCAACATATAAAACTAAGAATGCTATAGTAGAATTGACAATTTTCTTGTAAACACAAAGCTCGTCAACATTTTGTTCAAAGCCATAAGATTTGATCGCGGTATCAAATCTTATATTCCAAGATCTAGAAGTTTGTTTCAACCCATAAATGGATTTTTGAAGCTGTACAAACCTTTTATTCTTGACCTTGTGCAATAAACCCCTATGGTTGAGCCATATAGATACTCTCCTCAAGATCGTCGTTTAGAAAGGCTATCTTGAAATCCATCTACCAAATTTCATAGTCATAAAAAGTGGCAGTGGATAAGAGTATTCTAGTTGACTTAAGCATGGCAACAGGAGAGAAAGTTTTTTCATAGTTCACTCCCTCTCTCTAGGTATACCCCTTTATCACAAGTCGAGCTTTAAAAGTTTGTACTTTACCGGCTTGGTCTCGTTTTCTTTTATAGATCCACTTACAACCAATTGGTTTTACATCATTTGGTTGATCTATAAGTTTCCAGACAGAATTGAAGTACATAGACTCCATTTTGAGGTCTATGGCTTTGACGCACTAATCCGATCCATATCTTTTATCGCCTGTTTATAGGTCGATGGATCCTCTATGTCGTCATCAGGTACAACGACTTATGTTTCTGTTAAACCCAAGTAACGGTCAGGCTGATAAACAACCCTTCCACTGCGTCGAGGCATTCTCAACTTTTGAGAAGGATGTGATTGACCAGATGTACCAGTTTTATCTACTACTTTAGTAGATGAACTAGCTCTATCTGTAGCGTCTGTCTCTTATACACATCTAGATGTGTATAAGAGACAGCTTCTTATGTGGTCTTCCTCTAAGAATGTGGCATTTGTCGATACAAATACCTTATTCTCTTGAGGATCGTAAAATAGACCACCTTTTGTTTCTTTTGGATAACCTACAAATAGGCATAGTTTTGAACGACGTTCCAATTTTTTAGGATTTTGCACCAACACGTGTGTCGGGCATCCCCAAATCCTAAAGTGACGTAAATTGCCTTTACGCCCTTTCCATAGCTCATAAGGTGTTTCTGAAACACTTTTAGTGGAAACATTATTCAAAATATAGACAACAATTTTTAATGCATGTCCCCAAAAGGAATCAGGTAACTTAGCAAAGCTCATCATTGAACGAATGATATCCAACAGGGTTCTGTTTCTTCTTTCAGGTACACTGTTCTACTGAGGCATATTAGGTGCAGAGAGTTGTGACTTGATTCCGTGTTCTATCATATAGTCTTGGAATCTTAAGTCCATGTACTCCTCACCTCGATCTGATCGTAGTGTCTTAATTGTTTTACCTAACTGGTTCTCAACCTCAGCCTTATATTCTTTGAACTTTTCAAAAGAATCAAACTTGTGATGCATTAGGTAAATATGACCATACCTTAAATAATCATCAATAAAACTGATGAAATATTCATACCCACCTCGAGCTTTGACATTCATCGGTCCACAGAGGTTCGAATGTATGAGCTTTAACGGTATTGTGGCTCTGAGACCTTTTCCAGTAGAAGATCTCTTAGTCATTTTTCCCTCAAGAGAAGACTTACATGGAGGTAAAGAATTGTCTTCTAACTGATTTAGGAGTCCATTCTTAACCAATCTCTCAATCCTTTTGAGATTTATGTGGCCAAGTCTTAGGTGCCATATATAGGCATTAGAAGAAACATTTTGTCTTTTATTCTGAGTTTCAGCTGTTCTAAACATCTCAGTATTTAAGAAAAATTTTGCTTTAGTTGGTCTTAACTTATATAAGTTATTTTCAAGCAGAACAAATTTGAATACCTTTTCTGAAAATGAACACTTCATTAATTTCAAAAGATATTTTATACATTTTTCTAATATACATGTGATAGATATTAAATTCCGTCTTATTTTAGGAGAATACAAAACATTTTTAAGTATGATATATCTATCGTTGAAAAGCAACTTCAAGTCTCCCACTGCTTCGGTCGAGACAACCTCTCCTGTTCAAACCTTGAGGGTGATCTCACCTTCTTCAAGCTTTTTCTAGGAACTAGTATCCTGAAAAGAGAAGCAAATATGATTAGTGACTCCTGAATCCAATATCCAGTTTGAGGTATCATACTCCACTAAACATGTTTCAACAACTAGTAAATCATATTTACCTTGTGCTTCTTTTTCTGCTTTTTTCTCAGCAAGGTATTTCGGGCAGTTCCTCTTCTAATGCCCGTTTTGGTTGCAGTGAAAACATTTTCCTTTTTCTACAACTTTCTTTTCCTTGTTTGTCATAGGAGTCTTCCCCTTACCCTTCTTTTTCATTTGAACATTTTTGTTCTTTGAAGGTCCAGCTTTAGTTTTAGAGGACGATCCTTTTAAATCTTTCTTTGTGGTGACAACATTTGCCTCCACTTCTTTCTCCTTAGACTTTGTAAGAGTTTGAAAACACTGGAGCTCGTTAAGAAGGGTTATCAAATTAAACTCTATCTTATTTAGGGAAGCATTCGTTTGAAAAGGTATGAAGCTCTTCGAAAGAGACTCCATAATAAAGCTAACCTGATTTGCCTCATCGATACACCACCATTTACTTCAGCAATATTGAAGTGGACCATCATGTCTAGGATATGTTCTCTAACAGAGGTCCCTTCCTTCATACGCTTATTGTAAATGTACTTAATTGCCTCGTGTTTTAGGATTGATGACGATTGCCCAAAAATCTATTTTAATGAATTCATGATAGCCTTAGCTACGCCCAAGGATTTATATTTCTTCGCCAATACATCAGTCATGCTGGCAAGAATATAGACACGGGCTTTATCATTAGCCTTAACCCATTGATCATAAGCATCCTGACTAGTTCGACTAGCATTCGAGGCAGGGGCCTGAGGACATTCCTCAGTTAAGACAAATCTCAGGTCATCTATTACTAGTATTGTATTCAGATTTATTTTCCATGTTGAGTAGTTGTCGCCGTTATGTTTTTCAAAAGCTAATAGTTGAACTAAAGAGCTAGTCATGCTGAAAAGAAAAACATTCCTTCTTAGTAAAAAACATTAATCTTTAAAATCAAATCAAGTTTAGCAAAAAATAATGTACCCATCATATTATATTTGGCAACGATATTTCAATTGGTTTAGAATAACCTTCACCGATGGGTGATCGACTATTCCTCCATTGAACCAAGACTTTCTTGACTAGATACTATCACCAGAATAACTCTTATTCCTATAGTAACTTAGTTATCGCTACTTTGGTCAAGAATTTACTAACACTTTGGTAATTCTTGTAAGTGTGACCCTCCATTTTCAGACCTCAAAGATCGGAATCATTATGCTCCTCAAAGTTGGAAAGACAAGAATGAAAATGGACTTGAGAGACCCTATCAATTTCTAGAGTTCGCGGAGTTTCCAAATCCTATCATACAACCCTTCGATTTGTAAGGTCGCTCTAAGGGCAGACATGCAGGCGCATTAAGGAATCTCATAGTGCGACCTAATGGAAGAGGACCATAGGATGTGTTGACACACTTCGTTCTCCCACTTACATGAACAATTTCCCCTATTCACCTGCAAACACTCTCTTGAATGGAGTCTGCTCCAGAGGCGGCCCTAAGCCAAGCATGAATCTCACGATGTGAACTCTTAGGGATGCTAGAGCTAAAAGTACATTACTTCTCTCCAGTTGGATTTTTAACCTTATGATGTCTAGGTGATAAACAAATTTTATTACCTCCACCCTCATGCATGCTCATTAAAACCTGGTTTAACCTAACTCAAACGCCGGCTTGATCTCCAGGTAGTAGGTGTTCCGTGAACCGTCAACTTAAAAACTTTCAACCTTAGTTCATCTTATCTGACTTTTTGCCAAGATCTTGCTGGGTGAGTTTTCTTTGTAACTTCGGTTTTAACAAGATATCGACCAATTTTCTATGAAAATGGGATTGCTCGATGGTTAACCCTAAGTGAACATGCATCTTATCTTTATTATAGATTTAGTAGTCTAGGGTTATTTTATAATGATTATAAAATAAATTATAACAATTATAACCTTAGAGCATTCATCTATAAAATGCTTCCTTCAAACAAACATGCTTTAATATAACACTTATATTAAAACTAAGCATGCATAGTATATATTTTATAACACTTATAACATATAACAAATGCATGTCACATGCTTTTCCTATGGTGGGGTTTTAAAACTATACTGCATACTATATGCACACATGATCAAACAACATTATACATCACATGCATAATAGGTAAACAACACTAAAGTGGACCGATTTTGGCATTAAAAACAAACAAATAACTAATTTATTACAGAAATCAGCAACCAACTTCCCGGAACTGGCTTCAAACAATTTGAACCATCCGAAACCGCTCAGAAACCACTCGAACCGATCCAAAAACACCAGAAACCAATTTGAATCGGTCAAATCGGCTCAACCAAGTCAAACGAACTGGTCTAGACCGTTTGGACCGGCTGGTCAACGCGCGCTGGCACGGTCAATAGAAGCACGGGGCGGGTTGGGTCGAATGGAAAGCGCAGGCGCACGGGTCACGGAGGCACAAGCAGGCGAGCGGCGAACCAGGTTGGTGCGTGGGTCGGGCGAAGTTGCTTTTAACCGGGTCGAAACTCGGGCTGGCGAGTCGGGTCATCAGGTTTGGTGACCGAAACGGGTCTGGAATCAAAATTCCTTCAATTTTTTAAGTTGTCCTCTCTCCCAAAACCGAGTAATTACAACCTAATTTCAACTCTAATGACTCTAACAAAACTACAAACCCTTTTTAACACATTAATGCTTATAAACATGTGAGCAATTACAAATTTCCACAAGAAATTTAAAGAAAAACAATGCCAAAATCATAATATATCCACTTTAGTCCACATTTTGATTCAACATTTGAATAGAAAGGAAAAAAATACCCACCAAAAGCAATTGAACGTAATTAAAGCATGCTCTGATACCACATGATGGAACACGAGACATACGCAGTGGAATAAGGATCTAATTACACTCTAATTGCTTTTAATTAAAAAGAAAAAACATGCAAAAAAATAGGAAAATTAGTAAATTAAAAAGGAGTAGAGTACAACCTTTGTAGCTCCCAAAAAAAGCTTTTCCTCACTGAATCTCGACCCGAACTCTTCCAGACCACCACTAGAGTTTACCCGCTATTCTCTGGACTCAGAACCGAGTTGTGGGACTCAGTGTATGAAGGAATGAAAAGAGAATAAAGGGAGGTTCAAGGTTAATGTGAGAAAAAGGGGATTTTTGGTGAGAATTTGAAAACCAAAAAATTATAGAAAAATTAGCTTGCTAAAAAAGAAAGAAGAAGTTTATTTCAAAAGAAAACTTCTTTTTATAAAACTATAACATGCATCTAATGCATGTAAAAACTCACCAAAGATCAACACCTCACAAAGCACTAAACCAAAGTGGGCTATGTGTCATTCTATAATGTTTACACATAGTCCACTTAAGTTTGTGGGATTATCCAACAATGTTGGATAATTCCACTAACTCTTAGTCAAGGGCAAATGGTCTTTTTTCAATTGATCAAAATCAAACTTTGACTTTCCTTAGTGAAAAAGTCAACCCTTTGACTTTTTTATAGTTTTGACCCTCTTGACTAATTTGACTCCCGAACAAGTCCACATTCATATTTTCAAAATTCAAAATCACATTTAAATATAGAGCGCCATATACAAAACTGATAACGATATCGCATATACTTATCGGTTTAATCCTTTTTCCTAATTCGAAGAATTCGAATTAATCCACTAATACTGTTCTAAGTTTAATCCATTTGAACTAAGCAGGGGGACCTAATGGACCTACAGATCATGGGCTCCAACAATCCGAGATTAACCGGTAAAACTCTTTAACCTAATTAATCAACATTTGTTAACTAACGGGTCATTCCATTAAAGTCTCGTAGTTGCACTTCCCTCACTATAGTTATATTTCTGTCCATCTGATATAATCATAACCAGTAAGTCAATCTTTCACAGGTTGTTCGTGGTTTTGGCTGGGTCAAAATACCGTTTTACTCCCGAGAACACTTCTTGTTCCTTCAGTCCCACTGAACCTCTAAAGAACAATTGATTTGTGGTCCAACCAACAAATCCAGTCCCTCTCAGTGTAGTGAGAGGGTGGGGCCCCTTATTCTTATTCCGAAGTCAACACTTAAGGGAACAACCTATCTACTACCCTCCGTCTTGCACCCTATGTCCCCAACTATTTACTCGGTCTTACCCCTGAAATGGGAGGCTTATTGAGCCAGTGTTATTGAGCTACTCTCACCCATGCAGATCTAAGGATAATCACGAATAAACAGGAGTTCATAATTAGCTCAGGATTGAGATCGAGTTACTAAGGTCATCAAATTTGAATTAGTCAGTTTATAGAGTAAACGGTGTTATAAAGCAAAAGTGACTAAGTCGTGGTCCATTCTTATACATACTCATTGCATATGATGCCCCTACTCACATATCTCTATATGAACGATTCAGGATCACATCGTTTGTACTAACTACAAAGTAGGCCGCATCCATAGTGTCCCCAGAACAAGGCGCCCAACCTTATCCTTATACTATAGACCATTTTAGGCTATATACTCGAACTTGATCCATGTTTTATGTCATCACATAAAGTTCAAGTCTAAAATAAATAGCCTCAGGACCTTAGTTTATTGGATTCAAGATTACAATTTCAATAACAATTTTATCGAAAAACAAAATAGAATATGTTTATCAATTTACAAACTACGAGTTTTAGGACATAAAATCCAACAGTTCTAGTTTCATAAGGTTGGCCTCAAGCACATGCATTAGGTAGCCCTAGATTCTGAAATGACGTAAACTAGCTTTACGACCGTTCCATAACTCCAGAGGTGTTATGGCAACACTCTTAGAGGGAACGCAGTTTAGGATATAAGCTGCAATCTCCACTACATAACCCCAAAACAAGTCAGGTAAGGAAGCCTAACTCATCATAGACTGAACCATATCCAACAAGTTTCGATTTATCCTCTCTGATACACCATTCTACTGAGGTGTACCAGGTGTTGAGAGTTGGGATACTATTCCATGTTCTATCAAATAGTTCTAGAAATTCAGATCCAAAAACTCTCCACCTTGATCAAATCGAATTGTTTTAATCGTTCTATTTAACGCATTGTCAACTTCAGGCTTGCATTCTTTGAACTTTTCAACAGACTCAGACTTTTGTTGCCTTAAATAAACGTACCCATACCTTGAATAATCATCAATAAAAGTGATGAAATATTCATAACCTCCCCTAGCTCTTACATTCATTGGACCACAAAGGTCTGAATGCACTAGTTCTAGAGGTTCTTTGGCCCTATGACCTTTTCCAGTAAAAGGCCTTTTAGTCATTTTGCCTTCAAGGCATGACTCACATACAGGTAAAGAATTTTCTTCTAACTCGCTTAGAAGTCCATTCTTCACCAACCTCTCAATTTTATTGAGATTAATGTGTTCTAATCTTAGGTGCCAAAAATGGGCATTTTCTTTAGGAGAAATTCTAAGTCGCTTATTTTGAGTTACGACAATTTTAAACATCTCTATGTTATGGAGGGCATTTGTTGCTAATGACCTTAGTACATACAAATTATTATCCAGTTGAATAGAACATATATCAACACCATTCTTAGTAATAAACACTTTATTATAAGGAAAATGAAGTTGATATTTACATTCTGAAAGATACTTTACAAACAGTAAGTTCCTTTTTAAATCAAGAACAACAAATACATCATTCAAAATGAGAAATTTGTTTTGTAAAGTTAACCGGAGATCTCCCACTGCCACAGTTGAGATGATGTGTCCGGTTCCAACTCGCATCGTCATCTCACCAACACCAAGTTGCCATCACGAACTAATTCCCTGAAATAAAGAACAAACATGGTAGTGGCCCCAGAGTCAATAATCTAGGTAGAATCATCATTCTCCACTAAACAAGTCTCCAAAACAAGAAAACCACATTTACTTTATTTAGCCTTCTTCTTCTCTGCCAAATATCTGGGGCAGTTCCTCTTCCAGTGCCCATTCTAGTTGCAATGGAAACATTTTCCCTTGTCAACCCTCACTGGTTGTCTACCCCTTGGAGCAACATCTTGTGGGTTAGCAGGAGCCTTCCCTTTACCACCTTTCTTCTTCTTGCACTTTCTGGTGCTGGAGGAATAAGGTGCAGACTTAATTCCAGAGGTCAAACCTTTGTGGAACTGTTTATATGATGAAACGACATTTTCTTCACCCTTCTTCTCCTTGCTTTTCAACAAGGAGTTGAAAGTCTGCAACTCGTTGAGCAAAGTAGTAAGGTTGTAGTCAATCCTGTTCAAAATAGCATTGCTACAGAAATGAAGGAAGCTATCTGGTAAAGTTCCTGAATTATGCTAACCTGACTGGCCTCATTGATGCTTGACCAAGATGTACGCTCGGGCCTTCTGATGACATGTAGAAATGCATGCCATCTTAGTCCTTTTACTTAGAACTATGAAGGTTGTTAGGCAGAATATATGGCAATCATGTTAGGAATTCACGAGAAAAAGAGTTTGCATCTATCAGCATGATGAATCTCAGCTAACCCATTACTTTGCGTTAATTATGCGTTCAATGTTCTATTTTTGTAACCAATGCAAGAAATGAATGCAAACGCGGAAACCAGGCCACCGCATAGACGATTACACTCCATCGCAAAGGCAAACGCATCGATCAACGCATGAATGTTGCGATAATCAGCCGTATGCGTCCATCGCATGGGAGTTGCGCTCGTCAAGTGATTGCGGTTATCATGTATAGTTGCGGTATTAAGCAAATGCGGCCATGGAATGATTGCAGCTACGCGACAATGCAAACTAATGGGATCAATGCAAGGTAGGTGGAATGAACGCATCAACGCATCTACCTCGAGAAAATCAAAAGATGATGTTGACATTTCACCTACCACGCCGTTGGTGGTAGAGGTTCAGAAAGGACTAACACGCCGAACGTTAGACTTAGAGTAGTCCAATTAATGTTGTCGGTGATCCAAGCTTTATAAATAGAAGCTGATGAGCAGAAATTCAAGTTATCCAAGGTTTTCACCTGAGGTTTGCCTAGGGCAAATCCTTGTGATCCAGACAAAATGCGTGAGAAGACACTGAGAGTTATTCACCTTTTTCATCTATTCCGAGTGACGATCGAAGCCTACAACCAGAGCTAGATCTCGAGAGAGTCAGCTCCTCCGCCTATCCATGGCACCACCGGCAGCCTTGACGCACATCCACTGGGAGCAAATCTTTGCTTCCATCCAATCATTTCCTTTTCCTTTCTTTTCTCATATTATATTGTTTGACATTTTGGAATTAAGGAATTAATACAACTTGTTTTCAATGCACTTCTCTGTTTCCTTCAACTACATCTCCATCTTCTTTGCTTAGCATCTTTACTTTCATTGCAACACTTAGTGGGAGTGCTTGGGTATTGCATACTTAGTCATGTGGATTAGGAATATGAAGCATGTAGCAACCCACCGAGAGGTGTGCGTTGCGCGACTGTGTGAGTAACCTTATTTGCTTAGTGTAAAGCTGCTGCAACGCCTGTCTATAGGTTAACGCATTACTTATCTATGAGTAAAGTCAGCAACAATCAACTGCCCAGGAGGGTAAGTGGTTGGACGTATTAAGCAATGTATGCATTGTTCACTAGGGATAGTAATAACCTTTCATCAACCAAGTTCATGCGATTGTCTTGTAGTATGTATGCTTCATTCGTTCATTAGGGATACTCGGGAGGGTAGTCTAAGGATAGGATCTTGGCTTGGGAAGGTCAGGTCAGAATCTAGGCTCGGGAGAGTCAGATTAGAACACATAATACAAGAGATAGGAGTTTAGGAATAAGCATTGTTTGCTATTAACCCATCGCATGCATCTTAGAGATAGGATACGATTGTATGTGGTCACCTTGCTTTTATGCATTTTGCATCGTCGCATAGGACAAGAGTAGAGACTTAGGAATAAGCTCTATGGACACTTTGCATTCAGCACATGCGTCCTAGACTTAGGAGCACCGCATTTCCATTGGAAAATGATTTGTCGTGCATGAGTGTAGCATGATCGCATTGGCTTGCGTTGACTAGGGTTTCCCTTACAGTCACTCTTAAGGGTTGCAATCAAAACATCTCTGCATTTTATCTATTTTTCCGCACATTTATTTCATGTCAAGGTTTGTCGCATCTCTACCTTTCATGCATATTCTCATTGCATTGTCTGTTAGATAGGAATAGAAGTAGGATTAACTTAGCAAGATCCCCTCCATTCTTTTATTTAAACTGCAGCATGCACATCAATACAAACATATAGCTATAAGTCCCTATATTCGACCTCGGATTACCCGAGAAACTTGTGTTCGCGTTATACTTGGCGTGAGTGTAAGAAAAATTGTGGCAAGACGCATGGTCATCACATACATTATTAACGCATTATCAGTCCAACGCATGACTATCAACGCATATCTTAAGAACATGCATCATATAACGCGTCCACGGGATTTTGGTTTCAAGTAAAATTGACTTCTAATTTCCCGCCATCACTTTCTCATTCACCCTTGTCCATCGCTCATATGCTTCTTGAATGTTTCGAGCAGCAATAGAAAGTGGAATGGGAGGATATTCCTCCATCAGGATGAATCAGAGATCATCGATGATTAGAATCGTGTTTATTGTATTTTTCCAACTAGTGTAGTTCTCGCCAGTTAGTTTTTCGGCGGCAAGCAAGCTTAGAGTCGCAGTAGCCATATTAAAATTGCTGAAACAAAACAAACTTAATTAAGTCTACTTGCATTAAACCACTTTTAGAAAACCAACCATGTTTTAGCAAAATAGTCTAGTGTACCCTAAGTGACATCTATTTTGCAATGATGCTTCAGTGAGGTAAGACAAAATTCACCGTAGGGTGATCAAGTGCCCCTTCACTGAAATGAGACATTCTCAACCATTAGGTAAAAACAACTCCTTGTAATTGAATCTAATAGTCACCATTGTTCGGTCCAGAATTTGTTAACATCCTTAACAATTTTGTGTAAGTGTAACCCCTCATTTTAGGTTCTAGAGACCCGCTCTAATGAGCCAACCTTAGGAAAAAGCTGATTAGGACAAGAGTCTGAAGCAACCCTATCCATTTATGGAGATCAAATAAAGAGTCATTCAAAACTGCATCCTTTAAGGGGACACCCATGATGCCACATGCGAAGCACAAAACTTTATCCAACCTAATGAAAGAGACCGAGGGATATGTTGTCATACGTCCCGCTCTCACTTACTATAAATACTCTTTCCATTCACCTTGGTATTGACTTACCCAAATGCCACCCGTAGGGGAACACCCATGGTGCCTCGAGGTCGAGGATAGATCTCACGGTGTGAACTTTTAGGGAGAAACGTGTAGAGGTTAAAGTGAAGTATCATATACTCCATTTTCCTCACTGAGTGTTCTACCTAGGGTTCATTAACTTAGAAAATCCGGCTACTGATTTTATCTAAGTATCTGTTTAATTTGCTAAAAAACAACACATGTCTTTGATGATTAAACAACTTTGATTCAAGTCTTATTAAACTCTTTAACAGACTTTCATCAAATTTGCATGCATGTAACAAATCTATCTAATTCACCTTTCCAAGTAGGGATGCGACAATTCCATCGACTTAAGTACCCCAGCCTAGCAAGAACCAACCTTGGACAAAAGATCCCTTATAGATACATTTGTTACATATTTAATCTTTTATTAAGAATCAATTAAATCCTATTAAACCAATTTAAAAGATTAAACTTAGATTTCTAATCTCATTAGAAACGTGATCTTAGGTTTATTTCAATCAAATTTTAAAACACTTTTTAAAAAAGATTAAAGCCTAAGGTTTGCATGCAACTCTTTATTATTGATTTTAATTCTAAGTTCATTTATTATAACACTCATAAGAAATGAAACAATTAAAACCAACCAACATTACAAGCTAGACATACATAAGTTATTTATAACAATCATTAATTAACCTAAGGTAGTGTCATGCTTCATGCAATGTTCATTCATTACTAATATATAACATTTATATAATGAACTAACTATAGCATACATTCCATACAACCATTCAACCTTATATTATAACATTTATAATATAAATGATGCATGGATATGCTATAATGCATGCATACATATATTATAACTCTTATATTATATGATTCATGAACATGATTTATGTAATTTAAATCATGCATACTAATATATTATAACACTTATAATATAAAATGATGCATGGAAATAAATGCATAACCTATTGTGGGTTTTAAAACTATATGACATACATTATGGCATATAAAATAAACATACATCACATATATATTTAACCAAAATTGATGGACCGGGATAGATAATCTAAAAAATCGAAAATAAATGGCTAAACTATTACAAAATTTCAGTACATCGGTTCGGAACAAGTGAACCAGGTGTTGAACCGCTCGCTCCAAATCGCTTCACCAAGAACCCTTGTTGCTTAATCGTGTAGCAAACTCCTGATCGTCGAGGAACGAGGTGTCGAGTATAGGCAATCGTTTATATGCGATCACATAGATTTTGACTATGTGTTGAGCATGATAGTCTACGTGATTGTGCAACGTGCATAGAGTATCACATACCATGTGATAGTGTAGCTAAAGACTACGCAATGAGCATGATAGTCTACATTATCGTGTAGCGAGCATCGAGTATCGTATATTATGTGATCGTGTAGCTACTGACTATGCGATGAGAATGATAGTCTACACGATCGTTTAGCATGCATGTTTGTATCAAGTATCATATACCGCGCGATCGTTTACCCATCGAATGCCTATGCGATCATGCAACCAACACAACATGATCGTGTAACAAACTCTATACAATCGCGTAGCATTAACTAGGCGATCATTTAGCAGATGCTACATGATCGTGTAGAAAACTCTATCTGATCGCAAAATAAAATCTAAACAATCGTTTAGTTTTAGCTACACAATGCGGCCAACATCACTTCGTCTTCTCTATCGAAACACACTGCAACCCTTCTTTTGAAGCCTCACAAGTGACTCAAAACTAAACGAATACAGACTCGATTGCAAGTTTAATGCCCAAAAACGCAGGGGCCCTTATAAATTAATTTTGTAAAAATAAACAGAAAGCCATAAACAGAGATTACTATCCTGAAACATCCATCAACAAACCATCCACGTACATTTAACATTTAAACACAATGTAGAAATTAAAACCCATAACTACTGTAAACGATTTCAATATAGAAACAGAATTTGGAATCAAAACTACAAACTGGCTTTGATACCAATTGAAGGAGCTCATTTTAAAAAGATCCTTGAGCGAAAGCGGATTGTCCAAAATCCATTTTGATTGAAAAACAAATTTACAGTAAACATATAAGATATGCATTCTATATATAAATTACAGCATGTTTTTTATAAAGAAAAAGGGTTCAAAAGATACTACCTTTGAAGAACTTTTCTTCTTGTAAATCCCTCGAACGGTCGTGAACCTCGAACTCAACAAAAACTTGAAGACTTTCTTCAAGAACTTCACGAACCAAAACAGACACGACCACTGGGAGCCTTCAGTATTCTCAGGGTGAGTGTCCAAGAGTGGTGAGCTCTGACTATTTTGGTCTGAAGGTTTATTTTAGTTTAGAGGAGGAAGAAGATTGAGGAAGACACAAAACGATTATGTGATACTCTCTATCGTATAGCAAAGCTCTTAATCGTGTAACAACTGTAAAGAAGAAGAGAAATTAAATACTTTTATTCCATTTGCCATAAAACCAATTAACCACTCACTAAGGTGGTTGGAGAGAAAATAGGAATTATTATTCAAAATAATAAAATTAATATAAATAAATATGATAACTAACTTATCATATCTTATTTATATTAACTATATGTTATATCAAATATAACACATAACCTATAGTTTTAATATTGTATCATATACAATAAAAACTATAGTTCTTTTTCTCTATTTCATGACATTTAATATAAATCATATTTATATTAAATTTAACAACTATGAATCTCATTCATAGAAAATATATTTGAATCTCATTTAAATATTAATTTCCTCTAATTAAACTATAATGTATCAAAAACATCATAATAATTATATCATATATAATTGAATCAATTTAATTATATCATATATAATTAAATTCACTCTTATTAATTTGAACAATTCAAATTAACCCAAAAACTGATTCTCAACTAAATCCTTTTGAAGTTTTGAGCTACCAAGGGAACCTTATGGACCTGTAGCTTGAAGCTCCAACAGTACATGAATAATTAATTAAACTCTTTAATTACATTATCCACCATCCGTTAACTGTTGGGTACTCCACTAAAGACCGAAAGTTGCACTCTTCGCACTACAGATATATTTTTGTGTCCATTAGATGTAACCAATCAACATACGATGACCCTTCACAAATTGCTCGTAAGTACAGTTGAGCCAAATTACTGTTCTGGCCATGTAGTTACATCTAACTCCTTAAGTACCACTAATCCCTCTAATGAACAATAGATCATGGCACCCTACTATGACTAAACCTCTCTTGGCCCAGGAGAGGGTGTGGCGTCACATTGTTCAAGACCTAGAATCAACCCTTAAGGGAGCAATTTATCTACTTACCCCTGCTTCAGGGAAGAAGTGAATACCATCTTGTGTATCTGTGTTCCCAACTCTCCAAGCATACGAATCCCCAAAATAGGGCTTGTTGAGTCGGCGATCTAGCTACTCTCACCCATACAAATCAAAGGACTGCCCTCATAGGCAGGAGTTCACAAGTTACTTTGGATTAAGGTCATGTTACCTATGGTCATCCTTGTGAAATGAAAGTCTCTATATGAACGGTGTTATATAATGAGACTAAACATTTCGTGGTTCGGTCTTATACAAACTCATTTGTATAGAATATCCCCGCTCACATGTCTAATACATGAATGATTAGGATCAGATCATTTGTAGCACTTTACAACAATTGTAACACCTACAAAGTAGGCCATACTCGTAGTGTCAATAGGATACGTACCCAACCTTATCCATATACTACAGACCATTTAGATTATCACTTAAACATGATTCACCTATATTTCTCCACATACATGTTTAAGTTACAACGATAACTTTGGATGTTAGTTTATTGGTTTGTGGTTAATGCAACAAACATATTACATATTTTATAGACAAAGCGAATAAAAATATCATATACTATTAATCACATAAGAGTTTATTCATACAATGTTTACAAGCTATAGGACCTACGAGATTTAGGGCATCAACCCCAACATGCCCGACGTAAATTTCGCACATGAAAATTGGGTCTTAGAGGCAGCCCAGGCCATAAGCTGTTTGAGGCACAAAATAAGCTCCGTTTGCAAAATCCTTGGTGGCACGATGTTTTTTTTAGTGTTCTGATGCACTGGGGCCGTTTCGTGTGTTTTTCCAGGTGGAATGTTCCTGCACGAACATTAGGCCTCAAGGGCAGCTTAGGTAGGCCCAAAAGATGTTTGGGGCACCAAATAAGCTCCATTCCCAAAATCCTCCAGGGCACAAAGTTTTTTTTTATGGTTTTGGTGCATTAGATACGTTTCGGGCATTTTGCCCAGGTGGGCCCAGAAGCCGTTTGGGGCACCAAATGGCTTCGTTCCTAAAATCCTCTAGGGCACAATGTTTTTTCATGGTTCTAACAACACTATTTCGTTTTTGGACATTTTGCCCAGCAGGAAGTTCGTGAATGAAAATTGGGCCTCAGACTAGGTGGGCCCAGAAGCCGTTTGGGGCACCAAATGGCTTCGTTCCTAAAATCCTCTAGGGCACAATGTTTTTTCATGGTTCTAATGCACTGGGCCTGTTTTTGGCGATTTTCATTATAGAAAGTTCGCACAAGAAAATTAGGCCTCAAGAGTTGCCTGGGCAGGCCTAGAAGTCGTTTGGGAAACCAAATGAGCTTCGTTCCCAAAATCCTCTAGGGCACGACATTTTTACATGGTTCTGATGCATCGGGTTCGTTTCGATCGATTTGCCTTGGGGAAAGTTCACGCACGAAAATTGGGCTTGCCAGCCTGTCTAGCCTAGAAGTCGTTTAGGGTACCAAATGAGCTCTGTTCCCAAAATTGTCCAGGGCACCGCATTTTTTAATGGTTCTGATGCACTGGGTCCCTTTTGGGCGATTAGCTTGGCTTAAAGTTCGTGCACAAAAATTGGGCCTCAAGGCAACTAAGGTCCAGAAGTCGTTTAGGCCCTAAATGAGCTCTATTATCAAAATTCTTCGGGCATGACATTTTTTTCATGGTTCTAACGCACTGGGTCTCTTTCAGAAATAATGCCCGCGAAAAGTTCGCGCACACAAATTGGTTCTCAAGGGCAGCACGAGCGAGCCCAGAAGATGTTTGGGGCACCAAATGAGTTCCATTCCTAAAATCCTCTAGGGCACGACTTTTTTTATGGTTTTGACACACTGAGTCTATTTCGAGCGATTTGCCTAGCGAAAAATGTTGGGTTGTATGTCTTAAGACTCGCAGTTTATAAAATTAAACATATTCTATTTACAATAAAGATGTTATTAAATATGTAAATTGCATTTGTAAAGCCTAAAGTCCAATAAACTAACAAACCATTAGCTGTAGTATGAATATTTAAACTTTATGTAGAGACATAAAAGAGGATCAAGTTTGGGTATATAGCCAAAATGGTCTATAAGTATAAGGATAGGGTTGGGTAACTTATCTTGGGGACTATGGATGCGGTCGGCTTTGTATTTAATACAAATGATGTGATCTCAAAATCGTCATGTGTAGACATGTGAGTGGAGGCATCCTATGCAAAAGATGTTTCCATAAGACCAGACCACAAAATAGTCACTTTTTCTTTATAACTATCGTTTATTGTTAAAAATGACAATTTCAATCTGATGACCTAAGGTAACTCAATCTCAATCCTAAGCCAACTATGAACTCCTGCTTATTCGAGATTATCCTTTAAACTGCATATGTGAGAGTGGCTCAACAGCGCTGCTCAATAAGCCTCCCATTTTACAGGTAAGACCAGGTAGATAGCTGGGGACATTGTCCTACAAGATGAAATTCGCTCCTACCTGCTTTAAGGTTAATAGATAGGTTGTCCCCTTAAGTACTGACTCCTAGTCTTGAACAGAGCACCCCCCCCCCTCCGACTGAGAGTGATTCGTTATTGGTAGGAGGACCATAAACCAATTTTCATTAGTGGATCGATGAAGACTTAAGGAGAAAGATGTATTATAGGGGTAAAACGGTAATTTTGACCCAGTTATTAATACAAACAACCTGTGAATGATCAACTTACTGATCATGGTTAAATCAAGTGAATAGAAATATATCTACAATAAGGAGAGTGTAGCTATTGGGCTTTAGTGGACTGATTCGGTAGTCAACGAATGTTGATTAATTCGGTTTAAAGAGTTTAGTCAATTAATCTCGGATCGTTAGAATAGTGTGATGAGAAAAATTTGAAACGCTCAAATTCGAATTAAGGGAATTATTAATTATATGTGATATAATTGAACGTTTAATTATCTAATTAAACGAAATTGGAGAATTGGATAATATTTAAATATGATTCAAATATTAGTTACATGAAAAGGATTCATGTTTGAAGAATTATTGTTTAATTAATTTAATATTTGATATTAAATTAATATAATTAATGAAATCGTTTAATTAATATTAAAAAACAATTTCAAATTTTGAAATCCAATTTCAAAAATTTTAAAGAAAAACATTTTTATATAATATTAATTCAATAATCAATATTATATAAAATTTATTCATTTTTTAAAAAAATATTAATTACATTCCAATCTAAGGTCCTAGAATTTAGTAAGGAAGATCAAGTGGTAGTCTTCAAGTATTGGAGTGAAGAGTTCAACTGGATTTGCAGCTGGAGGAGGATTCTTCAAAGGTAATTTCTCGAACCCCACCTCTAAATTGATGAGCATGCTTGCTTGATTGCTAAAATTAATGAAATTAGAGTACTTAAGATCCAAATTCCTTTCGTTAGTTGATTGTTAACACCAACAGATAGTTCGTGCATGAAAATTAGGCCTCAGAGGCAATCCGGGTGAGCCCTGAATCCGTTTAAGGAACCAAATGAGCATCATTCCCAATATCGTCCGAGGTACAACGTTTTTTCATGGTTCTGACTCACTGGGTATGTTTTAGGCGTTTTGCTCGGCAGAATATTCGCACACGAAAATTGGGCATCAGGGGCACCCGAACAAGCCCAGAAGTCGTTTAGGGCACCAAATGAGTTTTGTTCCTAAAATCCTTTGGGGCACCACGTTTTTTCATGGTTCTGACATACTGAGTCCATTTTGGATGATTTTCCCGGGGGAAAGTTCGAGCATGAAAATTGGACCTGAGGGGCAGTGCAGGCGGGCCTAGAAGCCGTTTGGGCACCAAATGAGCCCCGTTCCTAAAATATTTTGGGGCACGACATTTTTTCATGGTTTTGATGCACTGGATCTGTTTTGGGTGATTTATCTGACGGAATGTTCACGAACGAAAATTGGACCTCAAAGACAGCCTGGGAAAGGCGCAAAAGTCATTTGAGGAACCTAATTGGCTTCCTTCCAAAAATCCCCTAGGGTACATCATTTTTTCATGGTTCTGATGCACTCGGTCCATTTCGGGCGATTCGCCCGACGACAAGTTCTCGCACGAAAATTGGGCCAAAAGGCCAGCCCTGGCGGGTCCAAAAGCCGTTTGAGACACCAAGTGAGCTTCATTCCCAAAATCCTCCAGGGCACAACATTTTTTCATGGTTTTAATGCACTAGGACTGTTTCAGACGATTTTCCCAGTGGAAAGTTCGCGCACGAAAATTGAGCCTCAAAGGCAGCCCAAGAGGGGTCCAAAAGCCGTTTGGGGCACCACATGAGCTTCCTTCCAAAAATCCTCTGGGGCACGTCGTTTTTTCTTGATTCTGACGAACTCTGTCCATTTCGAGCAATTCTCCCGACGAAAAGTTCTTGCTTGAAAATTGGCATAAGGGGAGCCCGGGCGGGCCTAGAAATCGTTTGGGGCACCAAATGAGCTCCGTTTCAAAAAATTTCTGGAGCACGACATGTTTTTATGGTTCTGAAGCACTAGGTTTATTGGGTGATTTTCCCAGCAGAAAGTTCACGCACGAAAATTGGGCTTCAAAGGTAGCTCGGGTGGGCCCATAAACCGTTTAAGGACCCAAATGAACTCCATTCCCAAAATCATTTGAGGCATGGTGTTTTTTCATGGTTTTGACACACTTGGTCCGTTTCGGGCATTTTGCTCGACAGAAAGTTTGCACATGAAAATTGGGCCTAAAAGGTAGCTCGGCCGGGCCCAATAGCCTTTTTGGGCACCGAATGAGCTTTGTTCCCAAAATCCTCAAAGGCACGATGTTTTTTTTATGGTTCTAATGCATTAGGTCCATTTCGGGTGATTTACCTGGCAAAAAGTTCCCACAAGAAAACTGGGCCTCAAAAGCAGCCCGGGCAGACCCAGATGCCGTTTGGAGAACCAAACAAGCTTCGTTCCCAAAGTCCTCAAGGGCACAACATTTTTCCATGGTTCTGATGCACTAGATTCGTTTCGGGCAATTTGTCTAGTGGGAAGTTTGTGCATGAAATGGGCCTCGAGGCAGCCTGGGCGAGCCCAGAAGCTATTTAAGGCATTAAATGAGCTCCATTTCAAAAAATTTCCAAGGCACAACATTTTTTCATGGATATGAAGCATTGGGTTCGTTTTGGGCAATTTTCCAAACAGAAAGTTTGCGCACGAAAATTGGGCTTCAAAGGTAGCTTGGGTGGGCCAAAAGCTGTTTGGGGACTCAAATTAACTCTGTTCCCACAATCCTTTGGGACATTATGTATTATCATGGTTTTGACATACGTGGTACATTTCAGGCATTTTCTCCAGCGGAAAGTTTGCGCACGAAAATTGGGCCTAAGGGGTAACCCGGGTGGGCCCGGAAGTCATTTTGGGCACCAAATGAGCTATGTTTCCAAAATCCTCCGGGCGCAACTATTTTTCATGGTTATAATGCACTGAGTCTATTTCAAATGATTTTTCCGACAGAAAGTTCGTGCAAGAAAATTGAGCCTCAAGGGCAGCCCAGGTAGACCCAAAACCGTTTGGGAACTAAATGAGCTCTGTTTTCAAAATCCTCAAGGGCAAGAAATTTTTTCATGGTTCTAACGCACTAGATTCGTTTGGGACAATTTACCTGGAGGAAAGTTTGCGCACAAAAATTGGGCTTTACCCAACATCCTCTGAGTCATAACATGTTTTTCATTGTTTTGACACACTAGGTGCATTTCAGGTGATTAGCCTGACAAAAAGTTCGCGCACGAAAATTGGGCCTCAAAGGCAACGCGGGTGGGCCCAAGAGTCGTTTATGTCACCAAATGAGCTCTGTTTCCAAGATCCACTAATGCAAGGCATTTTTTCATGGTTATGATGCACTAGGTTCGTTTCGGGCATTTTGCCCAACGGAAAGTTCATGCACGAAAATTGTGTCTTAAGGGCAGCCTGGGCGGGCCTAGAACTAGTTTGGGGCACCAAATTAGCTCCGTTCCCAAAATCCTCTTAGGCATGGTGTTTTTTCATGCTTTTGATGCACTGGGTCTGCTTCGGGCGATCTACCCAACGAAAAGTTCACACACGAAAATTGGGCTTCAAGGCAGCCTGGGCGAGCCCAGAAGCTGTTTGGGGTACCAAATGAGCTCCATTCCCAAAATTCTCTAGGGCATGGCGTTTTTCATGGTTTTGATGCACTAGGTCTGTTTCCGGCATGTTTCTTGGCGGAAAGTTCGCACATGAAAAATGGGTTTTATTAAGGAACCAGTGAAGGCCTTGAGCAGAAACGTGAAAATCGTCCCAATTTTATTTTCATAGAAAGTAAATTACAGAACAGAATTATACAATAAAACATAAATATACAACATGTCAAAATAAAATGCAATAGGGTTAGAAGGGAAACTTACCCTTGAAGAACTTACAGTCTTCACGAAAATCCCCTTCTCCAAAATGGCCACGAACAAATCACGAACAATCTTCAATGGTCACTACCAAACCTCATGTATTCTCTTTAGGGACAAGGATCACAGGAGTGGTGGGCTCTGTGAATTTTGGTAGAGGGAAAGGATTGAGAAGAAGAGAATGAGAGGAAAGAAAAACTTCTAAGAGATTTTCTTCAACCTATCACATATACATAGACATACTGTGTTGAAGAAAAAAAAAATACGTGAAAATCTACAAGCCACTCCCACATCTGAGTGCATTTGAGAGGTTAGGGGGAGGGAGTTAGAAAATAACTCTCTCCATTTAAATTTCAAAAATTTAATATTAAATAAATTAAAACATATTTCAATTCATTTAATATATATATATATATAAAGTTATATACTAACTACCTTAATTTATGACATATATATATTATCCTATATGTTATATTTAATATAACATATAACCTACAGTTGGCATTGTACCAAATACCATATAACCTATAGTTTGAATTCTCTCAATAATGCACGGAATTTAATATAAATCACATTTATACTAAATTTAATTATATGAATCCAATTCACATAATTAATATTTGAATCATATTCAAATATTTATTTCCTCTCAAATAAACTTTATATTATAATGTATCAAAAACATTATATTAATTATATCATATATAATTAATTCTCTCAATTAATTTAAACAATTCAAATTAATCCAAAATTGATTCTCATTTAGTCCTTGTTGAGCTACAGATGGGACCTCATGGACATGTAGCTTGGAACTCCAATGGTACTTGAATAATTTATTAAGCTCTTTTAATTAAATTATTCAACAAAATATTCAACATCTATTAACTGTCGGACACTCCACTAAAGACCAATATCTGCACTCTTCACACTACAGATATATTTTTGTGGCCATTGTATATAACCAGTCAAGAGTACGATGACTCTTCATAATTTTCTCATTAGTACAATTTGGCCAAAATTACTGTTTTTCCCCAGTAGTTACATCTAACTCCTTAAGTACCACTGATCCCTCAATGAACAATAAATCATAGTCTAACTATGACTAAATCCCTTTCGGGCCAGGAGAGGGTGTGGCGCCACATTGTTCAAGCCTCGGAATCAGCCCTAATGGAGCAATTTATCTATTTACCTCGACATTGAGGAAGGAGTGAATTCCGTCTTGTATAGCTATGTTCCCAGCTCCCCAATCAGACAAATTCCCAAAATGATAGGCTTATTGAGTCAATGATTTGACCACTCTCACCCATACAAATCAAAGGACCGCCCTCATAGGTAAGGAGTTCACAACTCATTCAAGATTCAGGTCATGTTACCTATGGTCATTCTTGTGAAATGTAAGTCTCTATTATGAACGATGTTATATAATGAGACTAGTAATTTTGTGGTCCAGTCTTATACAAACTCTTTTATATAGAATACTCCCGCTCACATGTCTCTACATGAATGATTAGGATCAGATCATTTGTAGCACTTTACAACAATTGTAACATCTACAAAGCGGGTCGTATTCGTAATGTCACCAGGATAAGGTATCCAACCTTATCCATCTACTACAGACCATTTAGGTTATCACTTAAACATGATCCACTTATATGTCTCTACATACACGTTTAAGCTATAGATGATAACCTTGGATTTTAGTTTATTTGTTTATGGGTTTAATGCTACTAAATGTCAAATAAAATATCTCATATTTTATTAAATAAATAAAATATTTGTACAATATAATTACAAACTACAGGATCCAACGAGATTTAGGGCATCAACCCCAACAAATGTTTGTCCTAGTTTCTTTGCTTTATTTCTCCGTGATTGAGTTTTTCAAAATTAATTGTCAATGGAATGATGTTCATACGCTTCCACGAGGAATTCAATTCCTTTGTGAACAAAAACTCCCACATTCAATTAACCTCAGTGTTTGGATGTTTCCTCATTTTGTCATTCAGTATTGAGGTTATGAAGTCTTATTTTTACGTGAAACCCACATTCATGTCAATCATATGATTGTTGATGTACACCAAGTAAAGGAAAATTATTCAGATCTTATTCAGCTTTCAAATGATACAAAGTTGTCCTTTATATAGGGAGGCAACCGATTACATTATGTTAAAGGTGATAGGTTTAGTAGGTAACTGGTTATGCAACAAGTTTAAAAAAATACAGTTAGAAAATAACTAACAAGAGATTATGTTTCTACATCAAATCCTTTCCCCTAGGAAGAATAACACGTCCTCGGGTTAAGTAGCTAGGTTGAAGTCATCTGGTGGGTGGTATGGGAATATGTCAGCTACATTGAAGGTTGGACTTATTCGAACATCGGGGGAAGGTCCACCTTGTAAGCGTTGTCGCCATATTTTTCCTCGATGTGAAAAGGTCCCATTTTCTTGTTTGTTAATTTGTTATGCGAGCCGGTTGGTAGTCTAGATTTCTTTAAATGAGTCATGACTAAGTCTCTAATGGAAAAGGATTTGGGTTTTCGATGAGCATCAACAACTTCTTTATACTTGGTGTTGGCTTCCTCCAAATCAGCTCGAACTTCATTATGCATGTCTTTGATCGTTGAGCCATGAAATGTGCTTCTCCGCTAAGATCAACATTAGAAGGCAAGTTAGAAAGATCAAAAGTGAGTCTAGATAATCTAGTGTATACTATTTCAAAAGGAGACTTCCCTGTTGAATGATTGGCCATATGATTGAATGCTAATTCTGCTTGAGCTAAAGCAATGTCCCACTGTTTTGGTTTGTCTCCACTAAGATAGCGGATTAAATTGCCAATAGTGTGGTTTGTTACTTGAATTTGTCCATCCATTTGTGGATGACTGGTTGTGTTATAGAGTAGTCCTGTACCAAACCTTTTCCATAGGGATTTAAAAAAGAAGCTCATAAATTTTATATCCCAATAAGAAATTATAGTTTTAGGAATTCCATGGACGAACAATTTCTTTGAAGAACAAGTTTTCCATATTTAATGTAGTTACAGTTTTTTTTGCATGCAAGGAAGTGTGCCATTTTATTAAAGCGATCTATTACAACTAATATCGAATCATTACCATGTTCAGTTTTATGGAGACCAAGTATGAAATCCATGGAGAGGTCTTTCCAAATAGTGTGTGGTATAGGTAAAGATGTATATAAACCCGTGTTTTGGCTGGACCCTTTAGAAGTTTGGCAAATATAGCACCTTTTAATGAAGTTGGTTACATCTTTTTGCAACCGAGGCCAATAGAAACGAGAGTTGATTAAAGTGGTTGGTTTATCCCCCCCAAAATGTCCAACAAGACCACTAGCATGAGCCTCCCTAATGATAGATTCTCTAAGTGATGTGTGTGGTATGCAAATAGTGTCTCCCTTAAATAGATACCCATCTACAATTTGAAAGTCTTTCGAAGGAATGTGGTGAGTAAAATCATTCCAATTTTTTTCAAAATTAGGGTTGATTGAGTATAAATCACAAATATGGTCAAAAGCTATGATTTCACCTTTGAAAAGAGAGAGAAGGGTACCTTTTCGGCTTAAGGCATCTACAACTTTATTATCATTTCCTTTAGCGTGTTTAATGATGAAATCAAACCTTTGAAGAAATTATAACCAACGAGCATGCATCCTGCTAATCGAATTTTGGGATTGTAGAAACTTAAAAGAAAAATGATCAGTGAGAAGAACAAATTCTTTTCCTAGTAAATAATGTTCCCAAGTCTTAAGGGTCCTAACTAGAGCATATAATTCTTGCTTATATGTGGACCATTTCTGCTTAGCACTACTTAACTTTCCATTAAAAACTTCAATGGGATGTTTGTTTTCTGATAAGACAGCTCCAATGCCAAGGCCAAAGGCATCAACATTGACTTCAAATGGTATCTAGAAGTTAGGTAAGGCTAGAAACAAAAAGTTTTTTAAGTATATGGAAGCTTTCATTTTGATCATTACCCCAATGAAAACTGTTCTTTCTAAGACAATCAGTAAGTGGTGTTGCAATGGAACTAAAATTTTTAATGAATTTTTTATAAAAAGAAGCTAATCCTAGAAAACATTGGACTTCTTTAACTGTGATGGGTTGTTGCCATTTACTAATGGTCTCAATTTTGTTACGATCTACTGTTATCCCATCTTTGCTAATTAAAAATCCAAGGAAGTGAATTTGAGAACTTAGAAAACAACATTTTTTAAGATTGATGACTAATTTATTATTGTGCAGTACCTTAAAAATTGAATGTAAGTGTAACATATGATCATTATAGCTACAACTATAAATAAGAATATCATTGAAATAAACAACTACGAATTTATTTATAAATGGTTATAAGACTTGATTCATTAATCTCATAAATGTACTTGGTGTATTAGATAATCCAAACGGCATGACAAGCCATTCAAATAAACCATCATTAGTTTTAAAGGCCGTTTTCCACTTATCTCTTGGCTTAATTCGAATTTGGTGGTATCCACTTTTTAGATCTACTTTCGAAAATAGGGAAGCTCCTCCTAATTGATCTAGAAGGTCACTAAGTCGAGGTATAAGAAATCGATATTTTATTGTGATCTTGTTGACAACAATACTATCGACACATAATCTCTAAGACCCATCCTTCTTAGGAGCTAACAAGGCAATGACTGCACAAGGGCTCAAACTAGGTTGAATAAGGCCTTTACTTAGTAAATCCTAAATTTGTTCATGTAAAATAGTGTATTCTTTAGGGCCCATCCTATAGTGGGGTGGATTAAGTAACTTTCTACCAGGAGTGAGGTATATTTGGTGTTGAATATTTTGCAAAAGTGGTAAAGAAGATGGTTCCTCAGTTAGATTAGGAAACTTGTCCAACAAAGATTTCACTTCGAAAGGTATAGGGTCAAGGGATTCTTTAAAGATATCTTGCTTTACTACTAAGGTGTGTTGGGTTTTATGTCATGAAACTCTAGGTTTGTAAACAATAGAACTTATTCTAAAAGTTCAATAAGTTGTTAATGAATAGATGTTTTGCTTATTAGAAATCCAATAAACCTAAAAGTCCCTTGACTATTACATGAGTACTTGAACTTTATGTGGAGACATGAAAGTGGATCAGGTTCGAGTAAATAGTCAAAATGATCTATAGTATTTGAATAAGATTGGGTGCCTTATTCTAGTAACACTATTGGTTGCGGCCTGCTCTGTAGTTGTTATAAAGAGTTGTAAAGTGCTACAAATGAAGTGATCCTAATTTATACATGTTATGACATGAGAAATGGGGGCGTCCCTGTGCAAGAGGGTTTGTACAAGATCGAACCATGAAATCAGTCACTCTTACTTTATAACGTTGTTTACTGTTTAAGACTGACTATAAAGCGATAACCTAGGTAACATGACCTTAATCCTGAGCTAACTATAAACTCCTGTTTATTCAGGATTATCCTTAAATTTGCATAGGTGAGGGTTGGCTCAATAGCGTCGACTTAATAACCTCCCATTTCAGGGGTACGACCAGATAGATAGTTGGGGACATAGGGTGCAAGAAGAAATTCACTCCTACCCGCTGTTTAGAGATAGTAAAGAGGTTGTTCCCTTAAGTGTTGATTTTGAGTCTTGAACAAGGGGCCTCAACCTCTCATTGGGCTGAGAGGGACTCAGTTTGTTGATTGGATCACAAATCAATTGTTCATTAGAGGATCAGTGGGACTTAAGGAACAAGAGGTAATCTCGGGAGTAAAATAGAGATTTGATCCAGTCATTAATACGAACAACCTGTGAAGGGTTAACTTACTAATCATGGTTATATCGAGTGGACATAATATATCTACAGTGAGGGGAGTTCAACTATGGGTTTTAGTGGAGTGACCCATTAGTTAAGGAATGGAGGTTAATTCGGTCTAATGAGTTTAGCCAATTAATCTCGGATCGTCTGGAGCCCATGATTTGTAGGTCCACGAGGTCCCCTACAAGCTCGTAAATGGATTAGCTCTAAAGTAGCGTGATAAGTTAATTTGAAACATTCAAATTAGAATTAAACAGATGTGATAAATTAATATTTAAATATGATTTAAATAAATGAAGGTGGATTTGTGTAAAATTAATTTATATTTGATATTAAATTAATTAGAATTATTTAAATTGTTTAAATAATTATTTATTAATTTTATTAAAAAATTCATTTATGAAATTCATATAAAATTAATAATTTTTTATTTTTTGAAATAAAATTGTTTTGCTAAAATCAAATTTGGAATTTGAAAATTGAAAAATACACAAAGTGGAAAAATGGTATTTTCCATTATCATCTTCAATTTGCTCACCCATAACCCACCATATTTAGGCTTCAATTACTCCAAGCATGAGTTGCATCTTATGCAACAATCTTCTTTGCATGATGGTCTGCAATATATTGAGAAGATTGGAGCGAATTTGAGGTAATGCAATCGATAGAATTTTGCTGAAAATTCGGGTTGAAGAAGGAGTTCTTCAGGTGGGTTACTGCCATGAGTTATCCTCCAATTTCCCTTGATGTAAGCTTATTTTGAGTCTCACAACTCAATCTAGAGCACCAAGAGAATAGTGGGGAATATCTTGTGGTGGTCTAGAATGAGATTAGGAGAGATTTGCAGTTGGAAATCGAGAGTTTGAGAGTTCTACAAAGGTATGATTTGAAACCCATTTATTTCTGCAAGAGCATGCTTTATATTTTGCCAAAATTAATGAATTAGAGTGCTTAATGATCCTTGTTGCTTCCGCTGTTGCTGATACATTCCAACAACTAGAGGTTCGTTAATTTTCAAGAAATAAGCTTTGGTAATTAGTGTAAAAAGTTGTGATTGATGTTTTGTAGATTTCTTATCTTCTCTTTTTTCCAAAGGTAGGAGGAGAATTTTCTTACCTCACCACATGAACTCATAGGCGTTGCTTCTTCCTTTGTGGATCGTTTGGTTATTGTACTGCCATGGTCTACCTAACAATATATGGCAAACGTCCATGTCAATAACATCACAAACTACTTGGTCTTTATATTGATTTCCTATATATAAGGGAACAGAGCATAGTTCATGAACTAAAGCTTCTCCACCTTTTTCAATCCAGCTTATTTTGTAAGGATTATAATGAGCTTCCATCTTAAGGTTAAGTGCATTTACCAGTTTTCTGGATACAATATTTTCACAACTACCACTATCAATTATTACTTGGCATACTTTACCATTTATTGTGCATTAAGTCCAGAAAAGGGTGTTTCTTTGGGGTGTCTTTCTTGTTTAGGTGTGAGGAGGATCTTTTGAATGATGCAAAAAAGCTGGTCGCCTTCATCAGCTTGTAAAAGATTGGCTTCTTCATTAAAATCTTGGTGTTCTTGGGCCAAATCTTCCTCTTCATGAATAGTAAGAGTTCTTCTCTGTGGACATTCATTTGAAAGATGTCCTTGTAGTCCACACCGAAAGCAATTACCTAGAGTAGGACGATTATAGGGGTTAGAACTTTTTATAGGAATAATACCATCATTATATTTACTTGTGGATGCTCCCTTCTTGGTTTGATCTTTTCTTCAGTTCATAGAACTTCTGTCTTGAGGAGTAGGAGATACGTTGGGTTCAAGATTTGGTTTCTTATAGGCATTCTGTTGCTTTCCCCATGTGAAGCGATTGGAGGAATTCTTAACTGAAGTTGCTTCTTCTTCTTCTTCAATCTTGGTGGCTAGGATAATGGCATCTGTAGGTAGGCCAAAGGATGTAGATTAATGATTTTCTTGATGTCTTCTCGAAGTCCAAACACAAATCTTGCAATTTGTTGCTATTCGGCTTCAGGCAAGTTATTTCTTGCACCTAGGCGATGGAATTCCTCGATATAATCAACAATGGAGTGTTCCCCTTAACGACATTGTTGGTATTTACTGTAAAGTATTTATTGATAGTTCATGGGAAGGAATCGTTTCTTCATTAAACGCAACATTTTAGGCTAACTTTGAATGGGAGGTTTGCCATAATATCACCGATTATTCTCAATTTGCTCCCACCAAGCATAGGCACCACTTTGAAGCTTGTATGCAACCAATTGAACCTTCTTTTTCTCAGCCGTGTTAGTGTAAGCAAATAAGTTTTCTACGTTTTTAGCCCAATTGAAGAACCTTTAAATGTCCATTCGACCATTAAAAGGTGGTAAATCCATTTTAATCTTGTAGTTGAGTTGTTCTTGGAATTCTTGTCCCCCCAATTGCCTTCTTAGAAATCTTGGAAGCGTTTCTTGCACCGAAACTTCATCATCTTCCGAGGAGTCAAAATCATCTCCCATAAAATCGGGTAAAGAAAAGTCATTAGACCTTATCATTCTATGTTCTTGAGGGCTTTCTTGAAGATTGGCCCTTCCTTCGGTGGGAATTCTTGGAGTCATGTGGAGAGAAGTGAGGGAATTAATCTGTAGTATAAGATTTTCTATGGCTTTGGTGATTGTAGAGAGCTGTTTGTTGATGTCCACGACTACAAGTTCAACATCATTCAAGTGGCCTTCAAGGGTAGAGGAAGCTTCCGAAACCATGATGATTGAAGGGAAAGAGATCCGAATTTGACAAAAGTTAGTGTCGGATCGGGGCTCTGATACCACTTGATGTACACACAAGTAAAGGAAAATTACCTCAAATCTTATTCAGCTCTCAAACGATACAAAGATGCCCTTTGTATAGGGAGGCAGCCGGTTACATTCTGTTAAAGGTGACCCGTTTAGTAGGTAATTGGTTATGCAAAAAGTTTAAAAGAAAATATAGTTAAGAAATAATTAACAAGAGATTATGTTCCTACATCAATTGTGCTTCGAATTTTGCCACCTATTTGCCAATTCATATCTGATATATGTACGACTTAGTATGAAGAATATGTTCAAAGAGAATGATCTTATTACTAAAAAATATTTGAATTATTGGGCATATTCAAAGCATATATCTCAACGTTCCACAATATTTCTTGATTTTTCTCTTCTTGATGTGAATCTAATCATTGATTTATTGCATGCACTCGAAGGAGCTATCATAATAAGCAAGAAAAAAAAGATTTAAGAGGTCAAGAGGATTTCACATTACATTTTTAAATGCTAGTTAATGCACATGTTATGTAACACCCCAAATTTTGTTAGTAATGTAATTCCAGTAACTTCTTTTAATTGGGAGGGTGTTTTTGGAATTTTGGACTTTAAGTGTAATTGTGGGAATTTAATTGTTGATGTTGGAAATGAATGACAGAGTTAATTCCTTTTGAAAGGAAGGGAATTTAAAGAACTTATGTGGATTAAGAAAATAATGAAATAAAATAAAATATTTGTATTCTTTCCTTTCCTTTTATGTTTCTTTTTCTTTTTCTCCCTCCCTTCCCTTCTTCTTCCTCACGCAGAGCCCCCCCATTTTTCCCCTTGCCGTTTACTTGCCCTAGTAGCCGCCTTAACTCCCGCCGCCAGCCACGAACCCCTGCCGCACATTGAACGCCCTCCATCTCTCGTGTCTTTCTCTCTCAGCAACCCTCGCCCTCACACCGTTCTTCTCTCCCAACTGCATCACCAGTTTGCTCGCGTCGAATCTTGCGAGCTGGTCGACGTCGCACCGCCTCTCGATCGATGCCTCAGACCCAACTGTGCGTCCATTTGAAGCAGTGTGCCACTTGCCCTCGTGTGCCACAGCACCTCCCCGAGGTCGTTCGCACCGGATTTGAAGATTCAACCACACCTCTAGTAGCCACCACTGCTACCTCCAACCGATCTCCTCATCTGCCCATCGTCGCGCTACCCAGCCGTGTTGCGTGGGTCTTTGTTGAACTATTAGATTTGGGTAAGATCTATTTTTCTATTGGTTTGGGTTTCTTGAAGGATATTTGGATGCCCATTAAGTTGGAATGAAAGTTAAATTAGTCGCATTATTTTGATTTTAGATTTGAGCTTGGGAAATTACTGAAATGGTTGTCCAGCGGATTCGAGATTGTTCGACAAGAGTTTTCGTAAGAGTTATGGTCCTTGTTGTTGGTTTTTGGGCACGCATTGATTACTTGATTAAATGTTGACTTAACTCTTGTATCTTTAAGTTTCCAAGTCGTCGTCCATTGGGATTTAAACTCTATTAAGAAGAGATTTTTGAGTCGAAATCTTGGGAGTGGTTATTAATCAAGTTTATTTGGGTAAGCTTTTGGGTATTTTGGATTTGGGTTTGAGGTTTCGCAATTATTGTTGGACCAAAATTTAATGGTTGTATTCGTATGTTAGAGTTGTTACTTCAAATCGCTGTCATCATTTAGTAGCCTAATTTTATCTGTGGATTTTTGATTAAGGTAAGTAATCTTACTACTGGAACTGCCCACGGGCCAGACACTAGATGTATACTAGCACGACAGATTGATATTTTGACAGAACGATAGCATGATAGACTGATAGTATAGTATAACCGATGTATGTTCTTGTATAAGGATTTGAAAGATTAATTGTGCACATAGATACTTGAATGCTAGTATGAGATGATATTTTATTCCATGAGGTTGTATTTGATATGAGGATATTGAGGCATATATGTATGTTGTAGAGCAATGATGTTGAGGTGTATATGTATGTTACAGAACCATGTTGTGATACTTGTGATGTTGAGATTGTGATAGCGTCCTCACTGATTAGTTAGATGCCCACTAGATGTTGTGTTTCCTTCGAGATTCACTAGAGGTGATGTTATCCTTCGAGATTCACCAGAGGTTGTGTTTCCTTCGGGATTCACTAGAGGTTGTGTTTCCTTCGGGATTCATAGGTTGTGGGTCCTACGGGACTTACTAGAGGTAGTTGGCATACTTAACTACAGTAGGATTTATGTGTCCTATGAGGACTAGAGAAATGTATATGTTCCACCAGAGGTAGGCATCTAGAGAACATAGATGCCTAGCCTGACCCTAGTAATGGGGTTACTTACTAAGTATTTAATACTCATCCTTTCTCATGTTGTTGTTTCAGGTAAGGGTAGAGATGCACGACAATTGACAAGTGGAATTCGTGACCGAGCCACTAAGACCAGTTCTATGCTTCCGCTCATGATATTTAGATTTGTTTTCATACCTATTTATTATCATTTATGATTTATAGGTACCCTATCATTTGTTTTTAATATTTGAATTTAATGAAGGTTTTTTGAATTTACCTCATTTATTTAGCATTTATTTCATTATAAAAGGATGTCATTTTAAGTTCCGTGCATGCATGTGTTTAGTAACGGCCTAACTTGAGTCCTAGGGGGTCGTGTTGTTACATGTTAACTCAATTTCGATAGTGTTTACTATTGAAGTTTACATAATTATTGAAAAATCTAATTTTTCCATCATGCTCTGTTTTGTACATTTATCAAGAAAGTTTGCACTCTAAACATATACTTTTCAACTTCAACATATTAACTTCATACTTTATAAACTAATTTAGCACCCCAAAGATCTCCAAGTTTAAAAAATTAAACAATTAAATCCCCAACATTTAAGAAATGCTCGATTTTGGTCCTTCCATTCACTAAATCGTTAAATGCTTAACTATTTCATGAGGTGACAAATAAACTTGAGGGATAAAAAGTGTAAATTTTCATCATTATTTTCACGAAAGTTTGGACAAAAAGTGTTCTTATTGTTTGGCCCACCAACTTTAAATGTTGATGGAGTTGAGTTGGTATATTTTACCAACTCTCCCTTCTTTCCATGTTTTTAATGGCTCCACCCATTGGCCTGTTGGGATTGGTGTCCTAATTCTCTCGGTGGTCTCGCAGTTTGTAAACTTTTTGTACACATTGTTATTAATAAAATAAGTGTTATTTTATATGCATTTACTCAAATCCAATATAAAATCTGTGATTATTTCATGTAACTTAAGCATGTATGTGAGACATACAAGTGGATCATGCCTTAAGTAATAACCTAAATGGTCTGTAGTATAAGGATAAAGGAGCGATACCTTATCCTGGTGACACTACCGATATGACCCGCTTTGTAGATGTTACAAGTGTTGTAAATGTTGGGTTTTATGTCCTAAAACTCGTGGTTTGGAAACAATAGAACTTATTCTGAAAATTCAATAAGTTATTATTGAATATATTGCTTATTATAAATCCAATAAACCTAAAAGCCCCTTGACTGTCCATGAGTACTTGAACTTTATGTGAAGACATAAAATTAGATCAGGTTCGAGTAAATAATAAAAAATGATCTATAGTATATGAATAAGGTTGGGTGCCTTATTCTGGTAACACTATTGGATGCGGCCTACTTTGTAGTTGTTACAAAGAGTTGTAAAGTTCTATAAACGATGTGATCCTAATTCGTATATGTTATGACATGAGGAGTGGGAGTGTCCTATGCAAATGAGTTTTGTATAAGATCAGACCATGAAATCAGTCACTCTTACTTTATAACGTTGTTTACTGTTTAAGGCTGACTATTTCAAAGCGATGACCTAGGTAACTTGACCTTAATCCTGAGCTAACTATGAACTTCTGTTTGTTCGGGATTATCCTTTGATCTGCAAATAATGAGAGTAGTCCAACAGCACTGCTCAACAAGCCTCCCATTTTGGGGATTGCTGCTGTGAGTATATCTCCAAATTCAAGTGGGTTGCTGCTGTGAGTACCTCTCTAAGTTCCCTTAATTCAAACTTATTTTAAGTCCCACAACTCAATCTGGAGCACCAAGAGGATAGTATGGAAGATCTTATGTGGTCTACAACAAGATTTGGAGGAATTTGCAGTTGGAAATCGAGATTTCAAGAGTTTTACAAATGTATGACTTGAAACCCATTTATTTATACTAAAGAATGCTTTCGTTTCTGCCAAAATTAATGAATAAGAGTGCTTATCGATTCTCGTCGCTTCCGCTGCATGCTGATAAAATCCAACAATTGGTACAAGAGCATCATATAGGCATTCAATACGGTTTAACTTTGGTATGGCGGGTGCTTTATATGAGTTATATGAAACTGCTGCACTGATATGGTTTTTTGAGTTTTGGCTTTTAATTCTCTTTGATTTCTCAATTAAATTCATAATTGGCTCTTGCTTGATGAGCTTATATGTGTTCCCAAGAGTCTATAATTTATTTGGAGTCATTAGAGTTGAAATTAAGATATAATTGAAGAAACAAGTGAAGAAGGCCGAGTTGCATATTCTAGTTTATCAGTCTGTTCATATCATTGTTGAGGTTCAGTGCTAGACGATCGTTTAGCTTCAGGTGTTAGACGATGTGAAGAAAAGCTAGGTGATCGTGTAGCTTCGAGCATTGAGCGTTGAAGTGTTGTGCGCTAGACGATCGTGTACCTGCGAGAGATAAACGATGTATCAAATTGCTATACAATGGCACTACACGATCGTGTAGCTTCGCATGGGAGCTAAACGATGCGTTGAAGAGCTATGCGATAGCACTACACGATCATTTACCTTTGTATGGCAACTAAGCGATGCATCGAGGTGCTATGCGATGGCACTACACGATCACTTACCTTTATGAGCGTGTTAAACAATCAAGAAGAGGCGTTAGTCGATGGCACTCAGCAATCGTGTAGCATTGTCCAGCACTAGACGATGACACTATGTGATAGAAGGAAGACACTACACGATCGTGTAACTTGGTCAGGCCCATGCGTGGCTGCTACACGATTACGCAAACACTAAATGATTAGGTAAATGCATGACGATGGTCATCAATGCTAAACGATGAGCCTTAGCGAGATATTGAGCATGGAGTGAGAGCACCCGATTTTATCGGTTCTCTTCAGGTCCGATTCAATTCAGCTCAAATGGTTTTTGGCTGGTCCGATTCAGACAGTTCGGGTCTGGTTCAAGCTATTTGGGTTCATTTTGGAGCAGTTCGAGCGGTCCAGAAGCGGTTCAAAAGCTGTTATGTAATAATTAGACTTTTGTTTGCTTGTTTATGCCAAAACTAAAACCATATCAGTCCGTGTTTGATTGTTTATACTTTTGATGTATGTAATAATTAAATAAATCCTGTATGTGCATACAGTATGCCATGTAGATTTAAAATCCCGCCGTATGAAGCATGTTACATGCATTGAAAGTGTGTATAAAATGTTATAATATATAGTATGCATATTAGGGTTTCTTTTATTTAATATAATAGTTATATTAGAAATTGAATGCCTTTGTTGTTTGTTATGAATGTTTAGCATATCTAAAATTTTGTAAGCTGTTATAAAATTGGGTTAGACATTTAAAATCCATAACGAAGAACAGTTGCATGCTCATTTAGATTAACCACTTATTTTGAGTAGTTAAAATAAGTTGTTAAACATGTAAAACTCGAGTTACAAACTCAAACGGTATATAATCCTATCGAAGGCTGGGGTTACTTAAGTTGACGGTCTACGGAACACCTCCTACCTGGGGATTATGGCCGAATAATTGAGTATTGGTAACCGGTTTATTGAGCATACATGAGCAATGTGAGGTAATAAAATGGTTTATCACCTAGACATCGTAGGTTTAAAACCATTTATAAGTGTTATACTTTGATAAACCACCTAGACTTAGGGTTGTTTTTATTAGCCGAAAATAACCTAACTATAAATTTACCCAAACATATAGAATACTTTAGTGGGAGATTAACGGTTATTAGCTCTCACATCCTCAAGAGTTCACACTGTGAGATCCATGCTCGGCTTTGTGTCGCTTTCACCACGACTGCTTCATTCAAAAAGTGTTTGCATGGGTCAATAACAAGGTGAATGAGGGAAGTAGTTCATAGTAAGTGTGTGAAGGAAATGTGTCAGCATTGTCCTACGCTCTCCTCCATTAGTTTGAACCATGAGATTCCTATGTTGCGTCTGCTGTCATTTTTAGGCGGCACTAGCTAGTCGTTAACCATGTCGATCCCCTCGGAGGGTTGTAACATAGGATTCAGAACAACCCAAGCTTCAGTAAAATGAATAGGGTCTTATAGTTCCGTATTGGGCATTGTCTTCTATTTCAGAGGCATATTCATACCATTCAATAAGATCTGAAAATGGTGGGCCTACGTTTACAAGAATTACTAATTGTTAGTAAAAATCTTGACCGAAAACAATAACTAAATGACTATCGGAATATGAGTTATTCTGGAGATAGTATTTGGTCAAGAATTGTCTTGCTTCTATGATGGAATTCGACTGCCCTTCGTTAGCAATTGCTCTAAATCACTAAAGTATTGTTGCAAATAAATAATGGTTATGGGTACATTATATTACTTTGCTAAAACTTGATTGGATTTAAAAGCAATTCACTTATAGAATTTTTTTATAATTTCAGAATGATGAGTTCAATAATACAATTGTTAGCATCGGGTAAACTAATCGAGGATAATTATGTGACCTGGTGATGCGTTATTTTATTTAGTGGAAATATGGATGATATGCATTGATGGAATTGCATTATGCACTCAAGTTTCCCCAGCGGAATTCAAGTGTAAATTCCTCTAAGTTTCCTGGTAAGTCCAGGGTCGAACACAGGGTCTTGTGAAAATAGATTGCATTGATAATTTTTTATCAAAACTTTATGGTAACCGAAAAAATAGTGCTTGGTTGTTGATTGCTTTGATTAAAAAGAAATAAATAAATATGGCATATTTAAGAAACGAAAGTTGCATTGATAGATACAATGAGTATGCAATGAACGGGTTGAGAAGATCTTTAGCTACCATTACTTAGGAATGCGTCAGACCATGCGATCGTGTTATTACCATGCACAACAAGTCATTTTCCAATGTAAATGCGATGCTCCTAAATCTAGGATGCATGTGTTGCATGCAAAATGTCCATAGAGCTTATTCCTAAGTCTCTACTTTTGTCCTATGCGATGATGCAAAATGCATGAAAGCAAGGTGACCGCATACAATCGTATCCTATTTCTAGGATGCATGTGATGTGTTGATAACAAATAGTGCTCATTCCTAAGCGCCTATCTCTTGTATTATGCATTCTAATCTAACTCTCCCAAGCCTAGATTCTGACTTGACCTTCCCAAGTTTAGATCCTATCTTTAGACTACCCTCCCGAGTATCCCTAATGGATGAATGAAGTATACATAAACAAGATAATCGCAAAGAATGAAGATTCCCTAATTGTGCTAGCTAAATGCTTCTCAACCCATTCAACTAATTTAGCTACTCATGCGTGAACCACGGAGAGTGAACAAATATAGAGAAAGAAATTCCATTCTTATAAATAAGTTAAGTACAAAATGCCAATGGAAGTTTAAGGTAGAGAGGAGCAATTCCTCGCTGACCGAGGCTTTTTACACTGAAATCTCCATTCTGATCTAAAGATATTCCCGCTTCCGCAGGCGTCGACCCTCTTTCTGTCTTTGAAGCTTCCGACGCTCTCCCAAGCTTACCAGAACGATCTACCAGCATAACTTCTCCCTCGCGTTCGCCTTAAAATGAAAGAAAACTAAAAACGAAGATGTGCGAATTGGAACAAAAGATTGTAAAAGTAGTGAACTTGTTAACTGAAGAAAGCACTTGGTATTTATAGAGCATCCATGGTGAAAGGCAGCTTCTCTTTCTCGATTGTACAGATGAGGCAGCTTTAATTCCTGATTGACGTGCCGAATGATTGTTACAGATAAAGCTGAATGTACTTTATGACCGTTATCGGCTGTCAACTTAATTTGGATTCGACTGTCATCAGCTTTCTGTCCCATCACTCTTAATTGGCCTTTCACCCAGATGCGCCCACCATGTTNATCAATAGTGAAAGGTGACTTCTCTCTCCCGGTTGTACAGATGGAACAGCTTTAATTCCTAATTAATGCGTCGAATGATTGTTACCGATAAAGCTGAATGTACTTTGTGACTGTTATCGGCTGTCAACTTAATTTGGATTCGACTGTCATCAGCTTTCTGTCCCATCACTCTTAATTGGCCTTTCACCCAGATGCGCCCACCATGTTGCACTGACTAAGTTGCGGCGATCCTTCTCGGGCGAATGTATGCGAGCACGATCAACACAAAGTCTTGCGGTGAAGTTGTGTTCGACCGACAATTTCTTATGATCGCAATCTTGCTTGCGTTAACACATATTCTGCACAAAAATACGAAAATCAATAGTTCTAATGTGTTGAACGCATGCGACCGCAATATTATAGAATTTATGCTTAATGGATGTAATTTAACATATTTTATCAACGCAATCCAACATTGTTTAATAACTTAGCACTATGATAACATGCATTTCTACCCGTTATCACCTGAAAATAAAATTTGAACACTATACTTGTGGTAGACGATTTACGTTTTGTCTTAACAAAGGAATGTCCTCCCATTCCAAGCTCTAACACAACCCGAACTGTTCGGGAAGCGTATGATAGATGGATTAGGGTGAATGATAAAGCCCGTGCTTATATCCTCGCCAGCTTATCTGATGTTTTGGCGAAGAAACATGAGGATCTAAGTACTACCAAAGAGATTATGGAATCTCTTCGAGGGATATTTGGACAACTTTCCTTCACCTTGAGGCATGATGCCATTAAGTACGTTTACAACAGTCGCATGAAAGAGGGGACCTCAATTCGTGAACATGTCCTGGACATGATGGTCCACTTTAATGTGGCAGAAGTAAACAACGTTGTTATGGATGAGATAAGTCGAGTTGATTTTATTCTAGAATCTCTTTCGAAGAGTTTTCTACAATTCTGTACGAATGCATTAATGAATAAAATTGAATACAGCTTGACTACTCTGCTGAATGAGCTACAGGCTTACCAGACTATGTTGAGAACTAAGAGTCTAGAATCAGAAGTAAATGTTACTATTGCTGAGAAGAGAGGAACGTCCTCCAAGCCTGATGTTGCCTCCTTTTTGCAGAGTAAGAGTATTCCTGTGAAGAAGGGAGGGAAAGGGAAGAAGGAACCTATTGGCAAGAAAAGCAAGAAAAATGCTACAAACAAAAGGAAGTGTTTCCACTGCAACGAAGAAGGGCACTGGAAGAGAAATTGCCCTAAGTATCTTACTGAGAATAGAGTAGAGAAAGCTAAATAGGCAACTTAGTTCCTGAGGACCACTTACTCAACTTGACCAGTGGGAGATGTTGCTGCTTGATAATATTACTTGCTTTTGTTATTGTGTAAAGAACATAATGTGTATATTTTTTGTTGTAAATGAAATTTTCATTACATAAAAAAATGTGCTTGTTCTATCTTATAGCAACTCCTGTTAAGAATCAAATTGTTAAAATCCATTTGCAAATATTCAGATATTTAAACGGCTAAGATCAAAGTATAATAAGTTTAAGAGATTTCTAGATCTCACTTTCAACAAGATTTGTTAAGACAGGTCAGACGCGTCTTAATCAAAGAGTTGAGAATATCTCAATGTAGTGGGAGGAAAATGTGCTTCCTGGTCATTATTGAGAATAAGATGCATCCTCATATAGTCTAATTAAAAGCCTATTGTATACTGATATGTTTACAATGATTCTCTCGGCTAAAGTGTTTGAGAATCACCTAGTAAGACTAGGAATACCATATTAAATAACCTAGGGCAAGTGGGAGAAATATTGGGTATGGGATGCCCTATTTATTGTATTTCTCTATAAAACTTAGAAACTCAGTCTTATATATTGGATATATAAGTTACCACGAGAGTTTTAGTCCAAATGGGAGTTTGTTGAGTTTTATGTCCTAAAACTCGTGGTTTGTAAACAATTGAACTTATTCTGAAAATTCAATAAGTTGTTATTGAATATATTGCTTATTAGAAATCCAATAAACCTAAAAGCCCCTTGACTATTACATGAGTACTTGAACTTTATGTGGAGATATAAAAGTGGATCTGATTCGAGTAAATAATAAAAAATGATCTATAGTATATGAATAAGGTTGGATGCCTTACTCTGGTAACACTATTGGATGCGGCCTACTTTGTAGTTGTTACAAAGAGTTGTAAAATACTACAAACAATGTGATCCTAATTCATACATATTATGACATGAGGAGTGGGGGCATCCTGTGCAAATGAGTTTTGTACAAGATCGGACCACGAAATTAGTCACTCTTACTTTATAATGTTGTTTACTATTTAAGATTGACTATTTCGAAGCGATGACCTAGGTAACTTAACATTTATCCTGTGCTAAATATGAACTTCTGTTTGTTCGGGATTATCCTTTGATCTACAAATGGTGAGAGTAGTCCAACAGCACTGCTCAATAAGCCTTCCATTTTGGGCATATGACCGGATGAATAGTTGGGGACATAGCTCTACAAGATGGAATTCACTCCTACCCGATTAGGGTTAGTAGAGAGGTCGTTCCTTTTAAGTGTTGATTATGGGTCTTGAACAAGAGCCCTCACTCTCTCATTGGCCCAATAGGGACTCGATTTGTTGATTAGATCACAAATCAATTATTCATTAGAGGATCAGTGGGACTTAAAGAACAAGAGGTAATTTCAGGGGTAAAACAGAGAATTGACCCAACCGTTATTATGAACAACCTGTGAAGGGTTAACTTACTAATCATGGTTATATCGAGTAAACATAATATATCTACAGTGAGGGAAGTTCAACTATGGGCTTTAGTGGAGTGTCCCATTAGTTAAGGAATAAGGGTTAATTCGGTCTAATGAGTTTAGCCAATTAATCTCGGATCGTTGGAGACCATGATCTGTAGGTCCACGATGTCCCTCTACTAGCTCGAAAATAGATTAGCTTTAGAGTAGCGTGATAGGTTAATTTGAAATGTTCAAATTAGAATTAAACGAAATTGGAGAATTAATATTTAAATATGATTTAAATATATGAAGATGGAATTATGTAAAATTAATTTAATTTTTGATATTAAATTAATTAGAATTATTTAAATTGGTTAAATAATTATTTATTAATTTTATTAAGAAAATTAGATTATGAAATTAATTTTGTAAAATTAATAATATTTTTAATTTTATAAAATAAATTGATTTATGAAATCAATTTTTGAAAAGTTGAAAAAGAAGAAATACTAGAAATAGAAAATTGGGATTTTCCATTGTCATCTTCAAGTAGCTCACCTATAACCCATCAACTTTAGTTTCAATTACTCCAAGCATGAGTTGCATCTCATGCAACTATCTTCCCTGCAAGATGGTCTGCAATATATTGAAGAGATTGGAGTGAATTTGAGGCAAGACAATCAAAAGAATTTTGCTGAAAATTCGGGTTGAAGAAGGAGTTCTTCAAGTGGGTTGCTGCTGTGAGTACCTCTTAAAATTCCCTTAATTTAAGCTTATTTTGAGTCCCACAACTCAATCTAAAGCATCAAGATGATAGTAGGTAAGATCTTGTGGTGGTCTACAAAAAGATTTGGAGGATTTTGCAGTTGGAAATCGAGATTTCAAGAGTTCTACAAAGATATGACTTAAAACCCATTTATTTCTGCTAAAGCATGCTTTCGTTTCTGCCAAAATCAATAAATTAGAGTGCTTATCGATCCTCGTTACTTCCGCTGTGTGCTAATAAAATCCAACAGTAAAGTGCTACAAATGGTCTGATCCTGACCATTCATGTAGAGACATGCGAGCGAGGGTGTCCTATACAAAGAGTTTGTATAAGACCGGACCACGAGATGATTAGTCTCTTTATATAACGCTATTGATAATTGAGACTTACATTTCACTAAAATAACCATAGGTGACATGACCTTACTTTTGAGTGAGTTGGGAACTTCTGAGTTCTGCCTACGAGGGCGGTCCTTTGATTAGTATGGGTGATAGTGGCCAGATTGCCAACTCAACAAGTCTACCTTTTTGGGGATTCAACTGATTGAGGAGCTGGGAACTCAGCTACACAAGACGGAATTCACTCATTCCTCGAAACATGGGTAAGTAAATAAATTGCTCTCTTAAGGGCAGATTTCGGGTCTTGAACATAGTGGCCACACCCTCCTTTGGAAGAGAAGACTTAGTTATAGTATGATTATGACTTATTGTTCATTAGAGAAATCAGTGGTACTTAAGGAATTAGATGTAACTATAGGGACAAAATGGTAAATTGGTCCAACTGTACTTACGAGTGATTTATGAAGGGTTATCTCAATGTTGATTGATCATATGGACATAGAAATATATCTGTAGTGTGAAGAGTGCAATTATCGGTCTTTAGTGGAGTGACCAACAGTTAATGGATGGTGGATCTCGTGACTAAAGAGTTTAGACAGTTATTCATGTATCGTTGGAGCTTCAAGCTACAAGTTTCATGAGGTCCCCTTGGTAGCTCAATGAGTTCAAGTTGAGAATTAGATTTTGGGTTAGTTTGAAGTGTTCAAATTAACAAGAGGCAGTTAATTATATGTGATATCATTGATATGATGTATTAGATACATTAATTAGAGGAATTAATATAAATATGATTTATATTAAATACCATAAAATAGAAAAAAAAAAAAAAAAAACTATGGTTTATGTGTTTCATATGATGAAATATTAAAACTATAGGTTATAAATATAATATGATAAGTTCGTTATCATATTTATTTATAATATATTAATTATATGATAATTAATTCTTTTTCTCTAATAACTGAATTGAATGAGAGGTTATTGGAAGTTTTATGGTAACTGTGAGATAAAAGAAAAATTGTTTTCTAAAAATTAGTAGTTGATTCATTCGAAAAAATCTCACAAAAAGGCTATCAAGTAAAAAATCTTTTTACTAAGCGATAGCCGTCGAGAGATAATAACTGGCAGAAATGCCAGTTATTATAAGTCTTTTATTTAGATTATGAGGGCTAATAAGTAGAAAATGTGGTATAATACTTAGAATATGCGAAGAATTGAGTTTTGCGTCGATTAGCACTTAAATTCTCACTGACCCCAATATTATGCATTACTCCGTGCCAAAGTTTCTATTTTTGTAGCTATTGCAGGAATCAAGCACATGCGTTGGAAATAAACAATCGCAAACAAATGCATGCGCTAAAGTCAGGCGACCGCAAAGACAAACGCATGCACTGAAAGCCGACCTATGGCATAGACGAATGCATGTGGTGATCGAATGCGACCATCGCATGGAAGTTGCAGTGATCAATGAAAATTGCGGCCACGAAGTGACAACCATAATAGAAGGACAATCGCAAAATGGGTAGAACATGTTGATACTTCAGCTGAATTAAGTTCAGACGCATACCTTGGGAGTATCAACAAAATAAGACGATGTGACATTACCCATACCGCAACAAAGGCAGTAGTGAGACATAACACAATCATGATAGTTGTCGGCGTTTAAACCCTATAAATAGCCACTTCGACCTTCATTTCAAAGGATTCGAACTTCTGCCTCAAGGCAAAGGTTTGCGATCACAGATGAGAGCTTGAGCAAGATTTTCAATGAGAATTCTTCACCTCCACAAACCAGACCAAGTGACGACCGGAGCTTTCGCCGGAGATAGAACTTGAGAGAGTCATCTTCACCATTCATCCATGGCACCACCAGCATCCTTGACGCAGAGTCCTTCATTTCTCTTCTACCCTCTATATTGTATTACATTTTAGTTTAAGATATTAAGACATTTTGTAATCAATGCATCTTCTAATTTCTTCAATGCCATCTTCTTCATCATCTTTATCTTTATCATCATTTACCTTCATCATTTATTTATCAAAGGCGATCGCATACTTAATCGTGTAACCTAGAGATAGGACGCATGTAGCAACCCACCGAGAGGTGTGCGTTGTGCGAGTATAGTAAGTTAATCCTCTTTGCTTGGTGAAATGCTGTAGCAACGCTTGTCTATTGGTTGTTACATTTCTTGTCTATAAGTTAGATAGCCGCATCTAACTACCTGAGAAGGTAAGAGATGGAATGCACTAAAGCAAAATATGCATTGTTTCTAGAGATAGGCACAATCTTATGCTCGACGCAACCATGCACTATAGAGATATAGTCATGCAGCTGACCAACGAGAGATGTGTGATGCGTTGGTGTGACGAGTTGGGATTACTCGAGCGATTTAAGATAATAAACATTACTATGCATTAATGGTTGTTGTGTATCTACCTATTCTCATCGCAAGTCTTCTATTACTCAATCTGTTTAGTTAGGAGTAGGATTAGTGTGTAAATCCATTAAACTTCTTCTTTTTTTTTTTTTTTTCATCGCCTCAAACGCATTGCTTCACAAGCATTATTGAGTGACAAGTCCCTGTGTTCGACCTCGGATTACCCGAGAAACTTGCGTTCACGTTATACTTGGCGCGAGCGTAAGAAAACTTGTGATAGGAACGCGTGGTCGTTGCATACTAGATTAACGCATTTTCATTCCAACGCATGACCTCAGATGCTTGGGTGTAAACGAATAGCTTAAGCCATGTCTAATGCATGATTATGTGTACAACCCCATCCTTAATAATTCTCCTTCCAACAAGTTTTTGGCGCCGTTGTCGGGGACTTGGCAACTAATGTTTTGTGAAGTTTTGTGTTTTCGCAGGCATCCTTTCAATCTTATGCGTATTGTAGATTGTGCAACCAAGCTGCAAACAATATTTGAAGTATAAGCGATGTGTTGAAAGAAAAATATTGACCCCGAGATAGAAAGGTTATCTGTCGCATGAGTTGGAAGCAGTCTTAGGCGCATAACAACCATCATGCGTCCAATAATTGTTGGAAGCTCCAATGGTCAGGGCGAACTCCTTGACCCAAGTAGTTAAGAACCATCTTTTGTATGGGAGACTCCTTGCGATGACAACATTCCAATTTCTCCAGGGACGCCTTCTACTCTATCTTTACCTTGCTTTCTTAGTTTAGTTTATTTTATTGTTATTTTAGATATGCAGCTGCTTCCTTGGTTGTGGTGCGTTTGCCCCTTATAAGTGCATTAATAACTCTCCTCGGTGCGCAATTACAATGGAAGAATCCTCCACATCCTTCAACGCATGGCTTCAATCGCATGAATTCCAACGCATTGTTGCATGCGTTATTCTCATGGTTCTGTTCTTGTTATCTTTTATGCATTATCCTTTTGAAATTCTCCTTGTCTGATTGCGGTTCTTTACGATGCATCTATAATGGTATAAATAATTCACCACATCTGCTAACTAAGCAATGCAAGTCTTTCCTTACTTTTAATAGCTTCTTGAAAATTTGAAAGTAAGTTTTATTGCGCGCAAACCTTTGTTCAAATGTTTGTTACCGCGTTCCTGTGAGTTAGCTTTTAGCTTGCGATGAGAACGTTAACACCCTCTAAGTTTGGGGGAGCCAGCGGTCTCGGAGAATTGTGTTTATTACATTGTGGTGATACCTTTAAAAAAGAAAAGAAAAAAAAAGATCGGAATAATAACTCCGCTGTTAACACAATGGGGAAACCCATGTTGATAAGAGTTAAGCTGTGAAAGGAACTTGCTCGAAGTTGGATGTCCGCATGACACACGTGGGGGCAAGCTAAAACGAAGGCAGGTCGCCAAGATCAGCGCATTAGCACAACTCTTATGTCGGGCGCAAGCAAAATTAAGCAAGACATGAGTTGAGTTGAATATGGAATGCAACCAAAGTTGGATGCCCACATGACACACATGGGGGTAAGCCCTGTCTCTTATACACATCTAGATGTGTATAAGAGACAGGATCAATGCATAAGCGCAACTCCTCTGTCTGGCGCAAGCCAAATCAAACAAGACAAGAGTTGAGTTGAATATGGAACGCAACCAAAGTTGGATGCCCACATGACACACGTAGGGGTAAGCCAAAACGAAAAGCGTAACCAGGTTCAACGCCGCATTTGAATAAGTAATCGCATAATCTTGAATTGTTTTAAACGAACGCATTCTCAAGAGCTGAATGCAAAGTTGCGGAGAATGAATAAAAAGTTTTTGAGCAAAGACTTACCGAATTTAACTTAGAAAAGATTTCTTTTAAGAAGCAGCCAAAGTGGAGGAGAGCATTGTATCCATGGTTAGAGGTACGAGTAAATTATATTCTGAGAGGCTGGTCATCGCAAAGAAATGTCGAAAGGTGAGTTCAGGATTTCTTGAGTATAACGCATGCTTAAAGACAAGCATGATTCTAAGTTTGGGGGTGTGATAACTGGCAGAAATGCCAGTTATTATAAGCCTTTTATTTAGAATTATTAGAGCTAATAAGTAGAAAATGTGGTGATAATACTTAGAATATGCGAAGAATTGAGTTTTGCGTCGATTAGCACCTAAATCCTCACTGACCCCAATATTATACATTACTCTGTGCCAAAGTGTCTATTTTTGTAGTTATTGCAAGAATCAAACGCATGCGTTGGAAAAAGCAATCGTAGACAAATGCATGTGCTGAAAATCGAGCTATCCTATAGACGAATGATACGGTGATCGAATGTTCCATCGCATGCAAGTTGCGGTGATCAAATGCGCCCATTGCATGGAAATTGCAGCCACAGAGTGACAACCATAATAGAAGGACGATCGCAAGATGGGTAGAATGCGTTGATACTTCAGCCGAATCAAGCTCGGACGTATACCTTGAGAGTATCAACAAAATAAGACGATGTGACATTGCCCATACTGCAACAAAGGCAGCAGTGAGACATAACGCAATCATGATAGCTATCAGTGTTTAAACCCTATAAATACCCCTTCGAGCTTCATTTCAAAGGATCCGAACTTCTGCCTCAAGGTAGAGGTTTGCGATCACAGATGAGAGCTTGAGCAAGATTT
>NC_052349.1:71471089-71525079 GCF_009727055.1 Benincasa hispida
CTCCGAGGTGGAACATAGAGGACTTTCCACTCAATAATGCTGTGAAGAATGCGTTTAGAGGCGATGAAAAAAAAAAAAAAAGCAAGAAGTTTAATGGATTATACCACTACTCCTACTCTAACTAAATAGATTGAGCAATAGAAGATTGCGATGAGAATAGGTAGATACACCAACAACCATTTAACGGCATTAGTATGTTTATTATCTTAAATGCTCGAGTTATCCCAGCTCGTCACACTAATGCATCACACACCTCTTCTGTGGTCGCCCTTGCTTATATCTCTATAGTGCATGGTTGCGTTCGAGCATAAGATTGTGCTATCTCTAGAAATAATGCATTATTTGCATTGCGCGGTTCCACTTTTACTTCAGGTAGTTAGACTTGGCTATTTTTTAAACTTAATAGACAAGTGAAATGAACAACCGATAAGACAAGCATTGCTACAAGCCTTTCACCAAGGCAAAGAGGATTTAATTCACTATACTCGCACAAGCACACTTCTCGGTGGGTTGTTACATGCGTCCCTATCTCTAGGTTACACGTTAAGTAATGCCGTCACCTTTGATAAATAACGATGAAGGTAAATGTGATAAAGATAAAAGATGATGAAGAAGATGGCATTAAAGGAATCAGAAGATGCATTGATTACAAAATGTCTTAATATTTAAACTAAAATATAATACAATACAGAAGGTAAAGAAAGAAATGAAGACTCTGCATCAAGCCTATCGAGGTCCATGGATGAATGTGGAGATGTCCTCTTCGAGTCTATCTCCGCGAAAGCTCCGGTCGTCCATTGGTTGGTTTGTGGAGGTGAAGAATTCTCACTGGAAAATCTTGCTCAAGCTTTCATCTGTGATCGCAAAACCTCTCCTTGAGGCAGAAGTTTCGATCCTTTGAAATGAAGCTCGAAGGGGTATTTATAGGGTTTAAACACTGATAGCTATCATGATTGCTTATGTCTCACTGCTCTTTGTTGCAGTATGGGCAATGTCAATCGTCTTATTTTGTTGATACTCTCAAGGTATACGTCCGAGCTTGATTCATGTGAAGTATCAACGCATTCTACCCATCTTGCTGTCCTTCTATTATGGTTGTCACTCTGTGGCTGCAATTTCCTGCAATGGCGCATTGATCACGCAACTTGCATGCGATGGAACATTGATCACCGTATCATTCTCTATGATAGCTCGATTTTCAGCACATGCTTTTGTCTACTACGATTGCTTTTTTCCAACGCATGCGTTTGATTTTGCCAATAACTACAAAAATAGACACTTTGCACAGAGTAATGATAATATTGGGGTCAGTGAGGATTTAGGTGCTAATCGACGCAAAACTCAATTCTTCGCATATTCTAAAGTATTTCACCACATTTTCTACTTATTAGCTCTAATAATTCTAAATAAAAGGCTTATAATAACTGGCATTTCTGCCAGTTATCACACCCCAAACTTAGATCATGCTTGTCTTAAGCATGCGTTATACTCAAGAAATCTAACTCACCTTTCGACATTTCTTTGCGATGACCAGCCTCTCAGAATATAATTTACTCGTACCTCTAACCATGGAACAATGCTCTCCACTTTGGCTGCTTCTTAAAAGAAATCTGTTTCTAAGTTAAATTCGGTAAGTCTTTGCTCAAAACTTTTTATTCATTCTCCGCAACTTTGCATTCAGCTCTTGAGAATGCGTTCGTTCAAAACAATTCAAGATTATGCGATTACTTATTCAAATGCGGCGTTGAACCTGGTTACGCTTTTCGTTTTGGCTTACCCCTACGTGTGTCATGTGGGCATCCAACTTGGTTGCTTCCATATTCAACTCAACTCATGTTTTGCTTAATTTTGCTTGCGCCCGACATAAGAGTTGTGCTAATGGCGCTGATCTTGCGACTTGCTTCGTTTTAGGCTTGCCCCCACGTGTGTCATGCGGACATCCAACTTCGAGAAGTGTCCTTTCACAGCTTAACTCTATCAACATGGGTTTCCCCATTGTGTAACACGGAGTTATTATTCGATCTTTTTTTTTTTTTCTTTTTTAAAGGAATCACCACAATGTAATAAACACAATTTCCGAGACCGTGGCTCCACACTTAGAGGGTGAAGCGTTCTCATCCGCAAGCTAAAAGCAACTCAAGGAATGCGGTAACAAAATTTGACAAAGGTTTGCGCGCAATAAAACTACTTTCAAATTTAAGAAAGCTTTAAAAGTAAGGAAACTTGCATTGCTTAGTTAGCAGATGTGGTGAATTATTTTACCATTATAGATGCATCGTAAAAGAACCGCAATCAGACAAGGAGAATTTCAAAAGGATAATGCATAAAAGATAACAAAAGAGAACCATGAGAATAACGCATGCAACAATGCGTTGGAATTCATGCGATTAAGCCATGCGTTGAAGGATGTGGAGGATTCTTCCATTGTAATTGGCACCGAGGAAGTTATTAACACTTATAAGGGGCAAACGCACCACAACCAAGGAAGCAGCTCAATCTAAAATAACAATAAAATAAACTAAACTAAGAAGCAAGGTAAAGATAGAGTAGAGGCGTCCCTGGAGAAATTGGAATGTTGTCATCGCAAGGAGTCTCCATACATTACCCAAGAAACTTGCGTTCGCGTTATACTTGGCGCGAGCGTAAGAAAACTTGTGATAGGAACGCGTGGTCATTGCATACTAGATTAACGCATTTTCATTCCAATGCATGACCTCAGATGCATGGGTGTAAACGTATAGCTTAAGCCATGTCTAATGCATGATTATGTGTACAACCCCATCCTTAATAATTCTCCTTCCAACAAGTTTTTGGCGCGGTTGCCGGGGACTTGGCAGTTAATGTTTTGTGAAGTTTTGTGTTTTCGCAAGCACCCTTTCAATCTTAGGCATATTGTAGATTGTGCGACCAAGCTGTAAACAATATTTGAAGTATAGGCAATGCGTTGAAAGTCAAATATTGACCCCGAGATAGAAAGGCTATTTGTTGCATGAGCTGGAAGCAGTCTTAGGCGCATGACAACCATCATGCGTTTAACAATTACTGGAAGCTCCAATGGTCAGGGCAAACTCCTTGACCCAAGCAGTTGAGAACCATCTTCTGCATGGGAGACTCCTTGCAGTGACAACACTTCAATTTCTCCAATATCTTTACCTTGCTTTCTTAGTTTAGTTTATTTTTATTGTTATTTTGGATATGTGGCTGCTTCCTTGGTTGTGGTGCGTTTGCTTCTTATAAGTGTGTTAATAACTCTCCTCGGTGCGTAATTACAATGGAAGAATCCTCCACATCCTTCAACGCATGGCTTCAATCGCATGAATTCCAACGCATGGTCGCATGCGTTATTTTACTTAAGGTTCTGCTCTTGTTATCTTTTATGCATTATCCTTTTGAAATTCTCCTTGTCTGATTGCGATTCTTTACGATGCATCTATGATGGTACAAATAATTCACCACATCTGCTAACTAAGCAATGTAAGTTTTTCCTTACTTTTAATAGCTTCTTCAAATTTTGAAAGTCTAAGTTTTATTACGTGCAAACCTTTGTTCAAATATTTGTTACTGCATTCCTGCGAGTTTGCTTTTAGCTTGCGGTGAGAACGCTGCCACCCTCTAAGTGTGTGGGTGGCAACAGTCTCAAAAAATTGTGTTCATTACATTGCAGTGATTCCTTTAAAAAAAAGAAAAAAAAAAAGATCGGAATAATAACTCCGTTGTCAACACAATGGGGAAACCCATGTTGATCAGAGTTAAGCTGTGAAAGACACTTACTCGAAGTTGGATGTCTGCATGACACACGTGGGGGCAAGCCAAAATGAAGTCAAGTCATCAAGATCAGCGCATTAGCGCAACTCTTCTGTCGGGCGCAAGCCAAATTAAGCAATACATGAGTTGAGTTGAATATGGAACGCAACCGAAGTTGGATGCCCGCATGACACACGTGGGGGTAAGCCAAAACGAAGAGCGTAACCAGGTTCAATGTCGCATTCGAATAAGTAATCGCATAATCTTGAATTGTTTTGAACGAACGCATTCTCAAGAGTTGAACGTAAAGTTGCGGAGAATGAATAAAAAGTTTTGAGCAAAGACTTACCGAATTTAACTTAGAAACGATTTCTTTGAAGAAGTAGCCAAAGTGGAGGAGAGCATTGCGTCCATGGTTAAGGGTACGAGTAAATTATATTCTGAGAGGCTGGTCATCACAAAGAAATGCCGGAAGGTGAGTTAAAAATTTCTTGAGTATAACGCATGCTTGAGGACAAGCATGATTCTAAGTTTGGGGGTGTGATAATTGGCAGAAATGCCAGTTATTATAAGCTTTTTATTTAGAATTATGAGAGCTAATAAGTAGAAAATGCGGTGATAATACTTTAGAATATGCGAAGAATTGAGTTTTGCGTCGATTAGCACCTAAATCCCCACTGATCCCAATATTATGCATTACTCCGTGCGAAAGTGTCTATTTTTGTAGCTATTGCAGGAATCAAACGCATGCGTTGGAAATAAGCAATCGTAGCAAATGCATGCGCTGAAGCCAGGCGACCGCAAAGACAAACACATGTGCTGAAAACCGAGCTATCACATAGATGAATGCATGCGGTGATCAAATGTATCCATCGCATGGAAGTTGCAGTGATCGGCGAATGCGGTGATCAATTGGAAATTGCAGCCACGGAGTGACAACCATAATAGAAGAATGATTGCAAGATGGGTAGAACGCGTTGATACTTCAACTGAATCAAGCTCGGACGCATACCTTGAGAGTATCAACAAGATAAGACGATGTGACATTGCCCATATCGCGACAAAGGTAGCAGTGAGACATAATGCAATCATGATAGCTGTCAGTGTTTAAACCCTATAAATAGCCCCTTCGAGCTTCATTTCAAAGGATTCGAACTTCTGCCTCAAGGCAGAGGTTTGCGATCACAGATGAGAGCTTGAGCAAGATTTTCAGTGAGAATTCTTCACCTCCACAAACCAGACCGAGTGACGACCGGAGCTTTCGTCGGAGATAGAGCTCAAGAGAGACATTTCCATCATTCATCCATGGCACCACCAGCAGCCTTGATGCTGAGTTCTTCATTTCTCTTCTACCCTCTGTATTGTATTATATTTTAGTTTAAGATATTAAAACATTTTTAATCATAATGCATCTTCTGATTCCTTTAATGCCATCTTCTTCATCATCTTTATCTTTATCATCATTTACCTTCATCGTTTATTTATCAAAGGCGATTGATGACATGCAGAAATGCATGTCATCTTATTCCTTTTTACTTAGAATTATAAAGGTTGTTAGGCAGAAATTGCATCGATCATGATAGGAATTCTCGAGAATATGAGTTTGCATCAATCAGCATGTCGAATCTCAGCTAACCCATTACTTTGCGTTAATTATGCGTTGAATGTTCTATTTTGTAGCTAATGCAGGAAATGAACGCAAACGCGGAAACCGGACCATCGCATAGACGACCACATGTGGAGAAACACTCCATTGCAAAGGCAAACGCATCGATCAATGCATGGATGTTGCGGTAATCAGCCGTATGCATCCATCGCATAGGAGTTGCGCTCGTCAAGCGATTGCGGTCATCATGTAGAGTTGCAGTGTTAAGCGAATACGACCATTGAATGATTGCGGCTACACGACAACGCATTCTAATGGGATCAACGCAAGGTTGGTGGAATGAACGCATCAACGCATCTACCTCGAGAAAATCCAAAGCTAATGCTGACATTTCACCTATCGCGCTGTTGGTAGCAGAGGTTCAGAAAGGACTGACGCGCCGAACGTTAGACTTAGAGCAGTCCAATAAATGCTGTCGGTGATCCAAACTCTATAAATAGAAGTCGATAAGCAAAATTCCAAGTCATCAAGGGGAAGATCCTTGTGAATTGGGGACTTTCCCCGTAATCCAGAAAAACTGTGTGAGAAGATGGCTAAGAGTTCGTCACCTCCTTCATCCATTCCGAGTGACGATTGAAGCCTTCGACCAGAGCTAGATCTCGAGAGAGTCAGCTTCTTCACCCATCCATGGCACCACCGACAGCCTTGATGCACATCCGCTGTTGTTGATCCAAACTCTATAAATAGAAGCCGATAAGCAAAATTCCAAGTCATCGAGGGGAAGATCCTTGTGAATCGGGGACTTTCCTCGTAATCCAGAAAAACTGTGTGAGAAGTTGGCTAAGAGTTCGTCACCTCCTTCATCCATTCCGAGTGACGATTGAAGCCTTCGACCAGAGCTAGATCTCGAGAGAGTCAGCTTCTCCACCCATCCATGGCACCACCGGNAGTGACGATTGAAGCCTTCGACCAGAGCTAGATCTCGAGAGAGTCAGCTTCTCCACCCATCCATGGCACCACCGGCAGCCTTGATGCACATCCGCTGTCGGTGATCCAAACTCTATAAATAGAAGCCGATGAACAAAATTCCAAGTCATCGGGGGGAGAATCCTTGTGAATCGGGGACTTTCCCTGTAATCCAGAAAAACTGCGTGAGAAGATGGCTAAGAGTTCGTCACCTCCTTCATCCATTCCGAGTGACGATTGAAGCCTTCGACCAAAGCTAGATCTTGAGAGAGTTAGCTTCTCCACCCATCCATGGCACCACCGACAGCCTTGACGCACATTCGCTGGAAGCAAAGTTTTACTTCCAGCTGGTCATTTCTTTTTCCTTTCTTTTCCTAAAGTGTATTATATGACATTTTGAATTAAGAAATTAATACAATGTGTTTTCAATGCATTTCTCCATTCCTTCGACTTCATCTCCATCTTCTTTCTTAGCATCTTTACTTTCATTGCAACACTTAGTAGGAATGCTTGGGTATTGCATACTTAGTCATGTAGTTAGGAATATGAAGCATGAAGCAACCCACCGAGAGGTGTGCGTTGCGCGAGTATGTGAGTAATCTTATTTGCTTAGTGTGAAGCTGCTGCAACGGCTGTCTATAGGCTAACGCATTACTTGTCTATGAGTGAAGTCAGCAACAAGCAACTGCCTGAGAGGGTAAGTGGTTGGACGCACTAAGCAAGGTATGCATTGTTCACTAAGGATAGTAACAATCTTAGGTCAGCGAAGTTTATGTGATTGTCTTGTATTATGTATGCTTCATTCATTCATTAGGGATACTCGAGAGGGTAGTCTAAGGATAGGATCTAGGCTTGGGAAGGTCAGGTTAGAATCTAGGCTCGGGAGAGCCAGACTAGAACACATAATACAAGAGATAGGCACTTAGGAATGAGCACTATTTGTTATTAACGCATCACATGCATCCTAGAGATAGAATACGATTGTATGCGGTCACCTTGCTTTCATGCATTTTGCATCATCGCATAGGACAAGAGTAGAGACTTAGGAATAAGCTTTATGGACACTTTGCATTCAACACATGCATCCTAGAATTAGAAGCACCGCATTTCCATTGGAAAATGACTTGTCGTGTATGGTTGTAACATGATCGCATAGTCTGACGCTGACTAAGGTTGCCCTTGCGGTCACTCTTAAGTTTTGCAATGAAAACATCTCCGCATTTTATCTATTTTCTCACACATTTATTTCATGTCAAGATTTGTCGCATCTCTACCTTTCATGCATATTCTCATTGCGTTGTTTGTTAGATAGGAGTAGGAGTAGGATTAAATTAGCAACATCCTCTTCATTCTTTTATTTAAACCGCCGCATGCACTTCACTGCAAACATATAGTTACAAGTCCCTGTGTTCGACCTCGAATTACCCGAGAAACTTGCGTTCATGTTATACTTTCCATGAGCGCAAGAAAACTTGTGGCAGGATGCATGGTCATCGCATACATTTGTTGGCGCATTTTCATTCCAATGCATAACCATTGACGCATGACTATCAACGTATATCTTAGGAACATGCATCGCATACCGCATCCACGGGATTTTGGTTGTCGAGTAAAATTGACTTCCAATCTACTGCGCACTAGCGATCGCATACTTAATCGTGTAACCTAGAGATAGGACACATGTAGCAACCCACCGAGAGGTGTGCGTTGTGCGAGTATAGTGAGTTAATCCCCTTTGCTTGGTGAAAGGTTGTAGCAACACTTGTCTATGGATTGTTGCATTTCTTGTCTATAAGTTAAATAGCCACGTCTAACTGCCTGAGAAGGTAAGAGATGGAACACACTAAAGCAAAGTATGCATTGTTCCTAGAGATAGGCACAATCTTATGCTCGACTTAACCATGCACTGTAGAGATATAGTCATGCGGCTAAACACCGAGAGGTGTGTGATGCGTTAGTGTGACAAGCTGGGATTAGTTGAGCGATTTAAGATAATAAACATTACTATGCGTTAATGGTTGTTGTGTATCTACTTATTCTCATCGCAAGTCTTCCATTGCTCAATTTGTTTAGTTAAAAGGTAGGAGTAATGTGTAAATCCATTAAACTTCTTCCTTTTTTTTTTTTCATCGCCTCAAATGCATTGCTTCACAAGCATTATTGAGTGACAAGTCCCTATGTTCGACCTCGGATTACCCGAGAAACTTGCGTTCGCGTTATATTTGGCGCGAGCGTAAGAAAACTTGTGATAGGAACGCGTGGTCATTGCATACTAGATTAACGCATTTTCATTCCAACGCATGACCTCAGACGCATGGGCGTAAATGCATAGCTTAAGCCATGTCTAACGCATGATTGCGTGTACAACTCCATCCTTAATAATTCTCCTTCCAACAAGAGCATACACGATCACGCTAAGAGTTGACTATACGATTGTTACTTGTTGATCGTTGCTACACGATCGAGTAGCAAAGTCTATACGATAGGCTTCCATTTTCTACGATTGAGTACATCGTTTATACAATAGACAGTCTTCATCTTCCACTTACTCGATCGTATACCTCATGTCTTCCTCAACCAAGATCATACAGAGGCCACAACTCCTAGATTCTCACATCGAGAATACCTAGATAACACTTGTGGTGGTTTTCATGCTTAGTTCGAGGATCGAGGTGGACTCGATTGGGTTCGAGGTGCATTCAGACGTTTGAGGAGGTCGTGTTCTGTTCATTGTGTTCGAGTGCTGTTTTAGACGCATTGGAAACTGATCGAGGGATACTTGAAGAATAGTTCTTCAAAGGTACGCATACTCTATCCCTTGTATCCTCTTATAGCATGCTATAATTTCTTATATGCATTATCTATTCGTTTTCGTTTAAGACTGTAATTGTTGTGTTTATTCTGAATGGGATTTGGAACAATCCACTTCCACTGATCATCGCTGTTTAGATTTCCTTCATGACCACTATCAAACTCCAAGAACTAACTCCATGCTTCGACAACCATCTCCAATGACAACTCTGGCGACCAACCCCAGGCTTCGACAACCACCTCCGATGACAACTTCGATGACTAACTTTGGGCTCCGACAACCACTTCTGATGAAAATTCTGATGACGAAAATCCAGACTCCGACAAGCACCTCTGATGACAGCTCCAGCGACCAACTCCGAGCTTTGACAACCTTTGTGCGATCAACTCTAACAACCAATTCTAGTCTTCAACAACCACCTCTAAGGACCCAACTCCAACGACCACCTTCACGCTACCAACTCCAACGACCAATTGGCTCCGACAACAAACTTTGATGACTAACTCTGACAACTACCTTCGTAGCCTCCGACAACCACTACCGACTACAAACTCCGATGAAAATCACCTTCGATGATCACCTTTAAGTGAGCAACTCCAACGGCCGACAACCACCTTTGACGACAAACTCCGACAACTAACTCTAATACAACCTTCATGCTACTAACTTCAGACTCCGACAATCACCTCCAACTACAATCTCCAGCGAAAATCATATTGATGATCAACTTCGACGACTACTTTCGTCTGACCAACTTCGGGATTCACAAACCACCTCCGATGACAAACTTCGACAACTAACTCCAATACACCTTCATGTGACCAACTTCAGACTCCGACAACCACCTCCGACTACAAACTCCATCAAAAATCATATTCGATAATCAACTTTGACAACCACTTTCGATTACTATAAGACCAATGACTATTAAAGTATGTTGTAGGGTTGTTGTTTATATAAAAAAATATTATTTCTACATTAAGTGTAATATTTATATGTAATGAACATATCAAACGAGTGTTAAGAATATTTAGATGAAAAGTATGTAACATTAAAAAAAAAAAAAAAACCATAAAATGAAAAATTTTTCCTGAAACATTTTCCAGCAAGATTAGGTAAAAAATAGAGATTTTGTTCTTTGATGATTCTCCAAATTTAGAGGAAATGAAAGTGAAATTATTGAAGAAATGTGGTGACATTCCATTGGTTGTTACGATGATGTGAGAGATTTAGTTAAAAAAAATCATGACATAGTAAAAATATAGAAAAATAATAGGAAGAAGAAGGAAAATAAGAAGATGATAATGAAATTCATTGAGAAAAATTAGCTAGAATCAAAAGTTTTGATTTTGTGTTAATTTCTAATTTTATTTAACTATATTTCTGCAAGAAATGTAACGAGTTAATTGTTGTTCATAGCCCAAAAAGAAAGATAGAAAAAAAAGTTTTAAAAGTTAAAAGAAAAAAATTGTAATCTATATTTTATTCAAACAAAGATCGGTAGAATTATTGAATAAAAAAATTTCAAAATAAAAATAGTAATCATAAAAGTATATTATTTAGAGTTAAAAAAACTACATACATATGAACTCAATTCGGCATTCAAAACACAAATATTACGAACTTGACACATAAACTCCAAACGGCTTATCTCAACTTAACATCCAAAACTGTCTCTAAAGGAAATAAATTAACTAATTTAGCTCAAATATAACCAAATTTAAAAAATAAAATATAAATCGTACACCTGCCCTACCATATTTGGTCTGTCCCGTGACCGCTCTGTTAAATTTCAATCACCCATTCAATTCATTCTATTTGGAAATTTCCATTTCTCTCTCTTTCAATCTCCCCTCAAAATTCCTTCATACTTTTGATCCTCTGGAGATCTTTCGCGGATTCTTACAGTACGCGCTCACCTCTGTTCTTCTTCTTCGCCTCCTTCGGTACGACTTCGATTCCTTGATTCATCCTCTCTCTCTGGTTTCAATTCATCCATTTTATCCCACAATTTATTCTGTTCTTAATCGTCGTATGCTCTTTTCTTTTTCTCGTCTTTTGATGCGTTCGTGTAAATAGTAATTTCTATTGATATTGATTTGGTATCGGATGGAGTTGGGAAGCCACTATAGGCGCATTGCTCTAATTAATTTTAGGAGCTCTTTGAAAGTCACAATTTAGCTCAGTTGTTCATGATTGCTTAATTCGGTGGTCCTTACTGCTCATAATTGAAGTCTTCGGTTATTTTTTTATGTATTTGACGATCTATTTAAATAACCGCGCCCTTCAAATTTACTGCTGATCTAAGAAAGGAAATATGTATTCACTGGCAAATGTTGATTTTTGAATATTGAGGTTTCAAATATTTTATGGCTTTTGTGCGCCCACTTTGCGTTGATCTCCAATTACAAGTTCACGTTAGTACGTTTTTTCTTTTTTTTCTTTTTTTCCTTGCACAAACAATCAGATTCTTTTTAGTGGATGCTACTAGGAAATGCAAAACTATGTGATAGTTAAAATTTTAGTCTGTAACTGAACTTTATTTTTCTAATCATAACCGAGAATCTTGAATACAGAGGATGCTTTTGTTAAAAGCTTGAAGAGCTTAGACTATGTCATTACATGACTGATGACACGTGAGTATATAGTTTTTTTCCTCTCCAAGGCAAACAGCTGCTACAAATTTCCTTACCTTAGCATATAGAAGGCTAGCAGAAGAAGGAAGTTGTGAGAAGAAAAGAATTGGACTGGAACAAATATAATCTCAGCTAGCGCACAGAAATTTGAGATTACTGGAATGTGATGTGAAAGCTGCTTGAGGAACTATACTGAACTGGATGCTAGATAGCAGTTAAACATCCATTTGGAAGCTCATTATATGCAAAGAGCACACAGATCCATTGCATCTTCTTTCTCTCTTGCCCTAAATTTATAATCATTGTATATTCTCAAGGAACGAGGATGTTGATGAATACAGCCTATTTTTTCAAGTTTCTCTAACGAGCAATATTTGTAGGGCATAATAAACTAAACCACCTCCCTGAAGTTAGCAGCATTCAATATTATCATCGAGAGCCCATCCAATGTATTGTCACAGCGTTGTTGTTTCTGAGGTCTATCATTTACATTTTACATGGAACTACTTCTCATTGCATTGTGGCAATTTAAGGATCTATGAACCACTCCTGAGTCAAGGATAGAATTATGGAGCCTTTTCTGTATTGATGGATAATATTGGCTGATCGGTAAGCTTGGTAGTTGGTTATGTTAGTTCTAAAAGAATAAGTTACATTGAAATTCAGAAAGTTTGATGGAGTTCAAATTGCATGAAAGAAAAAGATATAGATGTCGTGGCAACTGGCAAGACACTTCTTAGCCACCCTTGTCTCCCAAGCTTGCCACTGCTCTGAAGAATTGATGAACCAGCAAGACTCCAATACCAGTCGGCTGGAAGTACTAACCAAGCCAAACTGATTTCTCATTGGTAGGCTAGGCGCTTGGAGTTCACTTCTATGCCTTTGAATAGTTGTGGCCATGGCGCCCCTAGGAATATCAAGCACTTTTATGAAAACATACTGAAGTATTAGCATTCAAGGTATAGGGTTTGCAGTTATAACTTTTATCTGAAAACAGTGACGTATATTCTTTACTGTTAACGTATATTCTTTACTGTTAAAATAAAAAGTTAAGGTAACCTCCACCTAGATTTGGAATATAAAGAAATTATCATTGCATCTTCTAGGATTGGGCATTAGCATGGAAATGTAGTTCTGAGAACAGAAGGAAATATAATCCTGTGGTTGAATGTGTACATTTGATATTTTATGTATTCGATTCTGTGCCAGCTTGATTGTTTACTTCCCCAATTATGCAGGTCCGTTAGTTTCCATGTAAATGGTCAACTTGAACAATAGCTCAGGCGATGACTATGCAAGTCTGACTCAAGAGCGAGGCTTCACACAATGCAGTTGTTACCAAATCATGATGAAAATAAAGATGATATTCTGGAACGTGCGCCCATTTTAAGTCACTTGGATTTTCTGCCACAGTCTGTAGGATCATCATCCTCTGCTGAGATTGCTGAGATTATAGCTGTTGGGAGAGAGAGTTCTGTTAGTGATGATGATTTACACAATCTCAATGTTGATGAAACTTGTCATCTGGTGAATGCAGACCAACCACAATGCCGTATATGCCTTGACACTGGAGGTTTTTAACATTCCTTTCTGTTCAATATCTAATGCAATTTCATCAACATCAGTTAAGATGACGTTTCTCATCTATTTATTTAGCAAATAAGAATATTATCCTTAGGTTCACTTGTGGGTTAAGACTGTGTCAGTTGATATATTCTGTTTTTCTTTTTCTGAAGAGTCAGTTTACCTTTTTCTATTATGAATATGAATATGAGTTTCATTTCAGGAGAAGATTTGATTGCTCCATGCCACTGCAAAGGCACTCAAAAGTATGTCCATAGATCTTGTCTTGATAATTGGAGGTCCACAAAGGTCAGTTTTCCCTCACATCATGTTTACTTCTCTATTCCTAATTGACACTCCTTTTTCCTGCACGATGGACTGTGATATTGAGTGATTCGATCATAAAACTTTTACTCACAGTTGTCAATCTAATACATCTGCTTTCATATGCCTTAGAACTTGTCAAATTTGAGAATGATCAAGTTTCCGGTTTCTTGGCTTCTAATCCATTTCAGTAATTCTGTCAGGAGGGCTTTGCTTTTGCTCATTGTACAGAGTGCAGAGCTATGTTCGTGTTACGTGCAAATGTCCCTCCTGATCGTTGGTGGTTGAGACTGAAGTTCCAATTTCTTGTTGCTAGGGACCATGCGTTCATTTTCATCATAGTTCAGCTGGTAAATTATTGTAGTTATGTGTTCAATTTGCTCATTCACTTTTGTGTCTAGGTGTTTAATTCATGTTTGGCTAAATATTCTTCATTATTATTATGATATATAAATCCACTTCATTGTTATGATTGATTTTTCTAGAGAGGTCTTCGCTATGTGCTTTGAACAGATTGTGGCATTCTTGGGGGTGTTGGTGTACAAATTTTACGGAGAGGAACTAAGGGAAATGTTTGGTTATGAAGAACACCCATATGGGTTCTATGCCATGGCTGGTATACTGAGGCTGCCGACTTAACTTCTTACTTTTTATTCTTCTTTATATATGTATTGAATTTTCTAGTGTAAGTGAACATTCTCAAATTTCTTGGTTAGAAGAATTTAGGATTTGCAGTTGAATGAATTCTTGAATGGAATAAAGTACCGGCTTTAGAAAAAAAATGAAGTTGCTGTACTATCTGTCTTTTTTATTCTTCGTTCTACAATTTCTTTTCTGCAGTGTTGGCTATCATCTTGGTTGGTTTACTCTATGGTTTCTTCATAGCCATTATATGCGGGCAGAGGATAAATGAACGCCACTACCATGTCCTCGCTAAGCAAGAACTGACAAAGGTCCAGTAACAATTTAAAGAGAATATTGTAAATTTAATTCCATTTCCCCCCCTTTTCATCTCCCCAGTGTAGGCAACTTTTGTTGGCTTCCTTCATTCTCCTCAAATTGCCAAATTCTCTCCGCTTACTCAGTTCAGATAGCTTTATTCGTTTCAGGAATATATAGTTGAAGATCAAGAACATAACAAGAACGTTCCTGAATTAGACCCCAGTCATGTTATGGAGCTAAGGATGTTGGGCCTGTATTAATCTGAAATTGCTGAATCCATTGTGCACTTCACTTCAAGTAAGGAACTCTATCTTGTATTCCTCTCCACGCCTATGTATCTCAGTTGGAAAATTAGTTATATAGGTAGAGTTGGCTCACGATTATGTTGTATAGTCCTTTCTTTTCTTTGCTTAATTTTGCAACTTTCAGGGGTAATTGGCTCAAGGAGTTTGTTTATGGGTCTCACTACTAAAAAAATCAATTTTATACTTTATTAAATCCTTATACTGTGGGTCACATAAATTTACAACTCTTAGCTTCATGACACCATGGAGTTTACAACTCCACTTTTTGCCCTAAACGCCTTCATAGTATGTATTTTAATTTATAATATACTGCAAGAATCTTATAATTGGAGGCTTTCTTTCATTTCTTTTTTTAAAATCCCGCGATTTTCTCAGGTTACGATTGATCTGGTGGATGTACTTTTGAGCTTGACCAAAGCAAGCAAATTTATTGCTGAAATGTTGCCCAATTTGCAAGCAAGAAAGAAGAAGAGTGGTTCCGAACTGTACATGGAACTGACGTGTTTGTTTCCTTCTGGTTTATCCAAGCGGTCTGTTTGAACAAATAAATGCAATGAAAAGGCATTAATATTTGAGAAGAAAATTCTGCAAGGAGTCGCTTCCTGGTCAGACACGGATTTTGCTGTATAAATGATTAAATGGACATTTTAGATGATGGGGAAATTACTCCCATCCTTCCTTGCTCCCGCTTACCCCTGAAGTTTTATTCACATTTTACTTATCGTTTTGGATTTGTATTTATTTGTTGATAAAATGTGAATTGTTTAAATTAGTAGATTAAATCGTACATTATATAATTTATATTCTGAAACTGTAAATTATATTCTAGCTATTGAGTTATCTACTTAAGTTTTTGGTCTAGATTTGGATAATAGGTTAATTTCGACACTCAGTTTGAAAATCATACTATCAAGTTCGTAAATTTAAAAATTTTTAAAAATTATTTAATTTAGGTTGTGTTTAGAATGCATTTCCATGTACTTAATTTAAAAAATAAGTTATTTTAGACAAAATTAGGATATTTCGCAACTACTCAATAGCTTTTGAAGTGTATTTTTAACAACTTTTGCAAGTGTTTAAATAAAAATGAGATTTTTAAAAAATACTTATTCTTCACGTCAATCCAAATGGACCCTTAGTCGTTTGAGTTAGGTTTTTTTTACCTTTTTGATAAAATGGTTGGTGTTAATGTTTGATTATAAACATTAACACCAACAAAACTGTACATTTCTCTTTGAAAAACTGTTCGAAATGATTAAAAACCAAAAAAAAAAAAATAAAATAATAATAATAATAATAATAATAATAATAATAATAATAATAATAATAATGTTTGATAATCACTTGATTTTTTATTTTTTATTTTTAAAAATTAAACCTATAAACACTAATTTCTAAATTTTTTTCTTTATCGTTTACTTTATACTAATGATTTAAAAAACCAAGTCAAATTCTGAAAGCTAAAAAAAGTAACTTTTAAAAACTTGTTTTTGTTTTTGGAAATTGGCTAAGAATTCAACCATTTTATTTGAGAAAGATTAAATTATTGTAAGAAATATGGAGGAAATAGACTTAAATTCAAAATCCAAAACAAAAAAACGAAATGGTTACCAAACGAATTTGATAGGTGAAATGGAATCACGATTTTATTTGATTATAATGTGATTTGTTGTCCGGAATTAGGATTATTAGGAATGGTGAAACCTGTGGGGGTGCAAAATTGAGTCAGCTGAATTTCTAATACTTATGTATGGATTGTAGGATTTGGTTGGGTTGTATTTGGTTGTTGTTATTATTATTATTATTTTAGATTTTTTCTGTAAAGAAAAAAGAATTTTCTCCATCATGTTACCTGAGTCATTACTCATATCAGCCTTTTAAATTATAAAATCTTGATATCTAATTCTAACTTTTAACCTACTAACTTGCTATTATATATTGTAGGCTAGAAGCTACATTTTACTGGTTTAAACACATTTAACATACTTTCTTTAAAAAAGAAAATCTTGATTTTGATTTTCATCCAATGTTGAAATGTTTGTGGCAATCAAGGGAAACGTTTTGCATTATTTAATACTCTTATCATTCTGAACTTTTATCCTATAAATTCATTACTTATCAACTATGTAACATGGATTAAAACATATTTAAAATCATTATGAAGAGTTTACAGTATTTAATATACTTTCAAACCCAAATAGATATTAAAAATAATTATAATAATTTTTATCTTTTAGTGGTTCAAATTTGATTTGCAATGGGATCTCTCACTCCAACCAATTTATGTTAAATGATGTTGACTTTAATGAATTAGTCTAAATTAGACTAATTTGTTAATTGTTCATCAAACTTTGTAATTAAATTTTTAACGATGATAATTAATTGCACAACATGATACATATATGCATGTCGATTTAATTAAACATTTAGGAAAAAAGATCAAGCATACCTACAGTTAAAAGAATTATTTTAAATGACAAAACTGCTGAAAATATTTACAAATAATAGCAAAATATTACAGTCTATATCGCGATAGACTGTATCTATGTCTGTCAATGTGATGATAGATATAGAAAGTAGTTTATTTTGGTTTATCGCGGTCTATTGCAAATAAACTATGATATTTTACTATCATTTATAAATATTTTGATTTATTTTCCTATATTTGAAAACAACTTCTACCTGTGAACTTTTTTTTCCCTTCAAAATAGGTGTGTTTCACATTTCAGTCACACACATAAAATTTGAATAGGAAAAGAGATTGAGAAAAGCTTTTTAATGAAATTGAAGAAAAATAATAGAGATTCAAAAATTTAAGAAATAAAAAATGCTCTTTAATAAAAATAAAAAATGAAAAAAAGGGGAAAAAATTGAAAGGATAGAGAAGAAATGTGAGGATTATAAAACAAATAGAAAATAAAAACTAAAAGCTCTTTAATAAAAATAAAAAATGAAAACAAGAAAAAAATTGAAAGGATAGAGAAGAAATGAGAGGATTATAAAACAAATAGAAAATGAAAAAAAATGAAAAAAATATAAATTGAATAAGAATAATTAATTAAAAAATAATTAAGATGAAGCAGAAAAGAGAGCAAATCAGATGGGGTTGTGAGGAGGAAGAGGGAAATATGACTTAAAGTGAATATGAGTTGTAGTGTTGAGGCATGATTGTAATGAATATAAGTTGTAATTGGTTGAGGAATGAAGATTACAAACAAACCTTAAACCCAACAAACCAACCACGGGATTGGATTCCGAGCTCATTCAAACTCTTTCCAATCTAACCACATTACAACACCCCAAACATTCCCTTATATGATTGACATATTTTTTAAAAATATGTCAAAAAACTTTTTTTTTTTTTTTTTAATGAAATTCTATTTGTACCTTGATTAGAAATAACCCATAAATTCTATTCTCATTATAATTTGAAGGTACTCTTTTATAAAACTGGACAAATGATTATTATTGTTTTTAATCAAGAAAAGACACATGTAAATATGCTGTCAAAATTTATCAAGTAAAAGTAAATAAATACTAAATTCATTTTGAAAAAATTAACTATATACTAGTAATGGAGATTAATTTTAAAAATTATTAAAATCACAAAGATTATATTTGAATATCTAAAAAGTATATGAACTAAAATAGAATAAGTCTCGAAGAACAAAGACTATTATACAATAATTTTGATCTAAAGAAATATGAAATGAATTTTCAATACAAAATAGCAATAGTTAAAAATATTTCTAAATTATTAGTAAATTGTTTTAGAAAACTAATTATACAAAAAAAAAAAAAAATTTATTTAAATATAAAAACTAAAAAATTAAAACAAAAAAAAAAAAAAAAAAAAAAAATCAACGCTCGAGGTCCATTTTTTTGTTTGTTTTGTATTTTTTAGTCTTTGTATTAAACTAATTGATATCATATTCCAATGTTAATTATAGCTTACTAGTCACTATTATATGATTTAACTATTGTATCCACACATCTAAAATTATATTTATATCTAGAACATTGAACTTTTATGCATGTTTCATATAGCTTGGTTTTATGTCCATGTCCTATATTCTCAAACTCCAGACATTTAATTCTTCACTTCTGTCTTGCCAGTTGATCTGGGTTTGCTGTCTTTGTTTGAATAAGGTGTGGGATTCCCTTTTTCTTAATTGAATTCCTAGCTTAATGGTTAATTATTTATGCAAATTAGAGGCTAATAATGCTCAATTATCTGCTTGTTGACAATATACCAACAATGGTTCCATGAAAACAGGTTAAATGTGGATAAGATTTGTATACTTTTTAGCCTCTCCATCACTTTGATGACATTCATTAGTCAGTCATACATTATTCACCCTGATGTTTATGTTAGTATTGAAAGTATTGAAAATGAACTAATATCGAGTCGGAGCACAAGTCAAGTTGTCTACCTTAATTTGAAAGTTGACAAAACATATCAATCTTGATCCTCCTCGACATTAGTATCATGACCACATAAGAGTCCACTCTGGCGACAAACTCAACCTTTCTATGTACTTGAGTTCACATTCCCCTTTCAGGTAAATGGTTGCACTCCGAAAATCAACAACTGGCTTAAGACAAGCACTAATCCACAAGAAGTTGATCTATTGCTCAAACTTCTAAAAAATTGGCAATACTTGCAATGAATGCTCAATTATTTTTGAGGCGACTACAATTCATGCGATCCATTAGATGAATATCTGCATTCCCATAAGGCAGATCTTTTTTCTCTTTCCTTGTTTGGTTAAAATTAATCGCATTGGATTACCAAGAATCCTCCAAGAGAAGACCCTCCCTTGTCAACTCCACCAGATTACCAAAGGTAAAGAAGAAAATTGCCTCATTTGTACCTTCACAAGAGTTTACCTTTGCTTCATTCACATACAAAGTTAATGCATTATTTCCAGATTATAAAATGCAGATCTCTGGAAGACAAAATCTTAGTAATAGCTGCAACTTTTTCTTCCATTACATTGTATTCTAAGTTGTCGACTCTTATTTGTCATCTCAAAAAGATGCTTGGTTTTTATTAGAATAATGATGCTTACTTCAATGCAAGAGGTCCAGACTTGGAGAGCTTTATTTTGTCCTGATAGAGATGAAGATCCTAGATTTATGTAGTCTATCCAAAACAAATTAGGTGAGCACAATTCATATAATTAATAAACCTAGTCTAAAATAGGCTAACTTGCATGCCAATTTCCAACCATATTAGTGCCCAAGAGGCGTGAGCTTGGTTGTAGAGAGGAGAATCATGTATTATATTTATCTATAAAATACAACATCCAAGAGAACACCTAACACTTAAAAGCAGAGTTGGAAGAAACAAATTACCCGAAAGGAAAAGCATTTAAAAGGAAATGTCAGAAAATGATTTGGTCGGATTCAAGAGAACACTGCAGCTATAGATATTACGTTCATTTTGGCAGCCATTTGATAAATAACACTCGCCAACCAGCTCACATCTGTACAACCTCCTCCCCCTTGCTTAGCCATCTTGCTGGTCCGTTATTGATTGTCTTCTTCTATACATGAGGTTTACAAGGCAGAACAAGCTGGAAATAGTTGTAGAGAATATGTTATTTAGTTTTCAAATGGTTTATAATAAATGATCACTTGAAAGTTTAAAATCCTTCCGAGCTCACTACCAGTCAATCATGGGATGAGTCACAGACTCTATGGCAATTTACATTTATGATATAATCATCAAGGATACATAACTCAGTAAAGTAATCCTTCCAGAAACACTAGGAATTTCCCAGCAAAGTAGAACGCAAATATTAATTCCGTTAATTACACAAAAATATCAGAAATAAGTTCCAACAATCAGAAAATGGAAAGAAAAAAAATCTTAACTCGTCCATTTAAGACCTACCAATTACAGGTTTCGCCCGAAAAACTATAATTTTGCTTTCAATAAGCAAAGATATAAGGTAACAGCCTAGAGTTAAGGAACCCCAAGAAAGCTTTGAAAAAAATGGCCTTCCAACAATTACACAAGATTTTAAACAGCACCAAGCAAGCTGCACACAAAAGCGTCAACTTGATCTTCCTCGCCATAAAGATATGTAAACTACAATTTTGAAAATCACTCCCAAATATATTAATCTTCAGTATATAAACTTTCCGACTAAACACATTTATCATGATCCTTCCATCCTCATTCTTTAATTAGGAATCCATCATATGGGTATACAATGTGCTACCACCGTTCGAGACGATAAATCATAAATGTGTTTCTCACTACAATATGAAGTGAGAGAGAGGCAGTAGACTACATTACCAGAAGAAAGTAGAGAACTTGACAATCTGAAAAGTGTTAGTTTGCAGAAATTAACCCCATCAAAGGAACTTCTAAGTTAATTCTTTGATTAAGAATCTCACAATATATGTATCTAGGAATACATAATTCAGACTCCACTATAACGGCAGAAACTAATTTAGTATGATAATTAATAAAAACGAACCCAGATCAGATGGCAATTATTAGGGAAAGCAGAAGGTTCTCATCCTTCCTCATGGTCAAGGGAAACATCACATTCAGCCGACGTGGTCTCAACCTCCGGCTCAATAGAAGGCAGATGGGGACCTACGATGAAGGGGATTTTCTCTCTCTCTTTAATAAACAATAATTAAAAAAAAAAAAAAAGGAATACATTTAAAATGAAAATGAAACAAAAGAAGAGGAATACCATGAATAAAGTAATGAGAAGAGGGCCAGCCACGGACGGTAGTGGTAGACAAGGATTGTTCTGGAGAGAGAGGGTTAGCTAAGTTGTGAAGAACGTTGGCAATGGGAGGTAAATGGGAAGTAGAAGGCAGAGGAACCCAATATGAAGCACCGGGAACGAAGGGGAGCCAATCGGGGGCAGATCGGCGAACTAGGATGCGTTGAATAGCGTCTTCAAGGTTCCGAAGAAGGGGATCGGAAGACGGAGATTCAGAGAGGTCGGTGAGGTCGTTATCGGAAGGGGAAGAGAAAGTACGGCGGAAGAGGGGAAATAGAGAACGGGGATGAGGACGGAGGAGATTTAGGGTTAGGGTTAGGGATTGGGATTTGGATAAAGAAGAGAAAGACATAAGGATTTTGATTTTTGCAGACAAATGGAAGAATGGAGAAACGGATAAAGAGATCGGCAGTGGGTGAAATTTGGAAATTGCTAATTTAATTCTAAAAGAAACGATCATTATATAGAAGACGGTAGAGAGGCGGCGAAGATGAGATGACGTGTCAGATGACTGGGCGTCGTAAAGAGGAAGGAAGGAGAGGGACTAAATGGAAAATAATAATTAAAATGGGGAGGTAGATTTATTTTATTTCATTCTATTTCTTTTCGTCATTTTATTTGTTTATTTATTAAACAACTAGATGCATCTTTATACATCAGTCTCGGTACATGTAAAAAAAAATAAAAAAAAAATATTTAAGTAAAAATATAAGAAGAATTTGTTGGAACTATGGTTAGATAATTTGATAGGATATGAAAATGGACGTAACATAATTTTTTTTATTAAAATATCATTTTAGTCTTTTTTTTTTTTTTTAATTTTGTTAAAATTTCTCCTTGCGGTAGAATTTTGAATCCTATATTTTTAATTATTACTTAATGTTCTTATTTAGAGATTAAGGTTATATCTAGAAGTGATTTTGATATTGTTAAAAATCATTATTTCTCTCATACCAAAATCACTCTCTTTAGAATGATGATGATTGACCTGGACTAAAATTTATTCATTTAAAAAGGTATTAAAATAATTTTAAATTGATTCTCAAAGAATTAGTTGGTAAGTAATTTTTATTAAAGTAATTATCCAAGAATCAATTCCAAAAATAGTTATCTAAATTCAATTTTGTAAAAATAACATTGGTTTAATTATTTTTTTATCCTTGACTGAAAGATAACCGTCATTGCCTATTATTAAATTCATTATAATATCTAGTTTTAGACATTTGTAATGATATAAATAACTAGATCGAAGGAGATATTTTTTTAATTTTCTTTTCATAGTTATTATACAAACATATCGATCGTGCATATAAAATTCAAACAACAAAATAAATGAAAAAAAACTAACAAAAATAGACATTTGTCATAATTGTATTAGTTGATAATTTCTCCAATAGGAAACACCATTTTTTTTTTTAATAATTTGGTAACTCTAAAAATAATTATTTAGAATCAAACATAATAATTCGTGGTCAATATTTAAATATATAAAAATCACTTTTAAGAGTTAAAATCAAACGTAAATATGATGGTATAAATAATCAATTTCACAAAATCAATTATACCTAAATCGTTTTTTAAAATCACTATTTTAGTCATCACTCTAAAGAATGTACTGAATTAGAAAGACTAAAATTGTATTTTAATCTCGTTCATTTAAGAGACAATCGTTGAATATAATTTCTTATTTTAAATTAGGTTAGAAAAGGCACTTTGGTCCATCATTTAAGATACTAAGTTGCATTTGTTGGTGATCTTTCTAAACACGGAAAAATTGGAAACAAAATATTCAATTAAAATAGTGTGGTATTTGAAGTTTTCAGTAAATGTTTAGCAACCATATTTTAACAAATCAATGATTTAAAATGTATTTGATAATATAGATACAAACACTTCAAATTCCCGCTAAGCATAAAATCTGAAAACATCAAACAAAACCAAGATTACATACTAAGACCCAACTAATATCAACCATACACTATACCCGAGGTGAAAATTCAAAGTTCAACTTCAACTTACAGATTTTTCTTTTACAGTAAAGATGTAGCTCTAGATTTGTATGTAGATTTATTTATACCAAATATGTAAGACTGTTATAAAGGAAATCGAATACGAGGATTTCTATGAGCAGTGGAAAGATCATTCCAAATTACAATAATATATGAACTTTTCAATTATAGTCATAAACAGAAACATACGGTTATGCATTAATTACATAAATTATAGCATGATAATACAAAAGATCAAGGACAAAAGCTACACACTTTTGTAGACTCATCGCCAAGTTCTTGATCACGAACGCTCGATCACAGCAACACAACAACCACAAACGTTCGTCCAGGACGACCGTTACACTGCACGGATACCGCAAACTCGAACTCAACGATTGCCATAGTCATGAACACCCCAACAACACGAACGGCCTCCACAGAACCTCGACAGTGTCGAGTTGAGTATGACACCACCAAGAAGTCTACCTTGGTATCCTCGGTCTGAGAATCTAGAGGGTGGGCTCTGTGTGGACTTGGTTTGAGGCAGAAAATGGAGGAAATAATAATCGTGTAAATGATTAAGCAACTGGGAGATGGCAGAACCTATCGTATAGGTCAATGCCCAATTGTTTAGGAAAAGCTAAGCGATCGTCTAGTAAAAGCTATGCGGTCGTTTAGCTCATCACTTAGCTGAGTGTCTGTCGCCTACAAATACTCCACGATCGTTTACCTTATCTAAGCTGTCGCTTAGTAAATCCTATTTACTTGACAACTTCCGTGAGAATATTTTCGAGAGAGAAAAATCTAAAATTCACAAAATTTAACATTACTAAAAATAGGAAAACATTTTTCCTTTTATCTCATGGTTACCATGAAACCGTCAATAACCTCCTATTCAATTGGTTATTAGAGAAAAAGAGTTAATTATCCAATAATTAATATTAGTATAAATATAAATGATAACTAACTTACCATACTATATTTATAACCTATAGTTTTAATATTTCATCTCATGAAACATATAAACCATAGCTCTTTTTCTATTCCATGGTACTTAATGTAAATCTCATTTACATTAATCCTCTACTAGATGTATCTCATACATCATACCAATCATATCATAAATAATCGAATTACCTCTTGTCAATTTGAACATTTCAAATCAACACCAAGAACTAATCCTCAATTGAATCTATTAAGCTACCAAGGGGACCTTATGGATCTGTAGCTCGAAGCTCCAACGGTACATGAAAACTGACTAAACTCTTTAATCACGAGATCCACCATCTGTTAACTGTCAGACACTCCACTAAAGACCGACAGCTGGATTCTCCTTACCACAGATATATTATGTGTTCATCTTAACCAATCAGTAGTGCGATAACCCTTCACAGATCGCTTGTAAGTACAACTTAGCCAATAACCGTTATGCCCTTGTAGTTACATCTAACTCTTTAAGTACCACTGAATCTTCTAATGAACATAAGTCATAGTCCTACTATGATCGAGTTCTCTCTTCCAAAGAGAAGCTGTGACCACTATGTTCAAGCCTCAGAATTAGCCCTTAAGGGAGTAATCTTTTTACTTATCCCTACTTCGGGAAAGGAGTGAATTCCATCTTGTGTATTGAGTTTCCAGCTCCTAAATTAGACAAGTCCCTAAAAAGGTAGGCATGTTGAGTTGGAAATCTGGCCACTCTCACCCATACTAATCAAAGGACTGCCCTCAAAGGCAGGAGTTCCTAAAACACTCAGGATTGAGGTCGTGTCACCTATGGTTGTTTAGGTGAGATGTAAATCTCTAGTATCAACGACGTTATATACAGAGTTGAATCATCTCGTGGTTTAGTCTTATACAAACTCTTTGTATAGGATACCTCCGCTCACACGTCTTCACATGAATGGTCGAGATCTACCATCTGTAGTAGTTTACAACACTTGCAAACCTCTACAAAGCGGGCCATATCTGTAGTGTCACTAGGATCAGGTATCCCACCTTAATCCTTATACTACAAACCTGTTTAGGTTATCACTTAAGGCATGATCCACTTGTATATCACATATACATGCTTAAGTTTACATAAGATAACCATGGAGATTTGTTTATTGGATATGAGTAAATGCTAGAATGAAATAACAATTATTTTATTCATCAAACAACGTGTATGATTACGAACAACGAAACTTCGGGAGAATTAGGACACCAATCCCAACATGTTACAAGTTGTTGAAGATAGTGTAAAGTAGTGAAACTAGCCGTTGAGATCATTGTTGCTTTAAATCTCTACCTTGATCTCAACCTTGTTGCCTTCATCCTTCTTGATCTGATGATTTGTTTAGCCTTTTTCAGGTAACAGAAACCCAATCAACTCTAAGCATTTGAGAAACTTGAGCTTTGAGACAGGCTTGGTTAACATCGGTTGTGTTCTCAGAGTTATGGACTTTCACCACTTCTATTTCGCCTTGTTCTATTCTGTCTCTTACGAAGTGAAATTTAATGTCTATATGTTTTATTCTGGAGTGATATTATGGGTTTTTGGAAAGGTGGATTGCACTTTGGTTATCACAGTAGATCTTAACTACTGTTTGTTTGATGCCAAAGTCTTCCATCAAGCTCTTTAACCATAATGCCTCCTTTATTGCTTCTGCTAGTGTCATATACTCTGCCTCTGTAGTTGATATGGCTGTTATAGACTATAAGTTTGCATTCCAGCTTAGCAGATTAGGGCCATATAACAAAAGATAGCATGTAAGAGATCTCCTTTTGTCTAGATCCCCTGTATAGTCTGAATCAACATACCCATATAACTCTAAGTCCGTCTCTTGTATACTTTGATAAATCAATTTAGATTGTTTGACCAAATTAGATGTCTGAGTATCCACGTACTGGCTTCCCAATGTCTTTTTCCAGGGTTAGACATGTATTTACTCACTAGGCTTGCACAATAAGCAAGGTATGGTCTAGTAGAGATCATGGGGTACATCAAACTACCCACTGCTTGACTATAGGGAACTGTCTGCATCTGCTTTATGTGTTTCAAGTTAGTTTCTGTAGAAGAGTTAGCTAATGATAGTTTAAAATGATGACCAATATGGTTTAGCATTGGTTTAGTTGAACTTTCTGATAATTTTCTCATAGTAGTTGGCTTGGCTGATGTTAAGAGTAGAGGAACCCCCGTCTCTTTTAATTTCAATCACAAGGATCTTCTTAGACTGACCCATATCTTTCATGTCAAATTCTCCCTTTAGAAGATTTTTGACATGAGTTAGATCTTCTTTAGAACTCCCAGCTAGCAACATATCATCCACATAGAGAAGTAAATATACTTTGTTATTGTAGGTGGTTGAATTGACATAAGTACATATATCATAGATGCTCTTCTGAAAACCAATACTCTCAATGTTGTCATTAAACCTTCTGTACCAGCATCTGGGAGACTGTTTAAGTCCATAGATGGACTTATTTAGAAGACAATAAAGATCCTCTTTTCCCTTTTCTTCAAACCCATTAGGCTGCACCATGTATATAATCTCATCTAGATGTCCATGAAGGAAGGTTGTATTTACATCTAACTGATCTAATTCTAAATTAAACCGAACAACCAAAGATAACAAGAGTCTAATAAATGACTATTTTACCACTGGTGAGAAAATCTCATAATAGTCAATACCTTCTCTCTGAGTGAATCCCTTTGCCACTATTCTGGCCTTATATCTAGGTTTTTCTTCATTAGAAATACCCTTCTTTAGCTTATAGATCCATTTGGATGCTATTGGTTTGCATCCATTAGGAAGAGGAGCTAGGGTCCATGTGTTGTTCACACTTAGTGATTGCATTTCCTCGCACATAGCTTCAATCCAGTTCCTTGCATCAGGACAACTCATTGCTCTTCAAAAGTAATGAGTTCTTGATCATTTGGAGCTACTGTAGCATTTAAAACTAGATTTATATAGTTTGTTTTAGTATACCTAGTTGGAGGAACAATCACCCTTCTCTGTCTGTCCCTAGTTAATGAGTATTGACTCAAATTAGGTTGAGCTTCAACATGTTCAAGTAACTCACCTGTGGTTTCCTCTTTCTCTTCTGAATCATTTGGAGGATTAATACTAGTGAATGTCCTTAGGTGTCTCCACCTCAATTCTAGTCGTAAGGCTCTTAGGAATATCAACTGTAGTTTTCTCCCTTTGCATAAACATTTCCTTTTCTCTAAAGGTAACATCTCTGCTGACCACAAATCTTTTCTCAATAGGATTCCACATCTTGAAACCCTTAACACCTTCTGTGTGAAGGAACTCTAAATATGGAGGACCTTTGAGCGGAAATGGATCGTTCCAAACTCCATTGTGAAAGAATTCAAACATTTACAATCATACAAAAATGATTATGCATTAATCAATAAGTTATAACATGCTTCTTGAACTAAATACAAAGGATCGAGTGACAATATCTTTGAAGAACTCTTTCTTCACATATTTCCCTCGATCGTTCAACAACGCAGCAAATAAGAACTCAAATGCAACAATCAAGAACTCGAACTCCCTCGAACATTAGCAATGAGTATAAACTCGATCCTCGATCAATCAAACACAATCACAAGATTACCTTGGTATTTTCTGTGTGAGAATCCAGGAGTTATGGGCTCTGGGTGATTTTGGATAGAGGGAAAGATTGGAGTAAACAATCGATTATGCGATCACACAATCGTATAGTAGATGAAGCCTATTGTATAGACTCGACGCTTGATCATTTAGTAAATGAGTACTATCGTATAGTAAACTCGATGCTCGATCGTTTAGGCACTATAGAACTATCGTGTAGTAAAACTCCTTTTACTCGATAGTGAACTATGTGAAACGTTTCGATTGAATGATTTGAAAAACTATTTTTTTTTATCTCACAATTACCATAAAACCGTGTATAACCACCCACTAAGGTCAATTATTTAGAAAAAGAAACATTAATTATCTTATAATTAATAAATGATAAACACATACAATAACTAACTTATCATATTATATTTATAACCCATAATTTTAATATTGCATCATATGCAACATATAAATCATAGTTCTCTTTTCTATTTTTATGGCATTTAATATAAATCATATTTATATTAATTCCCCCAATCAAATAATGTATCAAATATATCATATCAATTATATCATATATAATTGAATTAATTTAATTATATCATATACAATCAAATTTCCTCTTGTTAATTTGAATATTTCAAACTAAACGAAAAACTGATTCTCAACTTGAATTCATTGAGCTACTAAGAGGTCTTTATGGACCTGTAGCTTAAAGCTCCAACGGTACGTGAATAACTGACTAAACTCTTTAATCACGATATCCACCATCTATTAACTACCAAGCACTCCACTAAGGATTGACAGCTGCACTCTTCGCACTATAGATATATTTTTGTGTCCATTGGATATAACCAATCAACATTGCGATGACCCTTCACAAATTGCTCGTAACTACATATTGGCCAAATTACTGTTTTGCCCCTATAGTTACATCTAACTCCTTAAGTACCGCCAATTCCTTTAATGAACAATAAGTTATAGTCCCACTATGACTGAGTTCTCTCTTCCCAAGAGAGGGTGTGACCACTATGTTCAAGACCCAAAATCAGCCCTTAAGGGAGCAATTTATCTACTTACTCCTGCATCGGGGAAGGAGTGAATTCCATCTTGTGAAGCTGAGTTCTCAGCTTTCCAATCAGACGAATCCCTAAAATGGTAGGTTTTTTGAGTTGACAATCTGGCCAATCTCACCCATACAAATCAAAGGACCGCCTTCATGAGCAGGAGTTCACAACTCACTCAGGATTCAGGTCATGTCACCCATGGCCATCCTAGTGAAATGTAAGTCTCTATTATCAACGGTGTTATATAAAGAGACTAATCATTTCGTGGTCCGATCTTATACAAACTCTTTGTATAGGATACCCCCGCTTGCATGTCTTTACATGAATGATCAGGATCAGATCATTTGTAACAATTTACAACGTTTGTAACATCTACAAAAGCCGTATCTGTAGTGTTATTAGGATAAGGTACCCAATCTTATCCATCTACTACAGACCATTTAGTTTATTATTTAAACAAGATCCGCCTATATGTCTCTACATACTTGTTTAAATTTGCATAAAATAACCTCGGATCTTAGTTTATTGGATTGAGTAAATGCTTATAAAATAACACTTATTTTATTAATAATAATATTTATATATAATTTACAAACTACGAGATTAAAAGAAGATTTAGGACACCATTCCCAACAATCTCCCACTTATCTTAAAGCCTAGGGAGAGTAATATACAATATAAAGACAGTACAAAATACAATAAACTAGGGCATACACTATACCCCAGTACATCTCCCACTTGCCCTAGATAAGGTGCCGCATATCCCATAGACCTAGACTTTCTAGATGACCCTCAAGCACTTTAGCCATGAGAGCCTTTGAAAACGGATCATCAACGTTGTGCTCCAATGCAATCTTCGTGACAATCACATCACCGTGATGCACAATCTCTCGGATTAAATGNTAAAGACAGTACAAAATACAATAAACTAGGGCATACACTATACCCCAGTACATCTCCCACTTGCCCTAGATAAGGTGCCGCATATCCCATAGACCCAGACTCTCTAGATGACCCTCGAACATTTTAGCCGTGAGAGCCTTTGAAAACGGATCATCAACGTTGTGCTCCAATGCAATCTTCGTGACAATCACATCACCGTGATGCACAATCTCTCGGATTAAATGATATTTTCGTTCTATGTACTTGCCTCTTCAGTGACTCCGAGGTTCCTTAGAATTTGCCACAGCACCACTGTTATCACAATAAAGTGTGATCGACAAAGACATATTTGGAACAACTTCCAAATTAGTAAGGAACTTCTTCAGCCAAACAACCTCTTTAGCAGCTTCACCAGCAGCTACATATTCGGCTTCCATAGTAGAGTCCGCGATGCATCCTTGCTTGATGCTTCGCCATACTATAGTGTAGGATTGTATCAACAAAAGTGGAAGCACAAGGATCATCTAAGCACTCAAATTCACTAATTTTGGCATAATATAAAGCATGCTTCTGCAGAAAAATGGGTTTCAAGACAGACCTCTTGTAGAACTTCTTCAAAGCCCCTTCTCCAGCTGCAATCTTCTCCATATCTTGTTGTAGACCACCTCAAAATATTCCCCACTATTCTCTTGTTGCTCTAGATTGAGTTGTGGGACTCAAAACAAGCTTGAATCAAGGGATGAAGAAGAAAAGCTCATTGCAACAATCTTTGTTGAAGAACCTTTCTTCACATCGAATTTTCTCTCAAAATCTGTAGATTGTATATCTGATTTTCACTCCAACCTCGTCATTATATTGCAGATCAACATGCAAAGAGAAGAGCTGCATGAGTTGCAACTCATGCTTGGAGAAGACAAGGAAAATATATTGCTATATGTGTGAGCTAGTTAGTGATGGATAATGGAAAAATCCATTTTTCCATTTTGTTTTTTTGTTTTCCAATTTTTCCAATTTTATCTAAAAATAAAATTTTGATTTAAAAATCTATTTGATTTTAAAAATGAAAAATTAATTAATTTCATAAATTAATTATTAAATAAAACTAATAATTTAATATCAAATATTAATTAATTTTAACACATATCCATCTTTATATATTTAAATCATATTTAAAATATAAATTCTCCTATTTCGTTTAGTTCTAAAATTAAACATATAATTATATCTCAATAATTACTATTCCTTAATTCTAATTTGAACGTTTCAAATTAACTTATCACGCATTCTAGAGCTAGTTCATTATTGAGCTAGTTAGGGGACTCGCGACCTTAAGATTCATGGGCTCCAACGATCCGAGATTAATTGGCTAAACTCATTAGACCAAATTAATCCCCAATCGTTAACTAATGGGTCATTCTACTAAAGCCCATAGTTGCACTCCCCTCACTGTAGATATATTATGTCCACATGATTTAACCATAATCAGCAAGTCGACCCTTCACAGGTTGTTCATAATAATGGCTAGGTCAAATATCTGTTTTACCCTCAAGATTACATCTTATTTCTCAAGCCCCTACTGATCCTCTAATGAACAACTGATTTGTGATCCAATCACCAAACCAAAATCTCTTAGCCCAGTGAAAGGGTGGGGCCCCTTGTTCAAGACCTGGATTCAGTACTTGAGAGAACAACCTTTCTCCTATCCCTAAATTGGCTAGGCGTGAACTCCATCTTGCACCCTATGTCCCTAGCTATCTATCCGGTCTTACCCTTGAAATGGGAGTCTTATTGAGCCGGCACTGTTGAGCCAACCCTCAACTATGCAAATCTAAGAGCAATCCCGAATAAACAGGAGTTCATAGTTAGCTTAGGATTAAGATCGAGTTACCTAGGTCATCTAGGTGAAATAGTCAGTCTTAAAAAGTAAACAGCGTTATAAAGTAAGAGTGACTTATTTCTTGGTTCTGATCTTATGCAAACTCATTGCATATGACACCCCCACTCCTCATGTTATAACATGTACGAATTAGGATCACATCGTATGTAGCACTTTACAACTCTTTGTAACAACTACAGAGTAGGCCGCATCCAATGGTTTTACCAGAATAAGGTACCCAACCTCATTCATGTACCATAGATCATTTTGACTATTTACTCAAACCCGATCTACTCTTATATCTCCACATAAAGTTTAAGTACTCATACAATAGTCATGGGTCTTAGTTTATTGGATTTAGACTTTTATACAATTTATGAGATCAATAACAAGTATATTGATTATAGAAAATGTTTATCATTTTACAAACTGCGAGTTTTTAGGATATAAAACCCAACATATAGCTCCTTCATTGAGAGTAAACACTGATCCTGATGTTGATTTCCGAGAATCTCTATCAGTCTGAAAGTCAGATTCTTCTATTGTGTAAAGATCAGATCCTTATCTCTATACACGAGCATATAGTTGAAGGAAATCGGATTCACGATTTCCATGAGCAGCGGAAGAATGATAATTCCAAATCACAATCACGATGAACAATACATTTACAATCGACTTCAAACAAACAGTTATACAATTCAAATACAGAAATTACAGCATGAACAATACAAATGCATAAAGAGCAAACTGTACGAACAATTCCAGAAGCGTCTCCACGCTCCGTTGCGTACTTTGATAGCTCAAACAACAACAACCATGAATGATTGATCAACACGACCGCAACACTACAACAAACACAACATGAACACTTCGCGCTCATTCTCAATGACCGCCTCAGTCACGAACTCCTCCGCAACACGAACGGCCTCCACAGCACCACGAACGACCTCTAGAAATCCTCGACGATGTCGAGTTGAGTCTGACACCACCAACAAGGCGACCTTGGTATTCTTGGTGTGAGAATCTAGAGGGTGGGCTCTGTTCGGACTTAGTATGAGGCAGATGAAGGAGAAACACCGATCACGTACACGACTGGGCAAGTGGGAGATGGCGAAGACCTATCGTATAGGTCGAAGCACAATTGTTTAGATAAAGTTAAGCGAACATTTAGTTCATTGTTTAGCTCGGTCTGTCGTCTACAAACTCTACACGATCCTTTACCTTGGGTCAGCGATCGTCTAGCAAAACTATGCGATCGTTTAGTAAACACTGCACGATCGTTTAGCTTGCCACTGCACGATCGTTTAGCTTGTCCAGCCGTCGTTTAGTAAATCTTGTATTTACTTGACGACCCCGTGAGTTTCTTTTTGTGGAGAGAAAACTCAAACTTTTTCAATCGTTTGTAAAACTCAAAACTTTTTCAATCGTTTGTAAAACTTCTTTTTTTTTTTGAAATAGGAAAACCATGTTCCTTTTTAAACTCACGGTTACCATGATTCAATAACCTCCCACTACTTTGGTTATTTAAAAGAAAAATAATTAATTATCCAATAATTAATATTTATTATAAATATAAATGATAACCAACTTATCATACTATATTTATAACTATAGTTTTAATATTTCATCTCATGAAACATATAAACCATAGTTCTTTTTCTATTCCATGGGACTTAATGTAAATTTCTCATTTACATCAATCCTCCACTAGATGTATCTTATACATCATACTGATTATATCATATATAATCAAAATACCTCTTGTCAATTTGAACATTTCAAATCAACACCAAGAACTGATCTTCAACTGAATCCATTGAGCTACCAAAGGGACCTCATGGACCTGTAGCTCGAAGCTTCAACGGTATATGAATAACTGACTAAACTCTTTAGTCATGGGATCCACCATTCGTTAACTGCCAGACACTCTACTAATGACTGACAGCTGAACTCTCCTTACTACAGATATATTATGTGTCCATCTTAACTAATCAACAGTGCGTGCATAATCTGATCATTGCGTTCGAGCTCTTGGCTATTCTGATCATTGCATTTGGACTCAATAATAATCTGATCATTGCGTTTGGACTCGATAATGATCGAGGTTTCTTCAGTTCGTGCTGTTGGCTATTCTGATCATTGTGTTTGAGTACTTCGTTGGACGCATTGGAGATTGATTGAGGGATACTTGAAGAAAGGTTATTCAAAGGTTTGCATACTCTAGCCTTTGTTCATTCTTTTAAAGAAGCTTACTTGTAACTTACTTAATTATGCGTAATCTGTTCTTATAGACAGTAATGTATTTGTGTTCTTTCTTAATGGGATTTGGAATGATCCTCTTCCACTCACTGGATCTCTATGTTTAAATTTCCTTCAATTGGTATCAAAGCCAGGTTATTCTGATATTCCAAATTCCATTGCTGTATTGAACTTATTTTACAGTCTTGGTGAGTTTTAAGTCTATTCTACAATGCGTTTAAGTGTTAAGTGTGTTTGTGGATGGTTTGATGGATGTTTTGGGATGATGGCCTCCGTTTTAATGCTTTCTTTTATATTTCAAAGTTAATTTGTAAGGGCCCCTGTGTTTTTGGGCATAATTAACTTGCTATCGAATCTGTATTCAAAGTCTTTGAAGAGTTCTAAGTTGTTCGTGATGAAGTTTCAAAGAAGCATGGAAATGTTGTTCTCATTGAAGAAAAAGAAGACCAAGCGTTGGTCGTATTGTGTAGCCTAGGCTAAACGATCGAGTAGAAAATTTCTAACTCGATCGTGTAGCATTTACTAAACGATCGTATGGTTGATGCTAAATGAATGAGTAAAGTGTTTACTCGATTGGTTTGTGTTGGCTACTCGATTGTGTAAACAATGGGGGTAAACGATCGCTGAGTATGTGATACTCGTTGCATGGTAGGCACGCGCACTAAACGATCGTGTAGACCAACATGCTTCATCACATAGTCATTGGCTACTCGATCACTCGGTATGTAATACTCGTCACTTGCTCCTCGATCGTCTAGACGATCATGCTTCATCGCATAGTTGTCATCTACTCGATCATTTAGGCATGCATTTAAACTCGGTGCACTGCACGATCGAGTGGCCTTCATGTTTCATCACATAGTCAAACGTACTCGATCGTTGCTACACGATCATGGTTACTCGACCAACTTTACTAGACGATCACAAGGAAAAGCTACACAATCAGTGGAACGAGGATTCACCTGGGCGGTTCAAGACCCGGTTTGCTTCTTTGAATCGGTTGACCCAATGGTTCAATGTAATAGTTAGTTTTATTTGCATTTTGAGGCATATTATCCCGGTCCATCATTTATTTTAATGTACATGAGATGTATGTTAGTTTACATGCCATAATGTATGACATATAGTTTTACATGCCATAATCCCGGTCCATCATTTATTTGCAGTTATTTATGATTTTGACCCTAGGGTTTAGAGTAGTGCGCTATATAAACTCTCTAACCTTAGATGCGCTGTTTTGATGTAATTTTGAAAACATTCTCTCAAATAATATTGCTCTCCTTCTGCCCGTGGATGTAGCTAACACACTGCTAGTGAACCATATGTATATGTGTGTCGATCTTTCCTACTTTACGTTCCTTTTTGTGTTCTTTAATTTTCGATTACATAATACAATGCATGGGGCATGACACTTAGGTTTATTTATAAGAGTTATAAATGCCTTGAGAATGTGCTGCTTCGCATTGTGGTTGATTTTGATTGTTTCATTTTTTTTATGAGAATTATAATTAATGAAATTAGAATTAAAATCGATAACCAAGAGTTGCATGCAAACTTAGGTAAAATCATGTTTGAAAAGGGTTTTAAAATTTGATTGAGATAGACCTAAGTTCATGGTACTAATGAGATTAGAAACCTAATTTAATCTTTTAAATCGATTTAATAGGATTAAATTGATTTGAATAAAAGATTAAATTTGTAATAAATTTATCTATAATGGACCTTTTTTCTAAGGCGGGTTCTGGCTAGGTTGGGGTATTTAAGCTGACGGAAATGGAACACCCCTACCTAGGAACCTACTTGGAAAGGTGAATTAGATAGATTTATTGTAAGCATGCAACAGTTGATTATATGTTTGTTACGTTTAATGAATGTTGATCAAAAGTTGTTTAACTTTTCAAAGTAAGAGTTATTTTTGGGCAAATCTAAACAATCACTTAGTTCAAATAATTAGCCATGTTTTTTCTAAGTAAACTACCCTAGGTTCTTAAAATACCCAATGGGAGGAAAAGATATATATGATATGTCAATTCCATTCACGTTTCTTCCTGAATGTTCAAATCGTGAGATTTATGCTTGGCCTTGTGGCGCCCTGGGAGTGTCTCCCTTCGAATGATCTTTGCATGGGTCAATATTAAGGTGAACGGAGAGAGTATTTATAGTAAGTGGGTGAAGGATGTGTGTCAACATGTCTTGCGGTCTCCTTCATTGGTTTGCACCGTGAGATCTTCTTGCACGACCTCGTGGCGCCTGGGAGCGTCCCCCTTCGGATGGTCCATGCGGTTGGTCAATATCAAGGTGAACTCCAGAAATGGATAGGGTCGCTTTATTTTTTTCCCCAATCAGAATTTTTCCCTTCAGATTGGCTGCTTGGGACAGAACTTTAGGATCTAAAATGAAGGGCCACACTTACGAAAAATTGTTAAGCAAGTTAATGATTTCTTGACCAAATCAATGATGGCTAGTTGTTATGGGAACAAGAGTTGTTCTGGTGTAATGATTGGTTGAGAGTGTCTCAATTCAGAGGAGGGATAAATTAACTACCCTTCGGTGGCTTTTGTCTTAAACCACTGAAGCGTCATTGCAAAACTAGATGTCACATAGGGTTCATTTAGATTTTGCTAAACCATATTGGATTTGTTTAAAAGAGTATTTGCTAAAATCTAATGTAGATCAATATGTTTGTTTTTTCAGCAACAGGTCATTGAATGATTTTCCGTTAGCTGCCATTTCTAATTTGACTAATTACCTACATTGGAAAGAGTCTATTAAAACATATTTCGTGGTAAATGACCTCGAGTTTGTCATAGTTGAGGAGTGTCCTCAAGTCCCAAACCCTAATGCACCACGTAATGCATATGAGGTGTGAATTAATGCTAATTTGATGGCTCGACTTCACATTTTGGCAAGCAAACCTGATGCATTAGCCAAAAGGGTTGAGAACATGGTCATTGCACGAGAGATCATGGACTCGTTGCAAGAATTGTTTGAACGTAAGTTCTCACTTTTTGAACTCTCGCTCAAACCATCAGAATCTTGCTCCTAGCTTGAAATCTCATTCGTACTTGATTCAAAATCTCGTTCGAACTTGAAATCTCACTAGGACTTCCATTAGAATCTCGCTCGAACTTGAAATCTTGCTCAAACTTGATTCAAAATCCCGTTAGAACTTGAAATCTCACTTGAAATTCCAATAGAATCTCACTCGAGCTAGAAATCTCACTCAAACTTGATTCAAAATCTTGCACGAACTCAAAATCTCGCTTGAACCACGTCCAATCTCGCTGGAAATTCAAACTGTAGCTGAAGAACTGGAAATCTGCTGCTCGACCTTCTTCACTTCTTTCTTCAATTACATCCTAATTTCAACTTCTAATGACTCCATATGAATTACAAACTCTTAGACTCACATTAAGGTGTTAGAGTTAAACAAAACGCAGCGGAAGAATCAAGGATCTATAAGCATTTTAATTCACTAATTTTGGCAAAAACTAAAGCATGTTGTTCATAAAAAATGGGTTTTCAGAACATACCTTTGAAGAACTCTTCAAGAAAATCGTCTGTTCAGCTACTGTCTTCACTTGATATCAACGTGAACCATCTCAAAGCCTTCCCTACTATGTCTTGGAGCTTTAGGCAGAGTTGTGGGACTCAAGAACAACTTGTAGATGTGGAGAAACAAGGGAAGCTCACAGCAGCAAGTTGAAGAAGACAACTTCTTCTTCACTACGATTTTTCTCTCCGAATTATGTATTCATCTTCTTCTCCAACAACTCCAATCTTCTTTATATATCAAGATGAAGATGCAAAGAGATGGAGTGCATGGCTTGCAGCTGATGCTCGGAGAATCAAGGTAGAGAAGATCATGGTTTGTGTGTGAGCATAAAGATGATGATAATGGAAAAAAAACTCTTTTTCCATTATATGCAACCCATGCAAACGAATTTTCATTTTGTTTTTAAAATATAAAATTATTTTTAAATCATTTTAATTTAAAATTTGATTTTCTTAAATTAATTTAATATCAAATATTAAATTAATTTTTGCACAATAATCATCTTTATATATTTAAATCATATTTAAATATTTATTCTCTTGTTCCNCATTTAATTTGAACTTTTCAAATTAATTTCTCAAGCTACCCTAAAGCATACCCATTTACGAGCTAGTAGGGGACCTTGCGGACCTACAGATCATGGGCTCCAACGATCCGAGATTAATCGGCTAAACTCATTAGACCGATTTAACCCCTATTCATTAACTAATGGGAGATTCCACTAAAGCCCATAGTTGAACTCCCCTCACTGTAGATATATTATGTCCACTCGATATAACCATGATTAGTAAGTTAACCCTTCATAGGTTGCTCGTAATAATGGCTGGGTCGAATCTCTGTTTTACCCCCGAAATTACCTCTTGTTTCTTAAGTTCCACTAATCTCCTAATGAACAATTGATTTATGATCCAATCAACAAATTGAATCCCTCTCAGGCCAATGAGAGGGTGAAACCTCTTGTTCAAGACTCAGAATCAGCACTTGAAGGGAACAACCTCTCTAGTAACCCTAATCGGTTAGGAGTGAATTCCCTCTAGCACCCTAAGTTCCCAACTATTCATCCGGTCTTATCTCCGAAATGGTAAGCTTATTGAGCAGAGGCAATTGGTCTACTCTCAACGTTTGCAGATCAAAGGATAATCCTGAACAAACAGGAGTTCATAGTTAGCTCAGGATTAAGGTTAAGTTACATAGGTCATCGCTTTGAAATTGTCAGTCTTAAACAGTAAACAGTGTTATAAAGTAAGAGTGACAGGTTTCATGGTCCGATCTTGTACAGGATACCCCCACTCCTCATGTCTCAACATGCACGAATCAGGATCACTTCGTATGTAGCACTTTATAACTCTTTGTAACAACTAGAAAGTAGGCCGTATCCAATAGTGTTACTAGAATAAGGTACCCAACCTTATTCATATACTATAGATCATTTTGACTATTTACTCGAACCTGATTCACTTGTATGTCTCCACATAAGTTCACGTACTCATATAATAGTCAAGGGACTTAGGTTTATTGGATTTCTAAAAAAAAAAAACAATATATTCAACAACAACTTTATTGAATTCTTAGAATAAGTTCTATTGTTTACAAACCACGAGTTTTAGGACTTAAAAACCCAATATAAGGCCCATCAAACAAGAGCCAATTACAAGAGAAACAACATAATCGAAAGGATTAAAATGTCAAAATACTGGAAAAACCATATCAGTATACTATTTCATGCGTTTCATGAAAAAAAAACACCCACCAAACTCAAATTAACAATAGTTAAGCGCTTAAATCATGCTCTGGTACCAACTGAAGTAATGATATATCATGCAATGGAAGACTACATAATGAATAAGGACTTAAAGTACATTTAATTTGAGTTTTAAGCATGTTATTCATATGATACTCAAAAGAGGGTTTGGAACACATATTACCTTTGAAGATATCCTTCACAAATTCGGCTGACATCTACCAAGATAGAGCTTGAAATACCAAGAGGACTACCACCGAGATCTTCTCTATTATGCTCAAGTTGGAACGTGTGGTGGAAACACAAAATCAAGTTGAATTGATGAAGATTAAGTAAGGGGTCTGTAGGGTTTTCAGGTAATCACTTCTGCAAGTATAACACAAAATGCTTAATGTTCTTCATGCATGGAGCTTCTTTATATAGGTAGAATTCATGCAAATGTATAGGGTTGTATGAAGAATAGCTCCAGCTTGAAGATCATTATAAACTAGAAATGGAATTTGGTGACTATTCAACAAAGATAGTTAGTGGATTTTTTCCAAAAATTGGAAAGATCCAATAACTAAAAAATGATTTTAAAAATCATTTTCATTTTCATTTTCATTTTTAATTTAGTTTTATAAAATTAATTATAAAAACTAATTTTAATTGATTTTTAATTAAACTTTTTAATTAAAATAATATTAATTTAATATCAATATTTAAAATATCAATGTCACCAATAAATCAATTTTATATTTAAACATAATTGATTTTTCAATTTTGTTTAATTTTAGTTAAATTAAACGTTTATAATTGTATCATACACAATCAATCGAAAACCTTAAAATTGAATTTGAACATTTTAAATTCATAACCCTAATTTCATACATCAATACTCAATCAATACTCAATTTGTTATTCAAATTTAATGAGCTAGTAGAGGGTCCTAATGGACCTACAGATCATGAGTTCCAACGATCTGTAATTAATTTGTTAAAACTCTTTAATCAAATCAATTACTATTCGTTAACTATCAAGACATACTACTATAGTTCGATAGTTGCACTCTCCTCACTATAATATATTTTAGTCCATATAAACCATAATCCGTAAGTCGATCCTTCATAGGTTGTTCGTATTTACAGTTGGGTCAAAATTACCATTTTACCCCTGTAAATACATCTTGTTCCTTAAGTTCCCATTGACCTTCTAATAAACAATTTTGATTCATAATATTACTTGTGAATCATGTCCTTCTCTACCATGAGAAGGCGGGACCCTGATTGTTCAAGACCTAGAATCAACATTTAAGAGAACAACCTATCTGCTAACCCTAAAATGGGTAGGAGTGAATTCCATCTTGCAGGCCCATGTCCCCAGCTATCCATCCGGTCTTATCCCCAAAATGGAAAGCTTATTGAGCAGTGCTGTTGGACTACTCTCACCAATGCAGATCAAAGGATAATCTTGAATAAAAGGAGTTCATAGCTAGCTCAGGATTCAGATTGAGTTATCCTAGGTTACTTAAGAATGAAATAGTCAGTTTTAATAGTAAATAGTCGTTATAAAGAAAAGTGACTATTTCGTGGTCCAGTCTATATGCAAACTCATTGCATAGGATGCCCCCACTCATATGTCTCTACATGAATGATCTGTGGATCACATCATTTGTATTACCTATACAAAATGAGCCGCATCCAATAGTGTTTCCAGGATGAGATACTCAATTTCATCCATATACTTATAGATCATTTAGGTTATATACTATTAACTTGATCCTGTTTATGTCATCACATAAAGTTAAAGTATTCATACTATAGCCATGGATATGTTTATTTGATTTTCATAATAGAATGCAAAATCAACTACTTTATTGAATAAGATACTCAATAATATTTTATCGATAAATAAAATGTTTAACATAAAATTTACAAACTGCGAGTTCTAGGACATTCCCAACAGTTAGTAGCCCCTGAATCAATTATCCAGGAAGAATCATCATTCTCTACTAAGCACATCTCCAAGACAAATAAATCACATTTATCGTCTTTGGAGTTCTTCCTCTTTTGGAGAGTAGTAGGATTGGTATTGGAACCTATATTATAAACTCCAAGTTTCATTTCAGAGGACAGTTCTCGTTGATGAACTTCATCAAAGTCAACAACAATTGATTCTCTGTTTGTCCCTTGACATTCAATAAAGACTAGAGATTATCTTGGGAACTGGCACCACTGGTTTCATTGTCATCAATCCCATTTTTCTTAAAAAGTGAGAATTTACGTTCAAACAATTCTTGCAACGATTCCATGATCTCATTTGCAATAATCATGTTCTCAAACCTTTTGGCCAATGCATCAGGTATGCTTGCCAAAATGTGAAGTCGAGCCTTCGAATTAGCCTTCATCCACACCTCATGTGCATTATGAACATTTCGTGGTGTATCAAGGGTTGAGACTTGAGGACAATCCTCAAACATGACAATTTCGAGGTCATTTTGCATGAAAAGTGTTTTAATACACTCTTTCCACGTCATGTAATTAAAATTGGTCAAAGTAGAAAAGGTAACTAACGGAAAATCAAACATTGACATTTTGCTTAAAAACAAACATATTGATCTACGTTAGATTTTAGCATAACTCTTTTAAAACAAATCCAATCAGGTTTAGCAAAATCTAAATGAACCCCATAATACATCTAGTTTTGCAATGACGCCTCAGTGATTTAGGGCAAAAGCCATCAAAGGGTAGTCAATTTCTCCCTTCATTGAATTGAGACACTCTCAACTAATCATTACACCAGAATAACTTTTATTCCTATAACAATCAGTCATCATTAATTTGGTCAAGAAATCATTATCTTGTTTAACAATTTCCCATAAGTGTTACCCTTCATTTTAGATCCTAAAGTTCTGCCCCAATTAGCCAATCGAAGGAAAAAACTGATCGGAGCAAAAACTAAAGCGACCTTATCCATTTATGGAGTTCTCCTTGATATTTACCAACTACAAAAACCATCCGAAGGGGGACGCTCCCAGAGCCCCTTGAGGTTGTGCAAGAAGGTCTCACGGTGCAAACCAATGAAAGAGATCGCAGGACATGTTAACATACATCCTTCTCCCACTTACTATAAATACTCTCTTCAATTCACCTTGATATTGACCCATGCAAACACCATCCGAAGGGGAATGCTCCCAGGGCGCCACGAGGCCAAGCATGAATCTCACGATGTGAACATTAAGGGAGAAACATGAGTGAAAATGACATATCATATATAACTTTTCATCCCACTAAGTACTTTAACAACCTAGGGTTTAATTTACTTAAAAAAATACGGCTCATTATTTTTACTAAGTGACTGTTCAAGTTTTCTCAAAAGTAACACTTACTTTGGAAAGTTAAACAATTTCTATTAACATTAATTTCTATTAACATTCATTAAACACTTTAACAAATATTAATCAAAAATTTCATGCTTACAACAAATCTATCTAATTCACCTTTTCAGGTAGGTTTCCAGGTAGGGGTGTTCCATTTTCGTCAGCTTAAAGACTCCAGCCTAACTAGAACCTGCCTTAGACAAAAGGTCCCTTATAGATAAATTTGTTACAAATTTAATCTTTTATTGAAATCAATTTAATCCTATTAAACCAAGTTAAAAGATTAACATAATTTCTAATCTCATTAGAAATTTGTGAGCTTAGGTCTATCTCAATCATATTTTAAAAAATGATTTTACCTAAATTTTCATGCAACTCTTGGTTATTAATTTTAATTTTAATTTCATTAATTATAACTCTTATAAAGAATGAAACAATTAAAACCAACCACATTGCTAAGCTAGATATACACAAGGTCTTTATAACTTTTATAAATAAACCTAAGTGTCATGCTTCATGCAATGTTCATTCATTACTAATATATAACTTTTATATAACAAGTAATGAACTAAGCATACATGCTAACATACGCCCTTATACTATAACACTTATAATATAAAGATGATGCATGGATATGCTTTAATGTATGCATATATTATCACTCTTATATTATATGATGTATGAGCATGTTTTAATGTAATTTTAATCATGCAAACTAATATATTATAACACTTATAATATAAAGATGATGTATGAATAAAATGCATAATCTATGGTGGGTTTAAAAATATATGTCATACATTATGGCATATAAACAAACATACATCACATGTACATTTAATAAAAAATTGATGGGCCAGGATAATATGCCTCAAAGCCGAAAAGAAAAGCTAACTATTACAAAATGATCGAGTCAACCGGTTCAAATAGGCGAACTGGGTTTAAACTACCGGGGCAAAGCCTCGTCACTTAATCGTGTAGCATCTTCCTCAAATTGTCAAGTAACACACATCGAGTAAAAGCGATCGTGTAGCATTGATCGTGTGGCTAAGGACTATGCGATGAACATGAAAGTCCACGCGATCGTGCAACGCATATGATGTAATGCATGTAATGCGATTGTGCAACCAACAACTATGCAATGTGCATGATTGTCTACACGATCGAGTAGTAAGTGTCGAGTATCGTATACCGAGTGATCGTGTAGCCAGTGACTATGCGATGAACATGTTGGCCTACACGATCGTTTAGCACGCACGCCATGCATCGAGTATCATATACTCTGCAATCATTTACCCGAGCGTCTATGCGGTCGAGTAGCCAACACAACACGATCGAGTAAACTCTTTACTCGATCGCGTAGCATTAGCTATGCGATCATTTAGCAAATACTACACGATCGAGTAGAACTTTTCTACACAATCGCATAGCCAAATCTAAACGATTGTTTAGCTTAAGCTACATAATGCGACCAACAATTTGTCTTCTCCTTTGAAGCGAACAACAAGTCTGTACGTCTGAAGCTTCATCACGAATGACTCAAACAAACAACAACTTGAATACAGACTCGATTGCTTGTTAATTATGCCAAAAACGCAGGGGCCTTTACAAATTAACTTTGGTAATGTAAAGAAAGCTTTAAACAGAGGCAATTATCCCGAAATTATCCATCAACAACAACATCCACATCCACATTTAAAACTTAAATGCGTCGCAGAATACTTGACCCACCAAGGCTGTAAATGACATTCAATACAGCAATGGAATTTGGAAATCCGAACAACCTAGCTCTGATACCAATTAAAGGAACTTTAAATATAGAGGACCTTTGAGTAGAAACGAATCATTCCAAACTTCATTGTGAAAGAATTCAGACATTTACAATCATACAGAAATGATTATGCATTAATCAATAAATTACAACATGCTTCTTGAACTAAATACAAAGGATCGAGTGACAATACCTTTGAAGAACTCTTTCTCCACGTATTTCCCTCGATCATTCAGCAACACAACAAACAAGAACTCGAACGCAACAATCAAGAACTTGAACTCCCTCGAATACCAGTAACGAGTATAAACTCAATCCTCGATCAATCAAACACAACCACAACCACAAGATTACCTTATGAACCTATAGCTTGAAGCTCCAAAATACGTGAATAACTGACTAAACTCTTTAATCACGATATCCACCATCCGTTAACTGTCGGACATTCCACTAAAGACCGACAGCTGCACTCTTCGCGCTACAGATATATTTTTGTGTCTATTGGATATAACCAATCAACAGTGCGATGACCCTTCACAAATTGCTTGTAAGTACAATTGGGCCAAATTACTGTTTTGCCCTTGTAGTTACATCTAACTCCTTAAGTACTATTGATTCCTCTAATGAACAATAAGTCATATTCCCATTATGACTGAGCCCTCTAATTCACATAATTATCCCCAATAAATTTTTCTGACACCAACACTTGTATTAATGAACTTGTCATTCTAAAATTTAAATCCAATCAAGTTTTAGCATCTTTAATAATTTACCCAAGATTATTCTTTTGCAACGATATTACATCAAGATATTCTTGACTAAATACTACCTTTAGAATAACCATATTTCGATAGTCATTTAGGTACCACTTTTGGTTTGACATTATTAACACTTAATAATTGTATAAGTGTAGACCTGCCATTTTCGGATCTTATAGAACAGTATGAGTATCACTTCGAAATGGAAAACAATACCCAAGACGGAACTATAAAACCCTATTCATTTTACTGAAGCCTGGGTTGTTCTGAATCCTATGTTACAACCCTTGATAGGGATAGCCGTCGTTAAACGACTAGCAAAAGGCCGCTTAAAGCTAATTAGTAGGCGCAACATAGGAATCTCACGGTTCAAACTAATGGAGGAGACCATAGGATATGTTGACACATTTCCTTCACCCACTTACTATGAACTACTTCCTCCGTTCACCTTGATATTGACTCATACAAAACACTTTCCGAAGGGAGGTCACTTCCAGGGTGACATGAAGCGTCATATGAATCTCATGGTGTGAACTATGTGGAGACATGGCAGTTGAAATCGTATACTGGATTTCTGTTCGAATTACTTCCCCTTATTCACTAAAATCTAAATTTAAGCTAAAAAATACTTTCCGAAAGGAGGTCACTTCCAAGGTGACACGAAGTACCGCTTAAATCCAGACTGTGAACTCTTAGGGACGCAAGAGTTAAGAATAACATACCGCATATGTTCTTAATCTCCCGCTGAAGTTTTCTAATAACTCTATCATATAGAAGTTATTCACTACCACTGAAGAGTTCTAATGTTTGGGTAACTACATATTTAGGTTCTTTTTTCCGGCTAATTAAAATAACCCTATGTCTATGTGGTTTATCCATGTATAACTCTTATAAATGGACTTAAACCTGCGATGTCTAGGTGATAAACACTTTTATTACCTCACATCGCTCACGAATACTCATAAATCTGGTTACCAACGCTCAATTATTCAGCCATAATCCCTAGGTAGGAGGTGTTCTGTAGACCATCAACTTAAATACCCCCAACCTTCGACAGGATTATATACCGGTTGTGTTTGTAACCCAAGTTTTACAAGTTTAACAGTCTATTTTAACTAATTAAAACAAGTGGTTAACCTACGTGAGCATGCAGCTGTTCTTCGTTATAGATTTTAAATGTCTTATCCAATTTTATATCAATTTATAAAACTTTAGACATGCTAAATATCCACAACATACAGGTATTCAATATCTAATATAACACTTATATTAAATACAAGAAACCCTAACATGCATACTATATATTATAACAAATTATAACATACTTTCAATGCATGTTGCATGCTTCCTATGGTGGGATTTTAAATCTAAATGGCATACTATATGTACATACAAGATTTATTTAATTATAACATACATCCAATGCATAAATAATTAAACACATACTGATATGGTTCTAGTTTTGACAAAAACAAGGAAACAAATGCCTAACTATTACAAAAACAGCTTCAACACCTCTCGAACCGCTCCAAAACCGCTTGAACCAGACCTGAACCGTTTGAACCGGACCAGCAGAGTATAAACCGAACCAACCACAAACTATTTGAAGCTAAACCGGACCAGGCCTCAAGAGAACCGGTCAAACCGACTTCTCTTGCTCTCACCCAAAATCTCGCTAAGCTGATCATTTAGCAATGACGACCATCGTCATGTATTTTCCTGATCGTTTAGCATTTTCTTGATCGTTTAGCAACTAATGCCTATCGCTTAACAAAACTACACGATTGCGTAGTGTTTCCTTCTATTGTATAGTGTCATTGTCTAGTGCCGGAGGCCACTACACGATTATTTAGCTCCCTCCGTAGCGTCGTGTCTTGATCGTTTAGCGCGTGCNGTCTTGATCGTTTAGCGCGTGCCCAAGGTAAGCGATCGCCTAGTGCTATCACATAGCATTCGACGCATCGCTCAGCTGCCACTCATCGGTAAATGATCGTGTAAGCGATCGCTCAGCACCATCGCATAGCTCTTCGCCGCATCGCTTAGCTCCCATCCGAAGCTACACGATCGTGTAATGCCATCGTGTAGCAATACAACGCATCGCTTAGTTACTGAGGTAGACGATCGTCGAGCGCACAACACCTAAATGATTAATGCCTGAAGCTACACAATCGTTTAGCTTTTTCTTCATATCGTCTAACACATGAAGCTAAACGACGATATGAACAGAGACTGATCGTCTGGAATCTGCAACTCAACCCCTTCGTTTGTTTCTTCGAATTACAGCTTTATTTCAACTCTAATGACTCCAAATAAATTATAGACTCTTGGGAAGACATTAAAGCTCATTAAGTAAGATCCAATTACAAATTTAAATGGGAAATCAAAGAGAAATTAAAGGCCAAAAATCAGAAAACCATATTATTACAGCAGTTTCATATTTTCATACAAAACACCCACCAAACCAAAATTAATCCGAATTGAATGCTTATAAGAAGCTCTGATACTAATTGTTGGATCAACACTAGTACGCAGCAGAAGGGAACAGGATCCATAAGCACTCTAATTCATTAATTTTTGCTAAAAAGAAATATGCAAAAACAAAGTATAAAGGGTTTCAAGAACATACCTTGGCTGAACCATCGAAATCTTGATTTTCAGCTGCAAAATCCTCCAAATCCTTGTGTAGACTACCACAAGATCTTCCCTACTATCCTCTTGGTGCTCTAGATTGAGTTGTGGGACTCAAAATAAGTTAGAATCAAAGGGATTATGGAGAAAGCTCACTAAACCAACCTATTGAAGAACACCTTCTTCTTAAGAATTTTTCTGAAAATTTCTATCAGTTTTTCTTTTTTTCTTTTTTTTTTCCATCTCTTTCTTCACTCCAATCTCTTCAATATATTGCAGACCATCATACAAAGAGATGTGCTGTATGAGATGCAACTCATGCTTAGAGTAAACCAAAGGAAGAGGTGGTGGGTTCCTTGTAAGCTAGTTGAAGATGAACATGAAAACCCCATTTTCACTTTTGTGTAATTTTTCAATTTCCAAAATTTATTTTGATTTTAAAATCATATTTTATTTCTAAAATAAAATTTTATTAATTTTAAAAATTAATTTCATAAATAAAATTAATAAATAATTATTTAAACAATTCAAATAATTCTAATTCATTTAATATCCAATATTAAATTATTTTTTACACAAATTCATCTTCATATATTTAAATCATATTTAAATATATTTTCTCCAATTCCATTTGATTCTAATTTGAACATTTCAAATTAACTTATCACGCTACTCTAGAGCTAATCCATTTCCGAGCTAGTAGGGGGACCTCATGGACTCCTATGATCCGAGATTAATTGGTTAAACTCATTAGACCAATCTAATCCCCATTTGTTAATTATTGGATCACTCCACTAAAGCCCATAGTTGAACTGCCCTCACTGTAGATATATTATGTCCACTCGATATAACCATGATTAGTAAGTTAACCCTTCACAAGTTATTCGTAATAACGGCTGGGTTAAATCTCTATTTTACCCCCGAAATTACCTCTTGTTCCTTAAGTCCCCACTGATCCCCTCATGAACAATTTTTTTGTGATTCAATCACAAAACCAAGTCCCTCTCATACCAAATGGAGGCGGGATCCCTTGTTCAAGCCCCAGAATCAGCACTTAAGGGAACAACCTCTCTACTATCCCTAAAGTGGGTAGGAGTGAATTCCTTCTTGCACCCTATGTCTCCAGCTATCTATCCGGTCTTACCCATGAAATGTCAGTCTTATTGAGCCAACGCTGTTGAGCCAACCCTCACCTATGCAAATATAGGGCAATCCCGAATAAACAGGAGTTCATAGTTAGCTCAGGATTAAGGTCAAATTACCTAGTTCATCGCTTTGAAATAGTCAGTCTAAACAGTAAACAACGTTATAAAGTAAGAGTGACTCATTTTATGGTTCGATCTTGTACAAACTCATTTGCATAAGGACACCCCCACTTCTCATGTCCAACATAAACGAATTAGGATCACTTTGTTTGTAGCATTTTACAACTCTTGTAACAACACAGAGCAAGCCATATCCAATAGTGTTACTAGAATAAGGTACCCAACTTATCCATGTACTATAGATGATTTTGACTATTTACTCGAACCTGATCCAACTTTATGTCTCCACATAAAGTTCAAGTACTCATCCAATAGTCAAGGGACTTTTAGTTTTATTGGATTTCTATTCAAGCAATAGATCTATTCAATAACACCTTTATTGAATTCTTAGAATAAGCTCCATTGTTTACATACCCCGAGTTTTATAACAAAACCCAACAACCCTGCATCGGGAAGGAATGAATTCCATCTTGTGAAGCTGAGTTCCAAGCTCCCAATCAGACGAATCCCAAAATGGTAGGCTTGTTGTGTTGGCAATCTGGCCACTCTCACACATACAAATCAAAGGACCGCCTTCATGAGCAGGAGTTCACAACTCACTCAGGATTCAGGTCATGTCATTTATAATCATCCTAGTGAAATGTAAGTCTCTATTATCAACGGTGTTATATAAAGAGACTAATCATTTCGTGGTTTGGTCTTATACAAATTCTTTGTATAGGATATCCCTGCTCACATGTCTCTACATGAATGATCATAATCAGATCATTTGTAGTACTTTATAACATTTGTAACATCTAAAAAGCGGGTCATATCTGTAGTGTCACCAGGATAAGGTACCCAATCTTATCCATCTACTACAGACCATTTAGGTTATTATTTAAACAAGATCCACCTGTATGTCTCTACATACTTATTTAAATTTACATAAAATAACCTCGAATCTTAGTTTATTGGATTGAGTAAATGTTTATAAAATAACACTTATTTTATTAATAACAATATGTTTATAAAAAATTTACAAACTATCGATTATAAAAGGATTTAGGACAAGATGCCCAACACTGTGAACCCCCACGAACATACATTTTACAACTCTAGACTTAAGTTTTCCCTGATTTTGATGTATGTATCCAACACATCTAAATATCCTTAGATTTTCTAGATTAGGAGGATGTTTGGACCATTTTTCTTCAGGTGTTAAGAAGTCTAGGGATGTGTGTGGGCACTTGTATAGGGTATAGACAGTATAGGCTGCAGCCTCAGCCCAGTACTTTTCACTGAGAATAGCATCAGACAGTAGGCATCTGACTTTTCCATAATGGTTCTGTTTAGCCTCTCTACCACCCCCATTTTGTTAAGGTGTATATCTAACTGTCCTGTGCCTTGTAATTCCTGCCTCTTTGCAAAACTTACAAAATTCCAGCCCATTGTCTGTCCTTCAGTATTTAATTTCCTTAGAAGTTTGCTTCTCAATCATGAGTTTCCATTATTTAAATTTATAAAAAACTTGGTCTTTAGATTTAAGAAAGAAAACCCAACTTTTCCTTGAGAAGTCATCAGTAAAGGAAAGTAAGTACCTTGAGCCACTTAGGCTAGGTGTTGGGGTTGACCTCAAAGATCTGAGTGAATGTAGTCAAGAATAGCCTTTTTTGAGTGCAGAGCTTTAGTAAAATTGTGCCTAGTAGCTTTTCCCAATACACAATGTTCACAAAAAGTGAGCTAGTCTGAAATTCCCTTGGGTAAAACTGAAGGAAATCAGAAGTGAGATTTCCATGAGCAGTGGAACAAGACTATTCCAAATTACAATCATGAATGAACATATATTTACAGTCGACTTTAAACAAACGTTATATAATTCATACAGCGAAATTACAACATGAATAAACTCAAATGCATAAAGAGAAAACTCTACGCACAATGGCAGAAGTGTCTCCACGCTCCGTCGAGCACTTTGATCGCTCGAAAAACAGCAACCACGAACGCAAGATCTACACGACCGCAACACCGCACAAACACTTCGCGCTCATCCTCAATGATCTCCTCGGTCATGATCTCCTTTGCAACAGCGAACGACCTCCATAGCACCACGAACGGCCTCTAGATAACCTTGACGGTGTCGAGTTTAGTCTGACACCACCAACAAAGCTACCTTGGTATTCTCGGTGTGAGAATCTAGAGGGTGGGCTCTGTTCGGACTTGGTATGAGGCAGAAGAACGAAGGAAACACCGATCGTGTACATAACTAGGCAAGTGAGAGATGGCGAAGACCTATCGTATAGGTTGATGCCCAATCGTTTAGATAAAGCTAAGCGATCGTCTAGCAAAGCTATGGGATCGGTTAGCTCGGTCTATCGCGTATAGACTTTACATGATCGTTTACCTTGGGTTAATGATCGTCTAGCAAAACTATGCGATCGTTTAGTAACTATTGCACGATCGTTTAGCTCGCCCAGCCGTCGTTTAGTAAATCCGAATTTACTTGACGACTTCGTGAGTTTCTTTTGCGCTAAGAGAAAACTCAAAACCTTTTCAATCTTTTGTAAAAACTTCTTTTCAAAATAGGGAAACTATTTTCCTTTTAAACTCACGGTTACCATGATTCAATAACCACTCACTACTTTGGTTATTTAAAATAAAAAGAATTAATTATCCAATAATTAATATTATTATAAACATAAATGATAACCAACTTATCATACTATATTTATAACCTATAGTTTTAATATTTCATCTCATGAAACATATAAACCATAGTTCTTTTTCTATTCCATGGTACTTAATGTAAATCTCATTTATATCAATACTCCACTAGATGTATCTTATACATCATATCGATTATATCATATATAATCAAAATACCTCTTGTCAATTTGAACATTTCAAATTAAGACTAAGAACTGATCTTCAACTGAATCCATTGAGCTACCAAGGGGACCTCATGGATTTGTAGCTAGAAGCTCCAACGGTACGTGAATAACTGACTAAACTCTTTAATCATGGGTTCCACCATCCGTTAACTTTCAGACACCCCACTAAAGATCGACAGCTGAACTCTCCTTTCCACAGATATATTATGTGTCCATCTTAACCAATCAGCAGTGCGACAACCTGATGCGTTATTTTATGATGTGGAATTGTGGATGAAATGCGATGGTGAAAAATGCGTTGAGCACTCAAGTTTTCTTAGTGGAATGCAAGTGTAAACCCCACTGAGTTCCTGGTAAGTCCAGGGTCGAACTCAGGTACTTGTGAAAATAGGTTGCGGTGGTAGTTTTTAGAAAACTTTGTGGTAACCGGTAACTCAATTAATTGTTGGTTTGTGGTTGATTGCGGTAATGAAAAATAAACAAATGCGGCGGATTTGAGAAAAGTCTGATTGTGTGATAGATGCACTGAGTATGCGGATGAACGGGTTGAGAAGGTCTTTAGCTAGCGTTACTTGGGAATGCGTCAGACTATGCGAGCCACACTGCAAGTAGATGCACTCAGTATTAAAGGGACTATGTGGTTAACGGTTTATCTTGCACCGCAATCTTTGGTGGGCGCATCTAGATGAAAGCATAATTAATCGCATGATGGACAGAAAGCTAATGACGGTCAAATTCGAATTAAGCTGACAGCCGCTAACGATAACAAGTACATTAAGCTTTTCGTGACAAATATTCGGCGCATTAGTCAGGGAATTAAAGCCATCCCATCTGTGCAATCATAAGAAAGAAGCCGCCTTCACCCTGAAGCTATATAAATACCAAAGGCATCCTTCAAAGAAAAGGGTTCACCATCTCACGAGTTTCGCAAGCTCTTGTCATAGTATTTACCTTTATTCTTAGATTTTATTTTGCTTTAAGGAAAACGCGAGAGAAAAAGGTTATGGTCGATAGAGTCATTCCGGTAAGCTTGGGAGAGCGCCGAAAGCTTTCAAAGAACAAGAGAGAGGGTCAACTCTGTGGGAAGCAGGAATATCTTTTGAACTGAAATAGAGATTGACAATGTAAAAAGCCTCGGTCAGAATAAGAATTGCTACCAGGCTTCTCTACCTTTATCTTCTATTGTTATTTTGTACTCAACTACATTACCTTATAAAAATGTGAATTACTTCTCTATATCTGTTCATCTCTCTTTGTTATTTACGCATAAGTAGCATAAATCTGTTGAATGGGTTGAGAAGCATTTAGCTAGCACAATGGGAATCTTTATTCTATGCAATTATCTTGTATATGTATGCTTCATTCCGTCATTAGAGATACTCGAGAGGGTAGTGTAAGGACGGGATCTAGACTGGAACGTCAGGTTAGAATCCTAGGCTCGAGAGAGTCAGATTAGAACGCATAATCAAGAGATAGGAGCTTAGGAATAAGCACTATTTGCTATTAACGCATCGCATGCATCCCAAGAGATAGGATATGATTATTGCGGTCACCTTGCCTTTGTGCATCATTGCCATGCATCGCATAGGAAAGAGTAGAGAGCTTAGAAACTAAGCCTCTACATCGGACACTTTTTGCATTCACACACAGCGTCCTATGACCTTGAGGAGCAGTCGCAGTTTCGCATTGGGAAAAATGACCTTGTCGTGTATAGGTTGTAGCATGACTC
>NC_052349.1:71525104-71743785 GCF_009727055.1 Benincasa hispida
GAAACTCCTGCCTTTGATGGCGGCCTTTGATTAGTATGGGTGAGAGTGGCTAGATTGCCAACTCAAACATGCCTACCTTTCTTAGGGACTGTTCTGATCTGAGAGCTGGGAACTCAATTCACAAGATGGAATTCACTCCTTTCCAGAAGCCGGAATAAGTAGAGAGATTCTCCCTTAATGACTAATTCCAAGGCTTGAACATAGTGGCCACAGCTTCTCTTTGGAAGAAGGCTCAGTCATAGTAGGACTATGACTTATGTTCATTAGAGGATCAGTGTATGGAGACAGATGTAACTATAGGGCATAACGGTTATTGACCTAGTGTACTTACGAGCAATTTGTGAAGGGTTGTGATAATGGTAGAAATGCACGTTATCATTGTGCTAAGTTCTTAAACAATGTTAGCTTTTGTTGATAAAATATTAGATTTTCGTCCAAAAAGCATTAAGTTTACTACATTGCGGTCGCATGCGTTCATCGCATAGGAACAGTTGATTTTTGTATTTTTATGCAGAATATGCGTTGACGCAAGGCAGAAATTGCGATCATAAGAAATCATTGGTCGGGCCAGCATTACCACAGGCTTTGTGGTGATTGTGTTTACAAACATTTGCTCAAGAAGGATTGCCGCAACTTGGTGGGCGCATCTAGATGAAAGCATAATTAATCGCGATGGGACAGAAAGCTAATGACGGTCAAATTCGAATTAAGCTGACAGCCGCTAACGATAACAAGTACATTAAGCTTTTCGTGACAAATATTCGGCGCATTAGTCAGGGAATTAAAGCCATCCCATCTGTGCAATCATAAGAAGAAAGCCGCCTTCACCCTGAAGCTATTATAAATACAAAGGCATCCTTCAAAAAAGGGGATTCAACTCCTGAAATAACGGATGGATTTGCACAAGGCTCATGTCAGTGACCTGTTCTTTAACTCTAAAACACTCAGGATTGAGGTCGTGTCACCTATGGTCGTTTAGGTGAGATGTAAGACTCTAGTATCAATGACGTTATATATAGAGTCTAATCATCTCGTGGTCTAGGTCTTATACAAACTCTTTGTATAGGACACCCCCGCTCCACGTCTCTACATGAATGGTCAGGATCTACCATCTGTAGTAGTTTACAACACTTGCAAACCTCTACAGAGCGGGTTGTATCCGTAGTGTCACTAGGATCAGGTATCCCACATTAATCCTTATACTACAGACCGATTTAGGTTATCACTTAAGGCATGATCCACTTGTATATCACATATACATGCTTAAGTTCAAATAAGATAACCAAGAAGCTTTATTTTTTTGGATATGAGTAAATGCCAGAATTAAATAACATTTATTTTATTCATTGAACAATATGTATCTTTACAAAACAACGAGACTTCGGGAGAATTAGGACAGCAATTGCAACAAAAACACCCTATGTAGCTAGAACTTCCAGCCCTTTAGCACTGATATGAGATAACCTCTTATGTCATAGGTCAACTTCTGTCAGTTTATTAGGAGTAACAACATATGCCCCTGTCATCATTTCTACTCCTCTGACCACAAATAAGTCATTAACATTCTCCCCAACAAGGACCACCTTGGAATCTTTTAGAACCTCAAGAGTTCCACCCTTTTCTTTGTACTCACACCCAACAGCATTAAGCATTCCCAAGGAAATTAGATTCCTCTTAAGAAGTGGTACATGTCTGACATTTCTAAGAAGTTTCACTGTCCCATCTTTGAGTTTCATAGACACTGAGCCAATCCCTTCAATTTTGCAACCTTGGTTGTTTCCCATGTAAACCATTTCTCCATCAATTTCCTTATAGGTGTTGAACCAGGGCCTCATAGGGGTCATGTGGTAGGTGCATCTGGAGTCTATGACCCAATCATGTTTTCCAGGCGGGTTTACATGATTGGCCTTGTCAAGTGTTGAGGCTAGTGCATCAGAGTAGACAAAAGAGCCTTCTACAACAGAGGCTTCAGGTTATTTGCCTTTAGATTCTCTCTCTTTTTCCTAATTCTTCCTTTTTAGAATAGAACAGTTTTTAATCAGGTGGCTTTTCTTTCTGCAGTATTTGCACTTGATTTTTTGTTTAGGCTTATTTTCTTCGATGTTCCGCTGTTTTCTTCCCTTAGACTAATTTGGTTTAAAATTTCCCTTCACAAACAGCCTTTCACCACTTGGTTGTTCTTTCTTTACAATCTGTAGCTCAAGTTCTCCGGTTCTTACGACTGAGATAATTGCATCAGTAGTTATGGTGTCCCTTCCATACTTCAATGCATTCTTAATCTCTCTTAGGAATCTGGTAAGGAGTTTAAAAGCACATAGGCCTCATTTTCATCTCCAATTTTCTCCCCAAGTTTCTTAAACTCAACCGCAATCTTCTTGAATTCGTCAAGGTTTTCAGAAAGAGATCTTGATGAATCCATTTTAAAAGTGAAAAACCTCTCCCTAAGATACATCTTATTTGGAAGATCCTTAGTGGCATGCAAATCTTCTAGCTTAGTCCGAATCCTATAGGTTATCTCTTGATCAAGGACTTGCCTCAAAACATTATTACTTAGATTTAGAACTAAGGTACCATAGGCTGTAAGCTCCCAATCTTCTTTCTGTTGAGTTATGACTGTATTTGGTAGGGTAGATGTATTAAGAAGGGCCTTGTGAGCCTTCCATTGGCCAAGAATAGCTCTAATTTTGGCTTTCCACAGGCCAAAATCACCCTTTCTATCGAATTTCTCCACCTTAAATCTTGCTACTGCCATTATTTATCTGAATCTTCAATCCTGATTCTCTAAGAACTGAAATTTTTAATTGTCTTTGCTCTGATACCAATTTTGTTGGACTAGAGACTAGATTTTAGGCCCAAAACAGAAGTGTTTTGATCCAAAGAAAGCTAATAGGTGAGATAAAAGGCTGGGAAAGGGCCACGAAGAGTAGCTTAATGGCGAACACGTATGGAGCACTATCTTCTTTCTTTAGTCGAGTAAATGAAAAAGACAAAAGTGAAAATTATTTTCTAGTAAAACTCTTTTATTTCTCTCACTTAAGTTTTGACAAAAACTCTCAAACTCTCTCTAGATTTCTACGCTTTCAATGGCGATTTTGTGTAAAGATTTTGTTGATTGTTAACATGCAGGAAAAGAAGTTGAAAAATGAGAAGAAGAAGAACAAACAGATGTATGTGCTTCGGTCTAAGGTAACCTACATCCACAGGAAGGGAAAATACACTTTTATTGAAGGCCTTTTATAAGAAGATAAATCTTCAACTTACAGATTTTCCTTTCACAGTAAAGATGTAGCTCTATTTATACCAAATATGTAAGACTGTTACAAGTTGTTAAAGATAGTGTAAAATAGTGAAACTAGCCGTTGAGATCATTGTTGCTTCAACTACCATTTCGACCCTCTCAGTTTGTAGAACCTGTATCGAGTACTTTCTTCGAAAGAACAAATGCAAAGAAAATTGTTCATCTCGAAATGAATTAATCTTAGCTAGATTAAGGAGCAAAAGGTAGGGCCTACTCTTGTATCTTCTTAGTTTCTCTCTCTTTTGTAATCTCATTTTTACAAGAGTTTAGTTTATGCAAACCTATTTATTTTCTTTTATTTCCAATGGAAAAAGTTTTATATTATTTTCTATTCGTTAGTAATATGAGTTCTTTTATTATTTACTTCTTGTGTTCTTTACTTTTCGTATGAGCTAAACATTCTCTTGGTATTCAAAGATGCAGACATATTTAAGATGGAATATATGCTTCATGCATGTCCCCTTTACTTTCACACAACACTTAGTTTATATTTGCTTTTATTGATTCTATTGCATATTGTTAACTTAACTTGATCGCCTAAGTTGGCATATAATGTGAAGTCTAATATCGAAAGAGTTATATAATAAAGAGTTTTCATAGAATCGATATAGGAGAAAATCCTAAACATAGGATTTCATTTGATCCTTAAAAATGGGGTAACGCAAATAGAGTCACTAAAATTGCATGCTTAATCATCTATGTTTTAAATTAGTCATTGATACATGCGTTTAACTACTTAGTCTCCTAAAGGTAATTCTTTAAGATAGCTAAATAGGAGTTCAATTTGATTCATGTTGCTAAATATCTGATAGAGTGAATTGTGCCAATTCGATGGCATATGACTTAGCCCCTCTCGACTTGAAAGAGCAAAGATGCAAGCGCATCTCGGTCGCATGCCAAATTGTGCCTGAATCTAATTGAACGACGTAAATGCAGCCACATATTGGATATTTATTGACTGAGAAATTTCAGCCAATCACAACTTGACACGTCATTAATTTAAATCAATGATTGATAAATTTAGGACCAATTATAAATCTACATGTGTGCTCAAATTAAAATTAAAGACATGAAAGTTGGCGAATCAAATGATGCCATTTATCTAAGCATTAATCCTTCATACAATATCAGCTCATCCAATGAAATTATGCCAGTGGCAATTGGTCCCGAAGCTAGATCATCCCAAGTTAATAAATTGGGTCAAACTTAAATGAATATCTATTCGAAAATAGATTGATTTAAGTCCGCCTAAAAGTTGGGCCTAAAATCAACCAACCCGACCATATGGAACCTCTCAAAATTCTATAAATTGAGGAAGTCACCCTTCATTTGATGAGGTTAGAGATTTAGAAGTTAAAGAATTTAGAGGATTTCAAGATTCAAAATTCAGAAGATTCAAAGACCATTATACTTCAACAAACTGAGCATCTTTTCTTCAATGAATTGATCGTCTCTTCTTCAATAAACTGAGTATTTCTTCTTCAACGTATTGACCATCTCTTCTTCAACAAATTGAGTGTCCCTTCTTCAACGAATTGATTTGCTTTTATTCACCAAATTAATCGTCTTTTTGCCACCTACAAATTGAAGATTAATCTTCCTTGATTTGAGAACAAGCTCGCTAGCCCTCGGATCAAAGTCAACTGATCAACAAGACAAAGGTCCATCCAAATAGACCAACAAGTCAAAGGCAGATCCAAAACCGATTGACAAGTCAAAGAAAGATCCTCCAGGAAAATAAGCAAGCCCAGGAAGTTCAATAAGTTCAAAGGGTAATCCTCTAAGAAGATCATCAAGCCCAAAGTTCGATCATCCAAGAAGATAAAAAAAACTTAAGGATTAAAGTTTATGCATTCCAAAAAAAAAAAAAAAAATCAGATGATAAAAATTAGAGACCATAACACTTATACTACAAATCAATAAAAATCAAGTTCGTTTTCACGAATTAAATTTTCGTTGTTGAAATCTTGTGTGAACATCAATGTCCTCTAAAGGTTGAAAATATTTTTGAATCACGTCTCTCTCTTCTATCTTTTTTAATCACATCTTTCTCCACCATTTTCCATTATTGTGTTTTTCTTTATTTTACAAGCACATCACAAATCAAATCATTTTCTTATTTACCTATTGGTTCCAAACTTAAAGGAGATCTTTCTTTTGTTAAAAGTAATTTATCGTACTTTGTTTCCTTTGGATTTAATACTTGACTTTTTCATTTATATTACTTTGTCGATAATGTATATATTTGTACCTAAGGACGTTTGTTCTACTGACCAAGACCACGTGACTAGCGACAAAGATGGGTGACCACTGACTGTTGATGGAGTGGTTGTTGGTACTCCATCTCTTGTCTCGATCAAAGGCTAGAATGCAATAGTGAAGTTAGAGATATTTGTAGGGGTAGTTTGAGGGGTTTTTTTTCGATAGTTTTCATATATTATGAAATTTTGAGAAGGATTTACAATTAAACGCTAAAACATCCTATTTGGTTTCAAGCATTTCACTCAAAAGACATTTTGTTTCTCCAACTCATTTTTATAAAGTAACAAATAACATTTTAAAGAAAATTAACCATTTAGAGGCTATTGGTTTCAAGAGAATCCATAATTTTCAAGAAACGGACATATAGATTACTACATTTATTTTGAGTTAATGTAAGGTGTCCTGACATTTGGAGATCACCGAGGAATATCTAAAAAGTTTTGGATGTCCTTCTAAAATATGAGTTTTCGAAATTCCTGCGAAAGGCAAAAATAAATTTTATCAATCGTATATATCACTTTTTTTTGTATATCAAAGTTGCTTTTTCTGTAACAACCCGACCTTATAGACCATTACTACATAGTTACACATTTACATCTAAGACATGTTGACCATTAAAGTACACTTTATTAAAATGAGGATGATAGTCTCAAAAAATATTTATTAAATCACTAAATAAAACATTTATTTAGGGTCTCCTAAAAACATTTATAAAGAAATCAGTCAAAACAGTAAAATTTTATGTCTGCAACAAGACCTAGTTCAAAACATTTGAATAACAAAAAAAAAAAAAAAAAAAACATAGACGGAGCATAAACGATTTTCTTGTTCCATATGGCATGGTTATGGGTCCTTCTTGCCATTTGTCGGCCTATTTATGTTCTTACCTAAAAAATAGAAAATAAAGAAGAGTGAGTGAAATACTCAGTAAGTGACCCACTACTGGGTACTCCAGGTAATATATTAACCTTTCTATCTAGAGGCATCGATATATAACCTATAGCATATCAGTCATGGTGATCACAAAGGAACACAAATCAGTCGTAAGTGTGATCTTGGAGGATCACATTTCAGTCATAGGTGCAAACCCGAACAAACACAAATCCTTCGTACTCGTGATCTTGGAGGATCACATATCAGTCATAGGTGTAAACCCGAAGAAATATAAATCAATCGTAGGTGTGAACCCGAAGGAATACAAATCAATCGTAGGTGTGATCCCGAAAGATCACATATCGGTCATAGGTATGAACCCAAAGGAACACAAATCAATCGTAGGTGTGATCCCGAAGGATCACATATGAACCATAGGTGTGAACCAGAAGGATCACATTTCAGTCATAAAGAATACATCGCCCAAGAAGAAAGCTAACAGTCACTATCAATTCTAGCATGCATCAGTGAACCATTAAACCTCATAATAACATTACGGTCACATTAACCTAGTCATCATATTCAGTGCGCAGAATGTAAACATAAGGTTCTATTCGGTTCAGAATAACATAACTCAAGAATTACCAGATCACCCACAGTCATTACATAACCAAAGCATAGTAAACCATTCCAATAACATTCAATATAGATGCATAATTTTATCATCATCATTTTAGTTAGGACGACTAGTGTGAAAGCATACTAGTAGTAAGATACTTACCTTAATTAAGTACAAATAGGTCCAAGCAAGCTTATCTTTTATTGGACAATAAGATCACGAATCTAAGTCCTATCATATACTAAACTTAGAGTTAACAATTAAGCCAAAATTCCAAATCACCCAATTATCCAAATATTCCAAATAATCTTACTGGAAGTGTGGTTTGATTCAAATTCACCTCCCATCCTCCAATTTAAACCGAAATATTTATCCAAGCCAAAACCAAAATCCGTTCTATCTTAAATGAAAAGGTCTTGAATCAATCCCTAAATACAATTTAAAATTAGCTTTAGACAATTAAGACTTAAACCAAATATAAAATTCACTCCAAACTTCTCCAAACAACTTTACACAAACGTTGTTTGATCCAAAATCCTTCCAAGCTACGCAAATAAATTCCCAGCTAAGCACAAGCCATAAAGGGATTCAAAATAAAATTACAACAACATTAACCAAATTCACAAGGGGTTACCCAATTATCCAAATATTCCAAATAATCTTATTGGAAGTGTGGTTTGATTCGAACTCACCTCCAATCCTCCAATTTAACCCGAAATATTTATCCAAGCCAAAACCAAAATCCGTTCTATCTTAAATGAAAATGTCTTCAATCAATCCCTAAATACAATTTGAAATTAGCTTTAAACAATTAAGACTTAAACCAAATATAAAATTCACTCTAAACTTCTCCAAACAACTTTACACAAATGTTGCTTGATCCAAAATCCTTCCAAGCTATGCAAATAAATTCACAGCTAAGCACAAGCCATAATTAAGGGATTCAAAATAAAATTACAACAACATTAACCAAATTCACAAGGGATTACCCAATTATCCAAATTTTCCAAATAATCTTACTGGAAGTGTGGTTCGATTCGAATTCACCTCCAATCCTCCAATTTAACCTGAAATATTTATCCAAGCCAAAACCAAAGTCCATTCTATCTTAAATGAAAAGGTCTTAGAATCAATCCCTAAATACAATTTGAAATTAGCTTTAGACAATTAAGACTTAAACCAAATATAAAATCCACTTCAAACTTCTCTAAACAACTTTACACAAATGTTGCTTGATCCAAAATCCTTCCCAGCTACGCAAATAAATTCCTAGCTAAGCACAAGCCATAATTAAAGGATTCAAAATAAAATTACAACAACATTAACCAAATCTACAAGGGGTTCCAATATTCGATACTCACCAAAAATCTCCCAAGGTTATCAATACTCTTGTTGGACAACACACTCAGAACTTCTAAACTTCAAATATAACATCCAAAATCTGTTGAAAATTAAACATGTTTTATTTAACTAAATAAGTTGTAGATGAATTTAAGGATGTGGGTTAATTAAGTATATTAATTTATGAGAGTTGAAAAAATTAAAAGATCAGAGTTAGAAAGTTGAAAAAATTAAAAGATCAAAGTTAATTAAGTATGTTAACGTAAGAGTTAATTTAGTAGAGTTTTACATAAACTAAGTGTAGGATTTTAATTGATCCATATGAATTTGTATTTAAATTTACCCATGACAATCCTATAAATAGGATTGACATTGACATTGTTGATGTATCTAAGTGTGTAGAGAAGAACACACAAAGAAAGTTCAATCTAAAGTGTGAACCAAGTTTGAAGAGTCTTTCAATGAAGAACCAGAAAGTGATGCGATTTTAAATCAAGCACAACAAGAAGCTTTGCAAAATATAAGAAAGAAAGACCAAAAGGCTCTAAACATCATTTATCAAGCCATCGATGATCCAAATTTTGAGAAGATTTCTGGAGCAACTTCAGCACATCAGACATGACAAATTTTAGAGAATACATATAAAGGAGTAGATCGAGTCAAGAAGGTTTACCTCTAAAAATTGAGAGGTATATGACTCACTACATATGAAGGAATCTGAATCGATTTCATATTATACTTCAAGATTGCTAGCCATAATAAATAAAATGAAAAGATATAGTAAGATGATAGATGATGAGCAAGTGGTAGAAAAGATACTTCACTCATTGGATAAACAATCCAATTTCATCATTGTAGCTATTGAAGAATCAAAGGATTTTAGTACAATGTCCATTGATCAACTTATGAGCTCTTTACAAACCCATGAAGAGAAGCTTCTCAAGAAGAACAAATAAACAACTGAGCAACTTTTTCAGTCAAAGTTGCAGTTGAGAGATAAAGAAGATATCCAAGAAAAAGGAAATCGAGGTCGAGGGTGTGGTAACAACCATGGACGTGATGATTTCAAAGGTCGAGGTCGAGGAAATTATGGTCAAAGAAAATTTGATGAGAATAATTCAAACTCGAATTCATCAAGAGGTCATGGAAGACAAAATTATTCGAGGTCAAATAGAGAAAGATCAAATAATGAAAAAATATATGATAAAAGACAAGTTGAATGTTATAACTGTCATAAATTTGACCATTATTCTTGGGAATGTAGGAATAAAGTAGAAGAAAATGCAAAATTATGCTGAGAAAGATGAAGAAAGCGGTGAGTCATCTTTGTTTCTAGCATGCAAAGTTGAAGAAACATGTGAAAATAATGCATGATATCTTGATAGCGGTGCAAGCAATCACATGTGTGGATGTAAGTCAATGTTTGTGGAACTTGATGAATCTATTGGTGGTAATATCATATTTGGTTATGCCATAAAAATTCTTGTCAAAGGAAAAAGGTAAGATTTTGATCAACTTGAAGAATGAGAAGCATGAGTTTATCTCTAATGTTTATTATGTGTATGATATGAAAAACAATATTTTGAGTTTAGGACAACTCTTAGAGAAAGACTGTAATATTTTGATGAAGAATTATAGTCTTTCAATAAGGGATTATAGTGATTATATGATTGATAAAGTACAAATGACGAAGAATATAATGTTTTTATTAAACATTCAAACTGATGTTGCTAAATGTTTGAAGTCATGTTTGAAAGATCCATCTTGGATTTGGCACTTGAGACTTGGGCATTTAAACTTTGATGGATTGAGACTATTAGCAAGGAAGAACATGGTGAAAGGACTGCCATATGTCAAACATCCAGATCAATTTTGTGAAGGTTTTCTTTATGGCAAGCAAGCAAGGAAGAGTTTTCCACAAGAATCTTCTTCAAGAGCAAGGAGACCGCTAGAATTAATTCATACTGATCTTTGTGGTCTAACTAAACCAAGTTCTTTCGGTAAGAATAATTATTTCTTTTTATTTATTGATGATTCCAGTCGAAAAACTTGAGTTTTTCAAGGAAAAATCAAAAGTATTTGGCATGTTCAAGATATTTAAAGCTCTTGTCGAAAAAGAAAGTGGTTATTACCTAAAATCCTTGACATTAGATAGGGGAGGGGAATTCACTTTAAATGAGTTCAAAGATTTTTGCGCAAAAAATGAAATTTGTCGGCCTATGATAGTTCCATGGACTCCTAAACAAAATGGTGTTGTTGAGAGGAAGAATAGAACGATACTCAATATGGCTCAAAGCATGTTGAAAAGTAAGAAGGTGCCAAAATAATTTTGGGCACAGACTATTGAATGTATACTTCTCCAATCGTTCTCCTACTAAAAGCTTGTGGAACAAAACGCCTCAACAAGCATGGACAAGAAGAACACCATCCATTGTTCATTTGAGAGTATTTGGAAGTATCGCTTATGCACATATACCTGATCAAAAATGTAGAAAGCTCGATGATAAAAGTGAGAAGCATATTTTTGTTAGCTATGATGCAAGCTTGAAAGGTTATAAGCTTTATAATCCTACTATAGAGAAGAAAGTGGTAAGTAGAGATGTTGTGTTTGATAAGGAAGCAACATGGAATTGGAATGATGAACTAAAAGACTATAAGTTTTTCCTTTTTCCTAATGATGATGATAAGTCTAGTGACATTACTTCTCCATCAACACCACCAGTGTCGCCAATCACTCCACAACAAAGCACACCTTCATCATCTACAAGTTCAAGTGAAGGACCTTGTGGCATGAGAAGTTTACGAGACATATATGATGAGACTGAAGAGTTAAGTCAAAGTTTTAATAATCTTACTCTTTTTTATCTATTTGGTAACAGTGAGCCATTGAATTTTGAAGAAGCTTTGCAAGATGAAAAGTGGAAGACTGACATGGATGAAGAGTAAAGGCCATAAAGAAGAATGATACATGGGAACTTTCTACTATTCCAAGTGGAAGAAAGCAATCGGTGTCAAATGGGCACTCAAGACAAAAAGAAATGAAAAGAGAGAAGTGGAAAGGCATAAGGCAAGATTAGTTGCAGAAGGCTACTCTAAAAGAAAAGGTATGGATTACGATGAAGTATTTGCTCCCATTGCTTGCTTGAAAACCATAAGGTTATTAATTGCAATTGCTGCTCAAAGTAAATGGAAGATCTTTCAAATGGATGTTAAATTAGCATTCTTGAATGGATATATGGAAGAAGAAGTATACTTAGAACAACCTCTTGGCTATGTTGTGAAAGGTCAAGAAGATAAAGTCTTGAAATTAAAGAAGGCGTTTTATGGATTGAAACAAGTGCCAAGAATTTGGAATAGTAGAATCAACAAATATTCCTTGACAATGGATATTTGAGATGTCCTTATGAACATTCTCTATATATTAAGACTAATGATCGTGGAGATAGTTTGTTGGTTTGTCTATATGTGGATGACTTAATTTTTACTGGAAATTGTGCAAGTATGTTTGAAGATCTCAAGAAGGCAATGACCCAAGAATTTGAAATGATAGATATTGGACTGATGTCATTTTATCTTGGTATCGAGGTGAAGCAGTCAAAGGAAGCTATTTTTATCTCTCAAGAATGATATGCTAGAGAAATTCTAAAGAAGTTCAAGATGATCAATTCTAATCTTGTCACAACTCCAATTGAAGTTGGGATAAAACTGTCCAAATATGAAGAAGGAGATGTTGTTGATCCTTCATATTTTAAGAGCTTAATTGGAAGTTTGAGATATTTGACTTGCACACGACCAAATATTCTTTTCAGCATTGGATTGGTGAGTCGATTTATGGAATCTCCTATAATTACTCATTTGAAAGTGGAAAAGAGAATTCTTCGTTACCTCAAAGGTACGCTTGGTTATGGATTATTTTATTTTCCATCTCAAGAATTCAAGCTTAAAGGTTATTGTGATAGTGACTGGGCTGGAGATGTTAATGACCAAAAAAGTACAAGTGAATATGTATTCTTTGTTGGTAATACTGCATTTACTTGGAGTTCTAAGAAGCAACCTATTGTGACATTATCTACTTGTGAGGTAGAATATGTTGTTGCAGCCTCATGTATTTATCATGCAATTTGGATAAGAAATTTGCTGAAGACAGTTGGAATTTTGCAAGATAATGCAACTGTGATCCATGTAGATAATAAGTCAACAATTGTTCTAGCAAAGAATCCAGTGTTTCAATGATCGTAGCAAGCATATTGATACAAGATTTCATTTTATTAGAGATTGACTTTCAAGAAAGGAGGTTCAAGTTGAATATGTGAAGACTAAAGATCAAATTGTAGATATTTTCACGAAGCCATTCAAAGTTAATGTGTTTAACAAGTTAAGAATTTTTCTTGGAATTTTTAGAAAACATGTTTAAGGGGGATGTTGAAAGTTAAACATATCTTATTTAACTAGATAAGTTACAGATGAATTTAAGGATGTAGGTTAATTAAGCATATTAATTTATGAGAGGTTATAGATGAATTAATTTATGAGAGTTAAAAAAATTAAAAGATGAAAGTTAATTAAGTATGTTATGAGTTAATTTAGTAGAGTTTCACATAAATTAAATGTAGGATTTTAATTGTTCCATATATATTTAATTAGGATGTGAGTTATATATTTAAATTATGCATGACAATCCTATAAATAGGATTGACATTGACAATGTTGATGTATCCAAGTGTGTAGAGAAGAACACACAAAAGGAGTTCAATCAAAAGTGTGAACCAAGTTTGAAGAGTTTTTGTTTCCTCTCAAATAATCATTTGTTGGTTATTTATTGTTCATCACACGCTTTAAAAAAAAATCAAGATTACAGTAGCAATTAACACCTCCTTATTTTGGCACCCAAAATCTTGAAGAAATCATATATTGTACTAATTAACAGGTGCTCATAAATTCACTAGGTACCAATGTGAACAATTTGCATTTAGCGGCAGCCTGCATATTGTGAATGATCATACGTTGGAAAATCTAATTCAGAAGGTATCTTATTGGCTAAACAATTCCTAATGTCACTGAGATAGAACCGCATGACTAACGTTATCCAACAGAAGACAAATTACTGATGGAATAAAGTGTTGATTCTGGGACTATCATTTGTCCTATAGACCCTTAAAATTAAATAATTTTTTAATAACCTAAATTGAAAAAAGATGTGAGACCCAAGAAGAACTTAATGATTTCTATGATATTGTGCTGAACTTTTTTTAGTCCTGTTACCTGCCTGGTGGAGTTAATTCTACTGCTATTACTCTTATCCCAAAAAGGCGGGGAGCTGAATGTATGGAGGAGTTTCGTTCTATTTCTTGTTGCAATGTTGTGTATAAGTGTATATCGAGGGTCTTAGCTGAAAGATTGAGGTTATGGTTTCCTTCTTACATCAGTGGTAACCAGTCTGCGTTTGTTCCTGGTAGGTCAATTTTCGATATCATTTTATTGTTTCAGGAGCTTGATGGCAGAGGGAATCCACGTTGTGTGTTAAAGGTAGACCTTCAGAAGGCGTACGATTTGGTCAACTGAGATTTTCTGTTTGGTGTGTTGTTGGCTATAGGTACGAACCTTCAGTGTGTTAGTTGGGTGAGGGCTTGTGTTAGTCACCTACGTTCTTTGTGATTATTAATGGTTCCTTTGAGGAGTTTTTTCTGGTAGGAAGGGGTTGAGGCAGGGGGATTCGTTGTCTTCTTTTTTGTTTGTGATGGTGATAGAGGTCTTGTTTAGGTTGTCGAAAAAACCTCCTGTGTGGTTTAGGTTCCATGATCGGTGTGAATACGCCGACCTGACTCATTTGGTTTTTGCAGACGATTTGATGATTTTCTGTGCAGCTGAAAGAAATTCTTTGGAGTTTGTGAGGCAGGTCCTAACGGATTTTGCAGAGCTGTCTAGGTTAGTTGCAAATGTTGGGAAGAGTTCCATGTTTGTTGCGGGTGTGGAATCTGGTGAGGCAGAGGAGTTAACTGTGTTTATGGGGTCCTCTCTTCGTTCATTACCTGTTAGGTATCCGGGGTTACCGTTATTGGCTAGTCGATTGAGGGTTGTGGATTGTGCACCTTTAATACAGAGGATTACAGCTTGTATTAGAAGCTCGGCGACGCGGTCCCTCTCTTTTACTGGAAGGTTGCAGCTTGTTAGGTCTGTTTTACAGTCCTTTCAAGTGTTTTGGTGTAACATCTTCGTGTTGCTTGCGTGTGTAACTCATGAGGTTGATCGTCTATTACATAGTTATTTATGGAAGGAAAGTGTGGTGAGTCAAGGTGGTGCGCGAGTGGCGTGGGATGAGGTGTGCTTGCCGTTGGGAGAGGGGGGTTTGGGTGTGAAACATGTGGCTTCATGGAATCAGGCTGCTATTATGAAGTTGCTCTGGCTTCTCTTAATTAAATCGGGTTCATTATGGGTGGCGTGGGTGGAGGTGTATGTTTTGCGGGGGCAGTCTCTGTCTCTTATACACATCTAGATGTGTATAAGAGACAGCATTATGGGTGGCGTGGGTGGAGGTGTATGTTTTACGTTGGGGGTCTTTGTGGGCCTGTCTCTTATACACATCTAGATGTGTATAAGAGACAGGCTCTGGCTTCTCTTAATTAAATCGGGTTCATTATGGGTGGCGTGGGTGGAGGCGTATGTTTTGCGTGGGCAGTCTTTGTGGGCTGTTCGGAGTGAGGTTGGGAGGCTGTCTCTTATACACATCTAGATGTGTATAAGAGACAGGATTATTGGGTTTGGGAGTCGGGTGCTAGTGGTCAGTTTTCTATCGGTAGTGTTTGGGAGAGTTTGCGTCCTCGTCGTCCTAGGGTGTCTTAGGCTACTATTTTGTGGGTGGGGGTGGTATTCCGCACCACTCCTTCTATGTATGGTTAGCTGTAAGGGACAGGTTGGGTACGCGGGATTGGTTGAGGAGTTGGGGTGTGTTTTCAGAGGGGGGTGTCTTCTGTGTGTGGGAGGAATAGAGTTTCGAGATCATTTATTTTTCGAGTGTGGGTTTGGGAGAGAGGTGTGATCTGGTGTGTTACGTCAGTTGGGTTCGTCGCATCGAGTGGCAGGTTGGGATGTCGATTTGAGTTGGTTGAGCCGAGTAGGGTTGGGTAAGAGGGTGCATAGTAAGTTGTTCTGTGTATTCTGGTGTGCTTCCATCTATAGAGGTTGCATGGAGGTGGACCGAGGTCGGTATCTGCTTTGTTTCACCTTATGGTCTCTACAGTTTGTGCTCGTGCTGCTTCTTAGCGGGTTGATCTTCTTGGTCTTATCTAGCATGTCTATGGTTTCTTTTCTTCTTTTTAAACTTGTGTGTTGCTCTCTGTTTTGCTGTTGCCCTTAGCTGTGGGGTTTTGGTTTCTCTTCTCTGGCTTTCTCTCTAGTGTTTGGGGGGTTTTTTATGTTTATGTTTGGTTATGTTCAGGTTTTATCTTGTTGGCTTTGTTTATGTTTTGTTGCCCTATCTTTGCTTTTGCTCTATTGCTTTGATGCCTTGATCTAGGGCTATGAGATCCTCCTTGTTATTGTATAATAATATCATCTATTCTAAAAAAAAAATCTTGAAGAACTCAAGAAAGAACATACCCAAAACCTAACACTCTGGTGACCGGTTGTGAATCCCAGTCGTGGAGACAAACCTGGCAGCTGAGTGTGGTGCATGGTGGTGGCTGGTGTGGTTGTGACCGAGAGAGAGGGAGAGATCGAAAGAATAGAGGCGAGCAACGACGACAACCGAGATCCAGAGTAGAACAAGCAACATTTGATGGTGAAATGGGGCGACAGTCTGGATGGAACTCTGGCGGACGGCTAGGCGAATGGATGAAGATGGGTTGCAACTGTAGTCTATGTGGGGCCAACGTCCAAGAGACTTCACAAAAAAGGAGAAGATGAAGACTTGAAGGGGAAAAAAAGTCTACACACGCTTCCTGAGAAAGCCTTTGATATAAATTAACTTTTCATTTTTCTTTACCTAACCCTAACCATTTAATAAATATATTTATATTAAAAACCTTTTTTCCTTCTCCTTATAAAAAAAAAAAACATAAATAAAACTCTTAAATCCAAAGCCTATTTGGATTCCAATCAAATATATATGCATAAATTCATATTTCTTCCCAAAATTTCAAGTTCTCAAACTTTTACCAAAATAAATTCAAACTCTAAAATAATTTATCTAACTTTCTATTGGTTGGAAAACGCTGATGTGTATGATTGATGATGTTCTATGAGAAAGATAAATAATATAAACAACGTAAGTCCTCAATTGCATTGAAGCTATAAATACGGTTTCGCTCTTCCCTTGGCGTACACCTTTCAGTGATTGGCCGCGCTCCCACATGTCTGTGGTGAGACAGAGACTAGCATAATGAACGCAAGGTTGCTTCCATGTTTGGAAGTACTACTCGCTTTAGTTAATGCATTCTTCTAACCCTCTCTCGATAGATCAGAATGGCATCTTCACTTCTGCTCTCACAGGTGAAGATGTCGTCTAGCATGCCTTAGTTAAACGCATTTTATATCTTTAACACAGATTAACTATCAGGGGATTAAAAATACATCATGGAGAAAGTGATTAATGGAGGAACGAAAATAGATAGAGAATGGTATATGAAAGCTATCGAAACATTTAATATGTCTATTAAGCGTTTGATACATGGTGTGTGAATGAAGAGATAAAGAGAAAGTGAAATACAACGATGAAAGAAATAGAACAGATACAAACAAGCGCCAACGTCTTGGCACCGATTCGATGGAGATCTGCTTGCCGGATTGGATGGATCTGATGATAGGAAGAGCTTCCCTCTCAGGCTTGCTCAACCGGTAGCAAGGGTCTTTACACAGAGCTTCAAATCGGGTATTTAGCAGAATAGATCTGAGACTCACTTCTCGACCTTGTCTCGTCTTCTTCCCCGATTTCTTCAATTAAGCATTCAGCTCAGCCCTTTCTCTCAATACTTTAGCAGCAATTCGCCCCGTATAAAGTAGTATAAGTTTTCTCTGAAATCTATGGGGTATTTATAGGTGTAGGTCTTTAACTCCGGCCTTTTGGTCCCCACTGATTGTTATGGTAATTCCGAAGATAGAGGGATATTATTCATTCTGTTATGCAATCAAATCATATATTCTGCACAACCGTTAGTTGTACATGTGTCTCAATCCTCCGCTTTTGTGTTGCTCAGCTACATCTTTCAATCATGAGTTTGCATACGGTGTTATTTTTATTACCGTATGCGGTTGAAAGCCAGCTTTGGATCGATTGTCACATTGCGCCGTCATTGTGGTAAACGTCTCTTCATTGTTGATTGACGGGCACAATGTGACAAAGATGCATTGATCAGCTTCTCGTGAGCCTTGAGCACAAGAGGTGACTTGGTTTCCTGCAAAACAGAGTAAAATTCGGCTTGTCTTCCATCTTTATGATGTTAGTGGGTGTAATTGCGATCATTTATAATTATTGTAATTCTAAGCTAATTTTCATACAATCGGTGCATATTCACTAACTTTTGGCCGTAATATCTAGATAAGGTGGCATAAATAACTTGTATTTCTACAATTTATCACACCCCCAAATTTAGATATATACTTGTCCTCAAGCATATCTTCTACTAAGGCAATCATACTCAATTCCTATCTTATATTTTTGTGACGATTGGTTGCTCCGAATGTTACACTTAGGCACATTACTTTACATTGCAATTTCCTTCTATCCTTACTCATTCTTAGCAAGCCCTACTTTATTCTTCTATATGACAAAGTTCTGCTCAAAGATGCTTTTCTAGTTTTCAAAATAGAATGTTTATCTCTTCTTTGTCAAAACAACTTGATGTATCTATATGCGGTGAGCAAAACTTTGCGTCATTTATTTATTTAGAGACTATTGGTCATGGTTACACTCTTCGTTTTGGCGTATCCCCACGGGTGTCATGCGGACATCCAACTACGGTTGTGTGCCGATTTCAACTTTAACTCATGACATTCAGAGGAATTGTCTCTTGCATTCTATTATTTTTTCTTTCCATACTGCATTGTTCTTGGAAACCCACCTTCGTTTTGGCTTGCTCCTACGGGTGTCATACGAGCATCCAACTACGAGCAGGCTCCTTTCACAACTAAACTCTTATTAGGTTGGGACAGTTTTAAGGTTTTCCCTTGTGCTGACATTGGAGTTTTGCAAATTTTTTTTTGACAGAAAAATGGACACATTTTCTTTAATACTGCATAATCTTGATCTCATCTGCACAGACCTTCCCCACCCCCAAATTTAAAGATGAGCAAGGTCCTCATTGCGTTGTTTGGATAGATTAGACAAACACTTAGAAGAAAATTTCAAAAAGAAGGTTTGAGCAGAATTTTGAAAGATAAAAGGTAAAGTACTGCTAGACGAAGAATTAACTAAGTGTTAGTCAGAATTTACTAAGTATGGGAAATGTTTCTAAGTATAAACATATAATACATCATAGCAACGCAATGAAGATCGTAAAAATAAAAGGTTAAGAACATTATAAAAATTAACAAAGGAAGATAAAGAAAAAGCACAGGCAAAAAGTAAAGTGAATCATGTACTCTAATTGTATTGAATATTAACAAAGTGTACAAATAAGTATAATTGAACGCAATACAAAATTTTCTATTGCCTGTACAAGAGTTAAAGAATTTGATTAACTTACAAAGAATAAATGAATTGAATACAAAATAAAGAATGGCCGCATAAAAGTAATAACATTGGAAGAAAGTGTAAATATTAAGGTTGATGAGCAGGGGGATCTGACAGAGGATGTTGAGGTGGTGCAGACGAAGCGTCATCAAACAATAAGTGCTGCCTTAGATGCGGAGGCACCATCGGACCATGCAGATATGCAGTGCGGTGAGAAAATTAAAATACTCTTGATTACGCTCCGTTATCTGTCTTTGGTGCAATAAGATCCTATGCATACTGCGCTGCATATTAATGAGCGCCTCCCTTGAAGTTGCAACCCTGTGTTGAATCTCATCAATGCGCTCCATTACTACTTCAAAGAGTTGATTGAAGAAATGTTGCTGTTGAGAGACAAGCTCCTGCTGTTGAGAGAAGAGGGTTCTCATTTCAGCTAACTCAGCAGCCATGGAGGTGAAGGATGGTTGTGCCTGCGATGTCTCGCGGGCATCGTTTTGGGGTTGGGTAGAGGTGGCTTCACCTAAATTGTGTGGGTCATCAACATGCGGCGGTGGAATTGTGGGTTGCGGTGATAAAGCTGATGGTGAAGTGGGGGCTGCTGGATAAATAATAGATCTGAGGACAAGAAAGGGGTTTATAAAATGTTCGTGTAAGGGAGAAGAGGGTTGCGCTAGCGGGCTCGGAGGGCTTAGAGGCTGGATAAGTAAGGGAAGAGGGTCCATAGGTTCCGGATCTTGCGTTGGTGACTCCTAGACCTTCTCTTTTCCTTTATCTTCTCTTCGCTGTCTTTTGGGCCTTGGTTCTTGAGGCGCATTCAAATCGATCGCAGGCCTCTCTGCTGACAGCTCGGGGTAGTGTGGAGAATCTTTGAGGAGCATCCTCAAGATTTTTATGTTGATGAGGTCGTAGACTTCTGGCATGGGCTCCTCATCAATGCCTACACCCATAGACAGATACCTGTCTCTTATACACATCTAGATGTGTATAAGAGACAGCAACTACCTTACGTCGATAGGAATGCCGCGGGCTATGCAGTATGCGGCCATGACTCCAAGGTACGGATGCCTTTGAGCGAGACCGACCACTTCGTGCCCGGTTGCGTTAATACCCTCAGCGCATCATCCATCTGTTCTTCTGTGGGAACATCAATAATCTTATTCCTTGGTGCGTCAAGGTTGTCCTTCATCTGATAAATTTCGTTGATATCCCTTGCGCTGAAGGATATTGTTTCTCCTTTAAAGGTCACCGCATCCTTGTTTCCATGAAGACGCCCACGGTAAAAGCTTCGCACAACCTGAGACACGATGATGGATGGACACTGGCAGAATGTGTCCCACCCATGTTCCACAATTACGATCGTGATGAGGTCAGGTAGTGGATTTGGCGTAGGAAAGGAGCCCATCTCGATCAACATATCATTGTTTTCTTTTTTCGTTGATGAGCGCTTCTTGGCTGCCGCGGGTTCGCTTCTTTCTGCTATAGCCTTGCCTTTTGCCAGCACAAGGCGAGCTGCTTGTCTTTACTTCCTTGCCCGCTCCTTACGCTGCTCTTCTTTCTCGCGCTCTGCGAGTTCTTTGACCTTGCTCTTATATAAATGCCGCTTATTGGCTTCGCGCTTCTTCCTCTTCTCCTCCAACAACAATTTGTCCTTTTCTTCCTTCTTCCTCCTCTCTTCTTCTTCTTCTTCTTTTTCTTCTCTTGCAAATTCTTCTTCGAATTGCTAAGAGGCCAGCAACAAACGTTGTTCCTCCTCGCGCTTTCGGATCCCTACAAGTCTGGCAAGCTCATTGTTGCTTCGCATTTCTTCAAACTGCAATCTTCTCCTTCTATTCTTCTATGCGATGATGAGCTTGCCCCTCTCCATCTTTTCTTGTTTCTCTTCCTCTTCTTTTCTTTTTCTCTCATTCTCTTCCAATGCCAAAATTAATCTTTGAGGGTTAATTGTGGACCCTTGCGGCGCATTCTCCCTACGATGCCGCATTGGGGGGTTCCCTCTGCTTCTTCTCCTTCATCAGTCGCAACTATTTGCGTTGGTATGGGTTGCGCCAATTCCATCAACTGTGTCGTTTCCCCCCTTTCCCTCCTTATAGAGGTTTATTCTCCATCCTACTCAGGGCTCGCAGCCCTCTTTTTCGCTTCCTCTTTTTTTCTCAAGCGCCTCTCTTCACGCTGGCGCATTTTCCTTTCTTCCTTTCCTTTCTTCTTTCTCTCCTTCTTGGCCTCTTCATCTTCATCATCATCCTTTTGCTCTTTGTTCTTCTTTTCTTTGCGATGATGGGAAGATTCAGCCACCCCAGCCTTCCTTCCTTGGTCTTCTTCTTCTTCTTCTTCTTCTTCTTCTTTTTTTCAGCCACTACTGGTTGCGCTTCCCCCGCAACCTCCTCCAACGTAATGTCAGGGGTCTCTTCTTCTTCTCATTTCTTTCTCGCAATCTCTTCTTCTTCTCTTCTTGGAGGTCCCTCATAGGCTTCTGCGTTGGCAGTCACCTCAGGAATCTCAAGGGCCAGAATGCCTCTTCCCATCTCTTCTTCTTCAACCACCACTTCCTCCGCCACCACTACTTCATCCCTTACCCCCACTGTCTCCTCCTCCGTAGGCAGTAGTTGATTTACAACCTCTGCCTCGGGCAGTCCACCTCCTTGCTCCAAGGTACTCAGGATGTTGCCAAACACCTCCGTATCATCGCGTCTCTTCCTTTCACTTTCAGTTGAGACGGCAGGTGTTGGCGTAGGCATGCTCTCGGTGCTTCCTCATCTCTTGAAAAAAGGAGGCCTAACGGCCAGAAGGTTTCTCCGAGCTCTCCCGGCGAGTCTGGGGACAGTGTGTGCTTGGGCGGTAAGTCTGCGACTAGCAGCCGGGAATGTTACCTCTCGCATGGCTACTTGGTCAGGTGTGGAAGGTGAAGTAGATTGGGTGAGAATTTGGTCAGCCATGGATACGAACTTGAGAAAGGTCTGGTAAAATGCTTGAGCTGGGGAAGAAAGAAAGGTCTGGGTGCAAAGTGTTAGGGTTTCAAAATGCCAAAATGAGGTAAAGATTTACCAACGAGGGAGGTCTTATTTATAGGTTGGGCCGTGGCGGGCCCAATGCGATTTTTGCGACGACAGGCCTCGAGTAGCTCAAAAGGCATGTCGTTCCACCTCCCTCATTTATGGTATTTTAGATAAAGCTGTCCTTTCGTCTGCCAAGTCATAATGTCTTGGAGATACGAAACGATTGGACTTCTCTCAAATTACAAAAAAAAAATTCTTTAATATTTTATTTGAATGGACGCAAGATAAAGATTAATGCAATGTGCTCACCAACGCAACTGCATTTTCGCAGAGGATGGACAACAATGCATATATCTCCGCAACACACCTCTTAACCAAGCATTTCTGGAGGATGCCTCAACATAGTGCCTTCAGCTAAGGACGGGCAAAGAACATATACGAGCGCAACACACCCCTCAACTCAATATAGTTGAGTTAAGTGAACGCAAAGCATTCCTTATTGGTTTGAGATGCATCCACTGTCGCCTTGCATACCTGTTGTTAATTGTTTTATTATTTCTATTATATATTTTTTCATCAACGCAAGTGCTATGACTTGCGGCAATAAATTCTCTCTTTATTACTCAATCATTCACCATTTAAAGCTCAACATATTAATTACAGAAAAAGTCAAGGAATTAAAGACGAGACGAGACAAAATTAAATGCAAAGAAATAAATGAGGAAATAAATTCATAAAGTCAAAACTAAATGAAGAATTGAAGACAAAATTCAAAATTCAAAGAGACAGCAATTTAATAAAGCATTAAACATAGTATTGAGATATGGACCGAAAATTGCGTTGTCATGAGTGATCGCAATCCACATCTCTGTAGGCGATCAGACTTGCTTGCTCAATGTCTTAAGGACATTGCTCCTTTCCTGTAGATCCCAGGGCTTCTGAATTGTTGGGCAATGTTCCCAGTGTTTGACTTCTTAGCTCAGAGGCCAGCTGGCCCACTTGGATCTCCAGATTCCTTATTGAAGACGCTTGCGCTTGCATCACAGCATCATTTTTATCCATATATTGCTTCAGCAGCATCTCTAATGAGCTTTCCAAGGTGTTAGATAATGACGGTTGCTGGTTGTGCAGTCTTGATTGCCCTTGATTGTGGTGAAAAGGAGGATTCCCTCTACTACCCCCTTGATGGTTAACTGACCCTCCTGGGTTGGGATGGCCTCCCCAACCGAAGTTAGGATGGCTCCTCCAGCCCAGATTATAGGTGTTCCTGAAGGGATTCTTCTGGATAGCACACACTTGCTGAAGGTTCGATGGGCACATGTCAGCTCCGTGAGCCCCTCCACAATTGACGCAACTGATTGCAGCCACTTGAGCCGATACAGTGGGTTGCGTTAATTGTGGAGCAATGGCTCCTTGGTTGATTGCCATTGACTAGAGGATCGAGGTCACCGCGGCCATTTGAGTGGCCAACGTGGTCATTGTCTCCGCAGGGACAATGGCTGTTTCATTTTTCCTTCTCTGGCACCTAGGCCTCCATATCCATCATCAATCCAGTCATCCATATTTCGTAAGATGCGGTCGAGGATGACTTTAGCCTCTGTGTATGTCTTATCCATAAAACCTTCTGTCGCGGAGGCATCAGCTTCATCCTACATTGCTCTATGCAGGCCATTATAAAACGTTTCCATCAAGATGCAATCAGGGATCTCGATATGCGGGCAGTTTTTCACCAGTCTCCTAAATCGCACCCAGACGGTGCTTAGGGTCTCATTCTCCTTCTGTTTGAAGTTCAACACATCCTTTCATCACCTTGCATTGACAAGAGGTGGGAAGAACTTCTTCATGAACCGCTCCACCAGTTGATCCCATGAAGTGATCTAATTTGGCTCCAGTGAGTAAGCCCACCTCTTAGCCTCGTCCCTCAAGGTGTAAGGGAACAGATACAGTCTTATATTCTCTGAGGTCATGCCAGGTAAGGAAAAATTGCCACACATCTCGACAAAACTGGTCAGATGGCCGTGTGGGTCTTCACCTTGCAGACTCCCAAACTGCCCGACATTTTAAATCATCTGCAGCATTACCGGCTTAATCTCGAAACCCGCGTTCTCCTCCACAATCGGCCTCGATATTCCAGGCAAAAAATAATACAAATTGGGTGCTGTATAATTACGCATTGGGATCTTGCAATCAGCCGCCAGGAAGACCGGATCCTGAGCTGGTCGAACAGCCCCTTGGTTTACAACCATTACCGCATTATCATTGTTGTCCGCCATGCTAGCTGCCTTTTTTCGCCTAATTCGATTCTGACGTGCCCTTGCGAAGAAAGTACGCTCGATCTCAGGGTCAGCTTCGAATTCCGGTTCAGCACCAGGACTCATAAACCGTCAGGCTGCTCTCCACTTTGAACAGCCAGTACAATGAGATCTGTCCTGCAAAATACCAAAAACACACTCAACAATAAACTGTTAACCAATCCCCAGCAATGGCGCCATAAACTTGTTTGTTGGAAAACGCTGATGTGTATGATTGATGATGTTCTATGCGATACTACTGCTAGATATATGTTAATTATGGATGTTCACGTAGTATGTCATGCGTTGTCACAAGTTTCCTTACGATGGAACCAAGTGTAATTCCACCGCAAGTTTCTCAGTGTAATCCGAGGTCGAACACAAGGACTGTTTTAGGTTATTGTAGTATGTTCGTGATATATACGACCAATTTTTCAATTTTTAAAAAGGATGTTTTGTGTACAAGTATATAAAATTGCGGTAAAGTAAATGAAAGCAGTAAAAACGCGATAGTAAAATGAAATACAATAAACCTAAGCTAGATGATACAAGATACAGGCTCAAGATACAAGATGCTGAGGTCAAGGTTGGCTATGAAGTTTATGCAAAGAACATGGGATGCGGCGGCAAGTCTTATGAACAAAATAGAAAGAGAAAGATAAATAATATAAACAACGTAAGTCCTCAATTGCGCTGAAGCTATAAATACAGTTTCACTCTTCCCTTGGCGTACACCTTTTAGTGATTGGCCGCGCTTCCACATGTCTGTGGTGAGACAGAGACTAGTGTAATGAACACAAGGTTGCTTCCATGTCTGGAAGTACTACTCGCTTTAGTTAACACATTCTTCTAACCCTCTCTCAATAGATCAGATTGGCATATTCACTTCTACTCTCACAATTGAAGATGCAGCCTAGCATGCCTTAACTAAACGCATTTTATACCTTTAATATAGATTAAGTACTTGTTTGATTCATATTAACTATCAGGGGATTAAAAGGACATCATGAAGAAATTGATTAATGGAGGAACGAAAATAGACGGAGAATGGTATATGAAAGCTATCGAAACATTTAATATGTCTATTAATCGTTTGATACATGGTGTGTGAATGAAGAGATAAAGAGAAAGTGAAATACAACGATGAAAGAAATAGAACAAATAAAAATTCAATGGAGATCTGCTTGCCGAATTGGATGGATCTGTTGATAGGAAGAGCTTCCCTCTCAGGCTTGCTCAACTGGTAGCAGGGGTCTTTACACAGAGCTTCAAATCAGGTATTTAGCAGAATAGATCTGAGACTCACCTCTCAGCTTTGTCTCATCTTTTTCTCGGATTTCTTCAATTAAGCATTCAACTCAGCCTTTTCTCTCAACACTTTAGCAGCAATTCGCTCTGTATCAAGTAGCATAAGTTTTCTCTGAAATTTATAGGGTATTTATAGGTGCGGGTTTTTGACTCCGGCCTTGTGGTCCCCACTAATTGTTATGGTAATTCCGAAGATGGATGGATATTATTCCTTCTGTTATGCAATCAGATCGTCAATTCTGCACAACCGTTAGTTGTACACATGTCTCAATCCTCTGTTTTTGCGTTGCTCAGCTACATCTTTCGATCATGAGTTCGCATACGGTGTTATTTTTATTACCGCATGCGGTTGAAAGTCAGCTCTGGATCGACTATCGCATTGCGCCGTCATTGCAGTAATCATCTTTTCATTGTTGATTGACAAGCGCAATGTGACAGAGATGCATTGATCAGCTTCTCGTGAGCCTTGAGCGCAAGCGGTGACTTGGTTTCCTACAAAACAGATTAAAATTCAGCTTGTCTTCCATCTTTATGGTGTTAGTGGGTGTAATTGTGATCATTTATAATTATTCTAATTCTAAGCTAATTTTCATACAATCGGCACATATTCACTAACTTTTGGCCGCAATATCTAGATAAGGTAGCATAAATAACTTAAATTTCTACAAGTTATCACTTTCCTTAAATTGAATTCAAATTTCCAAATCTTTACAAATATCATTTAAATTAATCATCATATCTCATAGATTTGATTTTAGCATCAAATTATCAAAATAACACCCGAATAATTCAAGATAATTAAATTAAAATTACCTGAAAATTTGGAATGTCACATTCTTCTCTCCTTGAGAAACTTTTGTCCTCGAAAGTTCTAATCCTAAACAAGCTCGAGGTACTTTGTCCTCATCCTATTCTCTCATTCCCATGTTGTCTCTTCAAACTATTGATTTGGCTATAGAACTTTTGCTAACGCTATCTCCCAGTTGTGTAAGGTTTTCGCTTCTCTTGGAAGAATTGTTTAGGCCTGGCTTCATAACTCAGATTCACATCCAAATACAGTGGCTCAAGGTCTACCACAAGAAATTGATCTAACACATACCTCCTTGACGTGGGAACATAGAAAACATAAATCGTAGAGCACAATATTGAACAACATACCATAAAACCCACTTGACCTAATATTTCAAATAGCTCAATGAAAGCATAGGCTTAGCTCCTTTTCTTTCCAAACCTAAAACACCCTATATAAGTACTACTTTAAAGCACTCACTTCAATTCCAAGTCTTTGCATCTAATAACAACATAACCTGTATGATTGCTCTGTGTTGTTTGCATTCTGATTCTATTCCTCTTGATGACCTCATTAGTAATATGCACTAATTCTGGTCTCAACAACTTTCATTCACCAATCTCATTTCAATAAGTATGAGACTTGCAACTCTATCTATAAAGAACTTCAAATGTTGTCAAGCCAAAGTAGCTTGATAACTATCATTGTATGTGTTGCATGCTTTTGAAGATGATTGATTTTGAAAATGATTTTGGAAAAACGAATGATCTATTTCTTATCGTTAAGATAATGTGATGCGTCAGACAGATGATAAATTAATGTTCAAGTACACTTGTCCAGTTGCATACAAGTTTTCTTAAGCTAGACACAAGTATAAATCTAACTTAAGTGTCCTGGTAAGCATAAGGTCAAACGCAGGGAATCTAGTGTAGACTAATGCAGGGTGGTCTATTGATCTGTTTGCAATGGTTTACTAATTAAATGTATACGTTGGTTATGTACACTAAACTAACTTAGCACGCTTGCAAGAGGAAGTAAGAGTTTAGATAAATGGGAGAATACATGGATGAATGGATTAGACGTTAGATGGTTTGCGTTGATTCCTTAATTATAACAAGTCTATATAAGCACAGTGAAAATGAGGTGGAGATGGTAAAGATACCTGCTAGAATCTAAGTGTATGTATGCGATGCGTTTAAGAGTCCGTTCTTTAGTTTATGCTCACCACCTCTCGATGTAAATGTCACATTTATCTTATCTCTAAGATGCATGCGTTACTCAAAATGAACAGACAAATGACATAAATAACTTTATCTCTAAAATTACTCAACGCCCTAACTTGATGAGTTCCACAAATACTTACTCTCTTGAGTAACTAATTGTTTTTACATCAATCGACTGATCAGGTGGATTCAAATAATATACTTTATGCAAATATCAAGCAAGTAAACTTCACACACACAAACAACTTAGTAATTCAACTAATGGAAATGGGAAAATAGTTGAAATGGAAATTGAATTAAAGAAATATGTTTTGCTACATAGAATCCCAATTCAATCAAGTAAGACAATGAACAAAAATTCTAAGTAAGGGAGAAGAGTCAAGCATAGGGTTTAATCTCTTGTTCCCTTTGGCTCGTTTTTTGTTAGAGTTAGTATGCAATTAGCGGAAGGAAATAGAATCATTAAGCATTATAATTCATCAATTTTAGCAACTAAGAAAACATGTTAATAAACTAAAAGTAGGGTTTAAAAATGTACCTTTAAAGACCTCATCTTTAACTTCGAATTCAGCTTGATTTCTTACTCCAAAAGCTTGTAGACCACCACTTGATCTTCCCTACTATTCTTTAGGACCTTAGATTAGATGTGAAACCCGAAATGAACTGAAATTTGAGAGAATTTTGTGGAGGAAAACATTGGATTTTTAGCCAAAGTTGAAGAACATTTCTTCAATCCTCACCAGCAAAATTCAACTTTGCATGCTATTAATCTCAGTTGAATCAACTCATTATTATTCAGTCTATTTAGTGCCATCAAGATGCACAGAAAAATGACACTAAATCTACAAAGATTTGAGTGGAAATTGGGTGTCTCATGTGGGATAAATCACTATGTTGGGGTTTCCCTTTTTAATTTAAATCCAAATTTCTTTAACTAAATTTTCAGAAATTTTAAAATAAAACTATTGAATTTAATATTTTAATTTTCCAAAAATTAAAATTTCTAAATAAAATTAATTCAAATAATTAATTTTAAATATAATTAATTAAGATAATTAATTAAACAATTTAATTAATTAAAATAATTTAATATTTAATATTAAATTATTTACACCACTAATTCTACAAACATGAACCCTCATTCATGTAATTTTAATATTTAAATCATATTTAAATATTATCCAATTATCCAATTTCGTTTAATTTGATAATTAAACGTGTAATTATATCGTATATAATTATTAATTCCCTTAATTTGAATTTGAACACTTCAAATTCTCTCATCACACTATTATAAGGTTTCATCCATTTGTGAGCTAGTAGGGAGACCTAATGGACTTATAAATCATGGGATCCAACTATCCGAGAATAACCTACTAAATTCTTTAACCTAATTAACCAACATTTGTTAACTACCGACACTCCACTAAAGCCCAGTAGTTGCACTCCCCTCACAGTAGATATAATTGTGTCCACTCAATATAACTATAATTAGTAAGTCAACCCTTCACAGGTTGTTCGTAATAACGATTGGGTCCAAAAGCTATTTTACCCGAGATTACATCTTGTTCCTCAAGTCCCAGTGATTCTCTAATGAAAAATTGGTTTGTGATCCAATCACTAATCCGAGTCCCTCTTAGACCAAAGAGAGGGTGGGGCCCATTGTTCAAGATCTGAAGCCATCACTTGAGAGAACAACCTCTCTACTTTCCCTAAAAGTGGGTAGGAGCGAATTCTATCTTGCACCCTATGTCCCCAGCTATCTACCCGGTCTTACCCTTGAAATGTGAGGCTTATTGAGCTAACGTTGTTGAGCCAACCCTCACCCATGCAAATCTAAGGATAATCTCAAATAAATAGGAGTTCATAGTTAGCTCAGGATTAAGGTCAAATTACCTAGGTCATCGCTTTGAAATGGTCATTTTAAACAGTAAACAACGTTAATAAAGTAAGAGTGACTTATTTCTTGGTCCGGTCTTATACAAACTCTTTGCATAGGACACCCCCCCTCGCCTGCCTCTACATGAACGAATCAGGATCACTTCGTTTGTAGCATTTTACAATAATTGTAACATTTACAATGTGGGTCGCATCCGATAATGTCCCCAGAATAAAGTGCTCAGTCTTATCCGTAAACTATAGACTATTTTGGCTAGTTACTCGAACTTGATCTACCCTTATGTCTCCATATAAAGTTCAAGTACTCATGTAATAGACATGGATCTTAGTTTATTGTTTTAGGTTATTTCTAAAGTGAAATGAGCAATTCATGCATTCAATAACAACTTTATTAAATCAAACTTTAATAACATTTATATTGATTAACAAAATAAATTTATTGTTTACAAAACCATAACTTTTAGGACATAAAACCCAACTTGAAAACCACGTAAAAGAGAGGAAGGAGATGTCTCGATCGAGCTTTTCTCCAATAGCACTTCATTACCAATGGTGGGAAATGGCAATCGTTCCTCATTTTTCTATCTTGCAATCTGCAGAAATGAAGAATTTACAGATTTTCTAATCTCTACAATTCCTAAGTGTCTAACTCTCAACTTCTGTAGGCAGCTTCTCTTTATATAGGCAATCAGCTCAGCCACTTGGTGATATGATTGCATTAAATTCCATACCCTGAGTTAGCCGCCTGCAATTCTGCCTCGTTTAGATGCTGCTTGTCAATTGCCCATACTTGCAAGTTGTGATTTGACATTAATTGCACGATCCAAATGTATCTATCATGCGTCAAATTAGTTGGATCCATGTTTTTTGCATTGGCTTTTTCTGCGACACTTAGTAAATTCTCCTGATTCCTGCATTAAAGTGCGTTAGTGATACAATTACTACTTAAAAGGGTACTTTTTCATGAGTTTATCATATATATGCAATTCCATGCATTCTTCCTTTATTATGAATGCGTTTATATCCTTTTAATGCTAATTATTCCAACTTTGAGAGAACAATAACTTGTATTTCTACAAGTTATTACACCTCCAAATTTTAAACAATGCTTCTCCTCAAGAATTCCTAAAATAATTCCTTATCATACTCACATAGCCTCAACGCAACTAGCTCAACCTCTCATCATGTCTTTTAACTTAGAGTGCTTGAGATTAACATCTAGAAGTGTAAGTTTGCTCCCTTCCAAGTTCAGAAATGCGTTAGAAGGTTTAATCCTTATAAAATCTCTTTTTCAACGTAAATTCTTATTACTTCTTGATGATCATCCATGTGTTGTCACATCCCTTCCCAAGCTCACCTTTTGAACCAGGAAGGAGGCGTGAAGACAACAAATACCACTCTTTTGTGATATCTATTGTCCAATTGTTCCATTTTAGGTACAGTTACGAGATACATTCCTCTACATACAATAATTCATTGCCTAACAAACTAACTTAACAATTTCGCAAAACTGGCCTATTATTTTACAGACTATGGTTTACTCATGATATCCAGTCCTAGTTTCAAGCACATGACTAAGTAGCGTTAGGTCTTTGGTATGTGGCAGATCTTAACCTCTTGTCGTAGTTCAGGACCAATATCTGGAACTTCTTGTGTGGCTACCTGGGGAAGGAAAAATATTTTTAAAATGTAAGCCGATAAGCTTAGTGAGTGACTTTCTTAAATGCAATCATAATTCATTCATTCTAGAATCAATAACTAACATGTTATAAAATTGAAAGCATGTTACTAAACATGGGATAATTCAACTTCAAACTTGTACTTTGACTTTACTAGGGTAGACCAACTCTATACTCCCAGTTAATAAGGTGAAACCATACTCACACCTTTGTTCACTGGGTGGAACCAACTCAACACACTCAATTATTGTGCTAATGCGGAACCAACTCAATGCATAGCACTCGTCATATATGCACAAGGTCTCATCTTAATACTAGGTTTCATAGTTAAGCATTTAAACTAGAGTTCCAATTAACTCAAAGCATAAAAAAAAAATCTTTAAAACATTGCTAAATCAAGACTTTCTTTTAAAAACTGTCATTTACTCTCAATGGCAACTACTCTTCCTTCGTCTGAAATTTTCAAGCCTATAAGGATTTATACTTAACTTAGAATATTAAAGTTAAGGCTAAATCAACTTTAGAATACCTTTCTGATTCAAACTTCATCTTACCAACCATAACAGGTGAGAACTAAGCTTCTTAACCAACTAATACTGTTTTGGACGCAAGGTTGCCTTTCTGCTGACAAGGCTTAGACACCTAGCCCACCCTGCCAACGGCCAGACAGGGTTCCAATGCCTAGTTGGTTCTTTTAGATGCTTAGTCTTCCTTCCTTCCTTCTAGATCTACTCTCATTTCACTCTTACCCTTTAAATGGAAGAAGGAATTTGTGATGAGAAATGTAGTTCCCCCTTCAAGGTATTTATAGGTACTCCAACTTCTCCACAGCTTGACACTTAGCTTGCATGAAGGGTCCATTTTTCTTCAATCTAGGGTGGCCTACGCATGGCCTCTTGAAGGTTTCAACCTCAAAGTTTGTACACCTTCTCCTTGCTCCACATGTAGGCCACCTTCTACTTGTATGCTGACCATGGGTGTCCCTTCCTTGTTTATCTAACGCATGGGTTGATCTTAGTGTCAAATTCTTGCCCTAGCTTGGTCCTCAGTCGTCCACCTTCTACTTAAGCTTAGTCAAAATTCTATTAAGTTGAGCCATATACTATAGTTCGCTGTCAACTTAAGCTAGTCTTCCAAGGAACTTGTTCTCAAGCATGGTCCTTGGCTTGGATGCATGGCTTCTCTTTAATGCTACTAACTTGCCTCCATACTTAGGTTATAACACCCCCAATCCCCCCCCCTCCCCCCATGCGTTTACCCTTGTCAAAATTCTCATGGCATATGCGTTCACATGGTCGGGTAGGCTTAGGGTTTTCTCAATTGAGCTACGAGTTGAGCTCTCTTTTCCAGTACTTGGCCAAAATCCACTATCCTTACTAATCCTATGCGTTCATTTGCCCTTAGTATGCATTTGAAACTACCACAACTCCAACTATGTCTTCAACATAGGTTAGCATACTCAGGCTTAAGCTCTTACTTCTTACATACTTAGCACTTGGTTAGCTTTCCACTCACTATATGGACTATGCGTCCACTTTTCCTCCAAACACTTAACAAAATCTTCTACTTTGAACATACCATGCGTCTACACCTACTACTTTGAACATACCATGCGTCTACACCTACTTCTTTCTCTTGGTTTTGCCAATTTTAATGCATGGTTTGTCCCATACCCCTTTCTAATTTCATGCATTCCCTTTATCTAAGAATGGCTCATCATGCATCCAAGAGGGTCCTATTATGCATCCCACTTAGGTAGTTTCCAACACTTAGTCCAATTTTACTTCTTTTAGGTCAACTCATGCCTTAAAGCATTTCCAAGCCCAAAGCACACCTCAAACACTTAGTTCAATCCCACCATTCTTCACTATGTCGTGGTTTTATCTCCCAACTTCCACTGCACAGTTGGATACTTAGCCAAGATTCTAACTTCACCTTATTAGGTTTCAACCACAAGGTCCCAACATTTAGAATTTTTTTTCATGGTCAATCCAACCCCCCTCTAAGCATAACTTAAATACTTAGTAAATTTTAGCTTCCTTAGCCTAGCCTTTTTTTAACCACTTAATTCACGTGGCTACTTGGCTCAGGGTTTAATCTAGGTCAGGGTTTTACAGGTGTCAATTCTTCATTTTGGCTAGCCTCCATGGGTGTCATGCAGACATCCAACTACGAATAAGTGCCATTTCCAACTAAACTCATATCAGGTTGGGGTTTCCCTTACGCTAACAGTGGAGTTTGTTATTATTTTCAGAAGTTCTCTCTCTTTCTATTTTTTTTTTTTTGGTTGAAATTAGTGAAATTGTGAAGATTTTTATAAAAGAGAGAACACATCAACTCGAACTTCCCCCTCCCCCCAAAATTTTGGAAGTCAGCAAGATCCTTATTGCTGAAAAAGAACTACAAGAATGCCTTAAAAAATCTCAAAAGGAGGTTTGAGGTGAGGCTTCCACGCATGGAAAATCAAAGATATGTTTCATTCAGTGAAGTTCCTAAACTTAGATTTCTAACGCCTATCCTAAACACTTTAAGTTATCAGACATTAGTGTTATCATCAAGGTATCAAAGCACGACATAGGACAAATGAATAAAAATAGAGCATAATAGAAGGAATATTTAGGACAAATGCAAGGAACAAAATGATGTATATTGTATTTCATGATGAAGATAAGTACATGCAATGTGAACTAGATAAACACATACAAAAGTTAACAAAATAACACAATAAAAAAATGGCAACACCCCCAAATTTGATCACAAGGTCATCGCATCGTCCCTGCGTTCAGAGCAGAAATACTCATCCCATGTCATCTTCTCTAATTTATTCCTTTTGAAGTTTATCACTCTCCACCACTACTCTATCCGTTTCTGTAGCAGAAATACTGCTAACTTGACCTTACGGTCCTCAGGACATCCGATTACCTTGAAATGTTTCTCCATCTAAGTCAACCATGCCTCAGCATCTATAAGGTCAGTAGTATCCTCAAATGTAGTGGCACCCAGTGCCTTCATCCTCTTAATGTCGTACTTTTTCTTGGGATATCCCTGTACAGATCCTACACTGACTACCAGCCTCTGGGCAATCCTATCAAAAACTCTATCCTCCATCTGAGGATCTGCTCTAACCTGAAGGGTACTAGACTCTTCCTCAGATGTAGCTTCTTGTACTACGGGTTCTCTAACCGAAACTTGATCTTTTTGAGCTACGAGATCTCTGGTAGGGTCACGATCCCTTTCAGTCATCTGCCTAGTTAGTCCGTTACCTTCTCGAGGCTTGCTTTCTATAACATATACATTATTAGGCTCATAACATCATTCACATGCCCCTAGTCTAATAAAGCTTCAACTTTTCTACTTCAATAGTTTCCGAACAACTATTGTTACTAACAACTCCACCTTAGATTATCCAACCTCAACATCTGGTTTTGAAAAAGATTCCTATGCTAAAGTTGAGCTTCACAACCAATTTCCTCCACCAACACATAATAAGGTCCAAAGCTCCAAATGATAATGAGAGATTTTTCTTTTACACCAAAGTCTACACTTTGTACCCACTCATATCATGTCTTAAAATCCAAACCATGCTCAAGTACTTCGGAGTCTTGAATACACTATTTTCCTTTTACCTCTCTAAAATAATAGTCTTTCTTAAATACTTTTATTTCCCCACTGAGTTAAGGCCAATAAGTTTAAGGTGAACTTTTCACTTTCCAAGTGAAACATAATCTCTATAGCAAAACATGTGACCATTTATTGATAGAAAAATAGACATGCGCAGTGGAAATGAGGAACAATTTTACTTTAATTGCATAAATTAAACATAAAACCCTAAATCAATTAATTAGGGTTTTTAGAAACATTACCTTTGAAGCTCCCGAAACTCTCCTATCTCCACTCGAACACGAACCGGACAACCACTAAAGTTGACCTACTATCCTCTGGACTCAGAACCGGGTTGTGGGACCCGATGGATGAAGAACTCGAGAGAGAGAAAAAGATGGAAATAGAAAATGAATTTTGGATTGGGTTTTGGTTTTTTTAGCCCAATTTTTAAAAACTAATTTTTGAAAAACGTCAAAAAGTTTTTAATCCAAATTCAAAAGCCTATATTTATAGAAAAGAGTCAGGCAAAATTGCATGAAACAACTTCATAAAAATCCAACACCTAGAATCCACTATCTAAGTGGGCTTATGTCTCCACTATAAGACAACACCTAGCCTACTATTTTGTTAGTGAAATTATCCAACAAAAGTTTGGATTTTCTCACTAACTTTAGTCAAAGGGCAAAATAGTCATTTGGTCAAAGTCAAACATTGACCGAAAAGTCAACATTTTGACTTTTTATGATTTTTTCTGTGTTGACTAATTTTGACCTCCCGAGCATGAATCCGTATTCATTTTCGCAAAATTCAAATCACATTTGAATATAAGATCGGTCAAAGTTTGACTTTTCAAAGTCAAAAGTCAACTCTTTGACTTTTTATATTTTTGACTATTTCCATTATTTCTGACCTTCTAAATATGAATGTATTCATATTCTTGATATTTAAATCACATTTAAACATTAAAGCTATATCTCTAAACTGAAAACTGACCACTATATCACATATACTTGTCGATTTCTCTCTCTTCACCTAATTCGAATAATTCGAATTATTCTATCATACTGTTCTAAGTTTATTCCATATGAGCTAGTAGGGGAACCTAATGAACCTATAGATCATGGGCTCCAACGATCCGAGATTAGCTGGCTAAACTCTTTAGATAGAGCTAATCAACATTCGTTAACTCACGGATCATTCCGCTATAGTCCCGTAGTTACACTCCCTTCACTATAGATATATTTGTGTCCATATGGTATAACCATGATTAGTAAGTTAATCCTTCACAGATTGTTCATAATCTCAGCTGGATCATAAAAACCGTTTTACCCCCGAGACTACATCTTATTCCTTAAGTTCCACCGATCCTCTAAAGAACAATTGGTTTAAGATCCAACCTATAAACCAAAACCCTCTCGGGCCAAGGAGAGGGTGGGGCCCCTTATTCAAGACCTGGATTCAGTACTAAAGGGAATAACCTATCTACTATCCCTATAACAGGTAAAAGTGAATTCGATCTTGCACCCTATGTTCCCAGCTATCCACATGATCTTACCCCTGAAATGGGAGGCTTATTGGGCCAGCAATAATGAGCTGCCCTCACCTATGCAGATCTAAGGATAATTCTGAGTGAACAGAAGTTCATAGTTAGCTCCGGATTAAGATTAAGTTACCTAGATCATCAATTAACGAAATAGTCAATTTTATACATTAAACGACATTTAGATCGTAAAAAGTGACTCTTTCATGGTTCAGTCTTATGTAAAATCTTTACATAGGATGCCCCTATTTTCATATCTCCACATGAATAGTTGAAGATCACATCGTTTGTACTAACAACAAAATGGGCCGCATCCATTGTGTCCCCAGAATAAGAGGCCCAACCTTATTTATATACTATAGACCATTTTGGCTATATATTTGAACCTGATCCATATTTATGTAACTACATAAAGTTCAAACTTAAGCTTAATAGCCTCGGAACCTTAGTTTATTGGATTCATGAATATAGAATTTAAATTTACTAAAGATTTTTAATAACAATTTTATTGAACAAGAATATGATATTACAAACTACGAGTTTCAGGACATAAAATCCAACATTTATAACCCCTTTAAAATATACAATTTAATTCCAAACCTGAAACTTTAGTAGAGTACTCTCCATAATTTAACATTGTTTTTAAACTCCATATACTTATCCTTCTTCTTGGTATAGTTAATTAAACTTGATCCTTTTCATTGCAACAAAAGCATAGTTCAAACCTAATTGCCCTAAAAATAATTTAATCTAGTAACTCCTTTTCTCCCATTTAAAGCCAATTATATTTTCAACCATCTTAGCCTTCCTTGACAAATAATCTTACCTAGGCCTTGTAAAGAGTTCCTTATACTATCGCTTTATATTCCAACTAGTAATTCTTCTTCCTTTTAGGCATGTTACGTAAAGAACCAAAACACCATACCTTACTCGGTCCACCATCTTCAATACTCGAAGGTGATCATGACCTATTAATACTTTCATGATTCCCTTTTAAACATTAAACCATAACATATGGTCACATTTAATAAGACTATAATCTCTTCTTATCTACAAGGAAACCTCAATCTCGTACCTAAATACATGTGCTTTGTGGTAAAGTTTCTTGTAGCATCACTAATCTCATTCCTTAATGCAAAACATAATACCATACCTTAGGGGATGTTTGGGGCAAGGAGTTGTTATAGTCCTAGGTTATTATAGTTGAGTTATAATAATTTGTGTTTGGGTTGTAGATTATTTTAGTTTGGATTATAATATATGTGTTTGTGGTGTAAACTATTTTAGTTTGAAGAAGAAATAGTAAATACTGTAGCAAAGAATAAAAAGACGGTGAATGTAAAATAGTAAAACTGTAGCAAATAATAAATACTGCAGTAAATGAGGATTTTGAAATAGTGTTGACTGCAGCTAATTGGGGATTACAAAATAATATGTACAGTAGCAAGAGGTGGTTATTATAGTTTAGCATAGTTCTCGCCCCAAATGCCCCCTTAGTAAGTCCTTATTTGGACAACTTGTTATATAGCTTAAACATGTACAACCATTTCTTTCTTTTCGATCATAAGTTCATAACACTAAGTAGTTTTATCACGTTTCAATATCTTTGAACAGAAATATATACCCCCTTCTAGTAGTCCTTCCATGAAATAAACTAGCGCCAAATGACCTCCTAATAATTTTTCTTTCTTTTCATGATACCAACATAAAATAGTCATCTTGTTGGGATGTATGTCCTAAAACTCAAAGTTTGTAAAGTTAAACATTTTCTATCATCAATAAAGATGTTATTTGGCATTTATTCAATAAAGTTGTTCTTCAATATGTAAATTGCACTTGTAAAGACTAAATCCAATAAACTAAGATCCATGGCTATTATATGAATACTTGAAATTTATGTGGAGACATAAAGATGAATCAAGTTCGAGTAAATAGCCAAAACGGTCTATAGTATATGAATAAGGTCGAACACCTTATTCTAGTAACACTATTGGATGTGGCCAGCTTTGTAGATAGTACAAACGATGTGATCCTGAATCATTCATGTGGTGACATGAAAAGTGGGGGTATCTTATGCCAGTTTGCATAAGATCAAACTAAGAAATAAGTCACTCTTACTTTATAATGTTGACTGTTTAAGGCTGACTGTTTTGAATAGATGACTTAGGTAACTCGACCTCAATCTTGAGCTAGCTAGGAACTCCTGTTTATTCAAAATTATCATCAGATTTGCATAGGTGGGGGTTGGTTCAACAACGTCGGCTCAATAAACCTCCCATTTCAGGGGTAAGATCGAGTAGATAGCTGGGGATATAGGATGTAAGACGGAATTCACACCTACCCATTTTAGGGATAGAAAAGAGGTTGTTCTTGTTGGGATTGGTGTCCTAATTCTCTCTAGATCTCGTTGTTTTGTAAAAATACACATTGTTTAATGAATAAAATAAGTGTTATTTAATTCTGGCATTTACTCATATCCAATAACCAGCCAATAAACAAATCTACTTGGTTATCTTATGTGAACTTAAGCATGTATATGTGATATACAAGTGGATCATGCCTTAAGTGATAACCTAAATAAGTTTGTAGTATAAGGATTAAGGTGGGATACTTGATCCTGGTGACCCTACGGATACGACCCGCTTTGTAGAGGTTTGCAAGTGTTGTAAACTACTATAGATGATAGATCCTGACCATTCATATGGAGACGTGTGAGTGGGGGTGTCCTATAAAAAGAGTTTGTATAAGACCTGGACCACGAGATGACTAGACTCTGTATATAACATCGTTGATACTAGAGACTTACATCTCACCTAAACGACCATAGGTGATACGACCTCAATCCTAAGTGTTTTGGTAACTCTGCCTTTGAGGGCGGTCCTTTGATTAGTATGGTGAGAGTGGCCAGATTGCCAACTCAACATGCCTACCTTTTTGGGGACTTATCTGATCTAGGAGCTGGGAACTCAATCCACAAGATGGAATCCACTCCTTTTCTGAAGTAGGGATAAGTAAAGAGATTGCTCCCTTAAGGGTTGATTCCGGGACTTGAACATATTGGCCACAGCTTCTCTTTGGAGAGGACTCAGTCATAGTAGGACTATGACTTATGTTCATTAGAGGGATCAGTGGTACTTAAGGAGACAGATGTAACTACAGACGCATAACGGTTATTGGCTGAGTCGTGCTTACGAGCGATCTGTAAAGGGTTTTCATATTGTTGATTGGTCAAGATGGACACATAATATATATGTAGTAAGAAGAGTTCAGTTGTCGGTTTCTAATAGAGTGCCGGCAGTTAATGGATGGTGGATCCTGTGACTAAAGAGTTTAGTCAGTTATTCACATACCATTGGAGCTTTGAGCTACAGGTCCATAAGGTCCCCTTGGTAGCTCAATGGATTCAGTTGAGGATCAGATCTTGGTGTTGGTTTGAAAGGTTCAAATTGACAAGAGGTTTTTTTATTATATATGATATAATCGGTTTTGATGTATTGAGATACATCTAGTGGAGGATTGATGTAAATGAGATTTTTATTAAGTACTATGGAATAGAAAAAGAACTATGGTTTATATGTTTCATGAGATGAAATATTAAAACTATAGGTTATAAATATCATATGATAAGTTTAGTTTATCATTTATATTTATAATAATATTAATTATTGGATAATTAATTCTTTTTCTTTAATAACCAATTGAGTGGGTGGTTATTGGTGATTCATGGTAACTGTGAGATAAAAGGAAAATGGTTTCCTAATTTTAGAAAGTTTTCATAAAAAGTTTTCATAAAAAGTTTTTTGAGATTTCTCTCTCGCAAAAATGATCTCACAGAGTTGTCAAGTAAATATAGATTTACTAAACGACAGCTTGGGTGAGCTAAACGATCGTGCAGTGGTGAGCTAAATGATCGTACAGTATTTACCAAACGATCACATAGCTTTTGCTAGACGATCACTTGCCCAAAGTAAACGATCCTGTAGTATTTGTAGGCGACAGACACCAAGCTAAAAGATGAGCTAAACGATCGCATAGCTTTTGCTAGACAATCGAATAGCTTTAGCTAAACGATTGGGCATCGACCTATATGATAGGTCTCCGCCATCTCCCACTTGCCCAGTCGTATACACGATCAGTGTTTCCTCCTTCGTCTGCCTCATACCGGTACGAGTAGAGCCCACCCTCTGGATTCTCACATCGAGAATACCAAGGTAGCCTTCTTGGTGGTGTCTTACTCAACTCGACACCGTCGAGGTTCTGTGGAGGTCGTTCATGTTGCTGAGGAGTTCGTGATCCAGGCGATTGCTGAGTTCGAGTGCGAAATGTTTGTGTTGTGTTGCGGTCATGTAGATCGAGCGTTCGAGCTTGATGTTGTTCGAGCAGACGTGCACAAAGGAGCATGGAGACACGTCTTCAAATATTCGTAGAGTTTTCTCTTTGTTCATTTGAGTTTTCATGCTGTAATTTCTATATTAATTGTATAACCGCATGTTTCTGTACGATTGTAATTTGTATTGTTCATTCATGATTGCAATTTAGAATTTTCTTATTTCCCCTGCTCATGAAAATCTCGAGTCTGATTTCCTTCAATTGGTATCAAAGCCAGGTTCTCTGATATTCCAAATTATAACTCTGAATTGAACTCATTTTACAATCACGGTGGGTTTTTGTATTTGTGGTTAATCGTTTTATGCATCTGTGGTTAGGTTGATGAATGTTTCGGGTTTAAATTGCCTTTTGTTAATTTGTAAAGGCCCTTGTGTTTTTTGGGCATAATTAACATTGCAATCGAGTCTGTAATTCAAAAAGTTTGAGTTCGTCGAGTCGTTCGTGATGAAGCTTCAAAGCATGGAGATGCAGTTTTCAACGAAGGAAAAGACCAAGCGTTAGTCGTATCGTGTAGCCTCAGGTACATGATCGTTGGAATTACACTAAGCGATCGTTTAGATTTTTCTATACGATCATGTAGCATTTTCTAAACGATGAGGTAAATCGTTTACCATATCGCGTAGCATTGGTTGTCCGATCGCATAGGCACAGGAGGTAGACGATCATAGTGGGAGCATGCGATACTCGTCGTTTAGTAGAAGGCGCGCGCTAGACGATCGTGTAGTTAGCAAGCTTCGTTGCTTTGTTACTATCTATGCGATCGTGCGTGTGCGATACGGAGATGCTAGCTAAGCGTCCGCTTAGGCGATGGTGCTTGTTGGCATCGTAGTCGTTTAGACGATCGCGGAAGGTGGGCGTTTTGTGGAGCGTGCGAAGCGATTGTGTACTTCAGGCTTCATCGCTTAGTAAAGGTACACGATCGTGTAGTAATAACTAAACAATCGTTTAGATTTTTCTAGACAATCGTGTAGTAAATGCTAAACGATCGTTTAGCTCTGAGAGCACTAGTAAGCGATAGAACAAAGTGTTTGTTTTATCATGTAGATGATCGCGGGGTGCTTAGTACATGATGGTTGGAGAAGCGATGCTTTACTCGAGTGGTTCAAGACTTGGTTCACCTGTTTGAACCAAGACTCCTTGTCTTTGTAATAGTTAGCTTTCCTTTTGTGTTTTTAAGGGAATTTCACCTGGTTCATCAACTTTTATTGCTAATACATGTGATGTATGGTGCTTGTATGTCAAAGTGTTTGTCGTATTGTTAAAACCCACCTTAGGTTGTGCAATTATTCATGCATCATGTATTATAAATGTTATAATATTGCATGAAGAAATTACTTGAAAGCATGCGCATGCATCATGAAATATAAGAGTTATATTTTGCATGCAGTGAGCATTATCATGCATCATCATGCATCATCCTTTTATTATAAGTGTTATAGTCTAAGGGTGAATGGAAGCATGTCTTGCTTGTTTCATTACAGTTTTGTATAAGTGTCATATAAAAGAAGTAGCAATGAATGGACAAGTTATGAATGTCTTGCATGTGTTAGCTTAGCATTGTGGTGGTTTCCGTTTATAGGTGTTATAAAGGAAATTAGACCTAAAATTAATAAGTCAGAGTTGCATGCAGACTTAGGGTGAACTCAAGTTTTTTAAAAATGTTTTAAAGTTGAATTGAGATAGACCTAAGTTCAAGTGGTTCTAAAGAGTTTAGTAACCTAGATTAATCTTTTAAAATTGGTTTAATATGATTAAATTAGTTGGAATAAAAGATTAAATTTGTTGTAAACCTATCTATAAAGGACCTTTTACCTAAGGCGGGTTCTGGCTAAGCTGGGGTTCTTAACTTGACGGAAACTTAACACCCTTACCTGGAAATCTACCTGGAAAGATGAATTAGATAGATTTTCAACAAGCATGCGACGATTTGGTCAAAGACTCCATTAAAGAGTTTAATGGATGATGATCAAAAGTTGTTCAACTATCCAAGGTAAATGTTACTCTTAGGAAAACCTAAAAATCACTTAGTTAAAATCCTTAGTCGTGTTTTTTTTAAGTAAGCTAAACCCTAGGTTATAAAATACTCAGTTGGAGGAAGAGGCGTATAAGATATGTCTATGACTCCACTCACGTTTCTCCATGTATGTTCATACCGTGAGATTCATACTTGGCCTCATGGTGCCCTGGGAGCATCCCCCTTTGGATGGTGTTTGCATGAGTCAATATCAAGATGGACGGGGAGAGTGTTTATAGTAAGTGGGTGAAGGGTTTTTGTCATTGGTTCAAACTGTGAGATCATTTTGTACTCCCTCGTGGCGCACTGAGAGCACCCCCCTTCGAATGAGTTTTGTGCAGTTGGTCAATATCAAGGTGAACTCCAGAAATGAATAAGGTCGCTTTAAGTTTTGCCCCAATCGGATTTTTTCCCTTCGAATTGGCCTTTTGGGATGGACCTCTAGGGCTTAAAATGACGGGTCACACTTACAGGAGATTGTTAAGCAAGCTAATGATCTCTTGGCCAAATCAATTATGGCTAGTTGTTATAGGAGCAAGAGTTGTTTTGGTATTAATGACTGGTTGAGAAATTCTCAAATCAGAGGAGGGATAACTGACCTCCCTTTGGCGTCTTTTGTCCTAAACCTTTGAAGTGTCATTGCAAAACTAGATGTCACATGGGGTTCATGTTAGTTTTGCTAAAACCTTATTGGATGTTATTTTGTTTTACAACCGGTATTTGCTTAAAACCTAACGTAGGTCAATGTGTTTTTCTTTTCAGCAACTCATTAGTATTTCCATTTAAACCTTTTAAAATGACTGATTACTTACAGTGGAAAGAATCGTGTGAAACGAATTTCGTGGCAAACAACCTCCATCCCACTACTCTCCAAAAGAGGAGACAAGACAATAAATATGATTTATTGGTTGGAGACGTGTCTGGTAGAGAATGATAATTTTGCCTGGATCCTAGATTCAGATGCTACCAATCATGTCAGTTCCTCTTACCAAGGATTCAATTCCTGGCAAACATTGCCACAGGGAGAGATGACTCTTCGAGTCGGTACTGGTGAGGTTGTTTCAGCTGTTGCTGTAGGCAGGCTGAAGTTATTTGTTGACAAGAAACGTTATCTTTTACTAGATAATGTCTTTGTAGTTCCTCATATTGAACAAGGCTACACCGTCTCCTTTTCTGAGATAAAGTGTTTATTTTCAAGAATGGAATGAAGATTGGTTATGGTTCAATGGAAAATAACTTATATGTACTAAGGTCGTTAGTCATAAAAGCCTTACTTAACACTGAAATGTTCAATACGGCAACAACAGCTAAAAGACCAAAGGTTTCTCTTAAGGAAAACGTCCATCTTTGGCATCTTAGGTTAGGTCACATCAATCTCAATAGGATTGAGAAGTTAGTGCAAAGTAGACTTCTAAAGAGTTTAGAAGAAAACTCCTTGTCGGTATGTGAATCATGCCTTGAAGGCAAGATGACCAAACGACCTTTTACTACAAAGGGTTACAAAGTCAAGGAAGCCTTGGAGCTTGTACATTTAGACCTCTGTGGTCCGATGAATGTTAGAGCTCGAGGTGGGTATGAATATTTCATCTCTTTCATAGATGATTATTCAAGGTTTAGGTATTTCTTCCTAATGTAATGTAAGTCTGAAGCACTTGACAAGTTCAAGGAGTATAAGGCTGAAGTTGAAAACGTGTTAGGTAAAAAGATAAAAACACTACGATCTGATTGTGGTGGAGAGTATATGGACCTCCAATTCCAGAACTATATGATAGAACATGGGATTGCATCCCAACTCTCAGCCCCTGGTACACCTCAGTAGAATGGTGTATCAGAAAGGAGAAACATAACCTTGTTGGACATGGTTCGGTCTATCATGAGTTATGATCATCTTCCAGACTAGTTTTTGGGTTATGCAGTGCAGACTGCATGTTATATCCTGAACAACATTCCCTCGAAAAGTGTTTCTGAAACACCTTTTGAGTTATGGAGAGGCCGTAAAGGTAGTTTACGCTACTTCAGAATTTGGGGTTGTCCGGCACATGTGCTAGCGACTAACCCAAAGAAGTTGGAATCGCGTTCGAAGGTTTGCCTCTTTGTAGGCTACCCCAAGGAAACGACAGGTGGATACTTCTATGATCCGAGTGAGAACAAAGTGTTTGTTTCCACTAATGCTATCTTCTTGGAAGAAGATCACATGAGGGATCATAAGCCACGGAGTAAGCTCGTTTTACGTGAGATCTCTAGTGAGACTGAGACTACTGAGGGTACAACAAGAGTTGTTGAACAGGCCGACAGATCAATAAGAGTTGTTGAGGTCAGGACATCTAGTCAACCAGCTTAAGAGTTTAGACTGCATCGACGTAGTGTGAGGGTTATGAACTCACTGAATCGCTACATGGGTTTGACTGAAGCCCAAAACATCATTACGAATGATGGGGTCGAGGATCCGTTGACAAAGATGAATGGGTTAAGGCCATGAACCAGGAAACGGAGTCTATGTACTTCAATAACGTCTGGGAGCTTGTTGATCCACCTGATGGGGTAAGACCTATTGGGTGTAAGTGGATCTATAAGCAAAAGAGAGGTGTAGATGGAAAGGTGCAAACCTTTAAGGCTATACTTGAGGAAAAGGGTTATACCCAGGTTGAGGGAGTTGGCTATGAGGAAACTTTCTCACCTGTTATCATGCTGAAGTCTATTAGGATTCTCCTGTCCATAGCCACACTTTATGATTATCAAATATGGCAAATGGATGTCAAGACTGCCTTTCTTAATGGTAAACTTGAGGAGACCATCTATATGACTCAACCAGAGGGGTTCATCGTTCCAGATCAAAAGCAAAGAGAGTGCAAGCTTAATAGGTCCATTTATGGGCTGAAACAAGCATCTAGATCTTGGAAATCATATTTGAGGCTGCTGTCAAGTCGTTTGGCTTTGACCAAAATATTGATGAGTCTTGTGTTTACAAGAAGATCATCAACATCTCAATAGCTTTCCTAGTACTGCATGTGGATGATATCCTACTCATTGAGAATGATGTAGGGTATTTGACTGACATTAAGAATTGGTTAGGTTCCCAGTTCCAAATGAAAGATGTGGGTGAGGCACAGTATGTTCTAGGGATCCAGATCATTCGAGATCTCAAGAACAAAAGGTTAGCCCTATTTCAGGCATCATACATTGATCAAATGTTGATTAGGTACGGGATGCAGGATTCCAAGAAGGGTTTGTTACCCTTCAGGCATGGAATCGTTTTGTCTAAGGATCAATGTCCTAAGACACCTCAAGAAGTTGAGGAGATGAGAAAGATTCCCTATGCTTCTACTATAGGAAGCTTGATGTATGCAATGTTGTGTACCAGACCCGACATTTGCTATGCAATAGACATTGTCAGTCGGTATCAGTCAAATCCACGATTTGATCACTAAACGGCGGTCAAGACGATCCTTAAGTATATTCGGAAAACGAGGGACTACATGTTTGTGTATGGAGATAAGGATCTAATCCTTACAAGATACACAGACTTTGACTTTCAGACCGATCGATATTCTCGTAAATCGACATTGGGGTCAGTGTTTACTCTGAATGGAGGGGCTATAGTCTGGCGAAGAATCAAGCAAGGATGCATCATGGATTTCACTATGGAAGTCGAATACGTAGCGGTTTGTGAAGTAGCTAAGAAGGCTGTTTGGCTAAGGAAGTTCCTTTCAGATTTAGAAGTTGTTCCAAATATAGATTTGTCTATCACTCTTTACTGTGATAACAGCGGGACTTTGACAAATTCGAAGGAACCTCAGAGTCATCATTGTTGGGAATGTCCTAGAACTCGCAGTTCGTGTTAAACATTCTATTTTATCAATAAACAATGACTTGTTGATTTTGCATCTTATAATGAAAATCCAATAAACGCATCCTTGGTTGTAATCTAAATGTTGTAACTTTATGTAGTGACATAAACAAGATCAAGTTGACAGTATATAGCCTAAATGGTCTAATGAGTAAATGGATGAAATTGGGTATCTCATACCGATAACACTATTGGATGCGGCCCACTATGTAGTTATTATAAGAAGTTATAAGGTGCTACAAACGATGTGATCCATAAATCATTCATATTGAGACATGAGAGTGGAGGCCTCCTATGCAATGAGTTTGCATATAGATTGGACCACGAAAATAATCACTTTTCTTTATAACGACTGTTTACTGTTAAAACTGACTATTTCATTTATTATATAACCTAGGTTAACTCGATCTTAATCCTGACCTAGCTATGAACTCCTGTTTGTTTGGGATTATCCTTTGATCTTCAAATGGTGAGAGTAGTCCAACGACACTGCTCAATAAGCTTACCATTTTGGGGATAAGACCGGATGAATAGCTGGAGACATAGCTTTGCAAGATGGAATTCACTCCTACCCAATTTAGGGTAGCAGATAGGTCGTTCTCTTAAGTACTGACTCCAGGTCTTGAACAAATGGGGCCCCGCCTTCTCATGATAGAGAAAGGATTTGATTGATAAAGATTATGAATCAGAATTGTTCATTAGAGAATCAGTAGGAACTTAAGGAAAAAGATGTAGTCACCGGGGTAAAACGGTATTTTTAACTTAGCTGTGATTACGAACAACTTGTGAATGATCGACTTACTGATTATGATTATTAAGTGGACATAATATATCTACAATAAGGGGAGTTCAACTATGGGCTATAGTGGAGTGTCCCATTAGTTAATGAATGAAGGTTATATTGGACTAATGAGTTTAGCCGATTAATCTCAAATCGTTGGAGCCCATGATCTGTAGGTCCGCGAGGTCCCCCTACTAGCTCGTAAATGGATAAGCTTTAGGGTAGCTTGAGAAATTAATTTGAAATGTTCAAATTAAACGAAACAAGATAATAAATATTTAAATATGATTTAAATATATGAAGATGATTATTGTTCAAAAATTAATTTAATACTTGATATTAAATTAATTAATATTTTAAATTAATTTATGCAATTAATTTAAGAAAATTATTTTTTATTTTTAAAAAAATGGAAAAACATTTTGCATGGTTGCACAAAATGGAAAATGAATTTTCTCTATTACCATCATCTTTATGCTCACACAAAAGTCATTATCCTCTTTACTTTGATTCTCTAAGCATGAGCTACAAGCCATACACTCCATCTCTTTGCATGTTCATCTAATATAAATAAAGAAGATTAGAGTTTTAAGAGAAAAATTTATGTGAAGAAGAAACTGGCTTCTTCAATCGGCTACTATGAGCTCCTCTTTCTTCTTCATATCTTCAAGCTGTTCTTGAGTCCCCCAACTATGCCTAAAGGTCCAAGAGCATAGTAGGGAAGGCTTTGAGGTGGTTCACGGTGATATCAAGTGAAGACAACAGTTGTACAAACGTTTTCTTGAAGAGTTCATCAAAAGTATGTTCTGAAAACCCATTTTTTAAGAAGAGCATGCTTTAGTTTTTCCCACAATTAGTGAATTAGAATGCTTATGGATCCTTGATACTTCTGTTGCATATTGTTTAACTCTTTCAATTGGTATCAGAGCATCTTTTAAGCTTTCAATTCGATCTAATTTTGACAAGGTGGGTGTTTTTTCATAAGATATATGAAACGGATGCACTGCTATGGTTTTCTCTGTTTTGGCATCTTAATTCTCTTTAATTTCTCAATTAAATTTGTAATTGGCTCTTGTTTGATGAGAATTTATGTGTTAGCAAGAGTTTGTAATTTATTTGGAATCATTAGAGTTGAAATTAAGATGTAATTGAAGAAACAAGTGAAGAAGGTCGAGCTGCTGTTCCAGATTTTTCAGCTTCTGCTTAAATTTGTTGCTGAGGTCCAGTTGCTAAACGATCATTTAGCTCCAGACGTTACACGATGAGAAGAAAATCTAGACGATCGTTTAGTAATATGCACTAGTCGTTGTAATGTTGAACGCTAAACATGTACCTGCGGAAGCTAAGTGATGCGTTTCTTTGCTATACGATAGCATTACATGATCGTTTAGTTTTGTCGTGGGAACTAGACGATACGTTGATTTTTCTAAACGATGACGCTATACAATCTTTTAGCAATGATGCGCGCTAAGCGATGCGATGAAGTGCTATGCGATAGCACTGAGCGATCATTTGGTCGCGAAGTTAAGCGATCGTGTAGATAAATGCTATGCGACGCGATGATGATCTATACGATGGAGCTATGCGATTGTTTAGCTAGGGCAGATACTAGATTACTTGAATGCATTGGGCGATGGTATTATGCGATGGAGCTAAGTGATTGCATTGTGATGGAATTAAACGATCGTCTAGTCCTATGCGATAGAGCTAAACGATCGTCTAGCTTTCAACAAACACTATGCGATCGTGTACTTCCTCTCAACCCAAGGCGATGACACTAGACAATTACCTCCAAGCATTACACAATCGACCTTAGCAGTATATTGAGGTTGGACCGAGAGCAACCAGTTCGACCGGTTTACTCAAAGTTCAATCCGGTTTAGCCTCAAATGGTTGTGGTTGGTTCAGTTCAGACTTTGTTGGTCCGGTTCAGAATAATCCAGCCCGGTTCAAGTTGTTTTGGGTTCGGTTTGGAGCAGTTCGAGCAGTTCAAAGACGGTTATGAAGTTGTTTGTAATAGTTAGCTATCTGTTTGCTTGCTTATGCTAAAACGAAAACCATAACAATTAGTATTTAATTGTTTATGCATGAGATGTATGTGATAATTAAATAAATTCATGTATATACATATAGTAGACCATGTAGATTTAAAACCCCACCGTAAGAAGCATGTGTTGGGCGTGAATGCCCTAGTTTATTGTATTCATATGTTTATTGTACTCATATGTAATATTATTTCTCACAGTTAAATTCAGCATCGTTTGATCCTACTAGAAGTTTTAGTCCAAGTGGGAGTTTGTTGGATTTTATATCCAAAAACTCGTAGTTTGTAATATCATATTCTTGTTCAATAAAGTTGTTATTGAAAATCTTTAATAAAATTAAATTCTATATTCATGAATCCAACAAACTAAGGATCCGAGGCTATTAAGTTTCAGTTTGAACTTTATGTAGTGACATAAATGTGGATCAAGTTCAAATATATAGCCAAAATGGTCAATAGTATATGAATAAGATTGGGCGCCTTATTTTGGGGACACTATGGATGCAGCCCATTTTGTAGTTAGTACAAACGATGTGATCCTAAACCGTTCATGTGGAGACATAAAAGTGGGGGCATCCTATGTAAAGAGTTTACATAAGACTGAACCATGAAATAGTCACTTTTTACGTTCTAAACGCCGTTTTATGTATAAAATTGACTATTTCGTTAATTGATGACCTAGGTAACTTAATCTTAATCCTGAACTAACTATGAACTCCTGTTCACTCGGAATTATCCTTAAATCTACATAGGTGAGGGCAGCTCATTATCGCTGGCCCAATAAGCCTCCCATTTCAGGGGTAAGATCAGGTGGATAGCTGGGAACATAGGGTGCAAGACGGAATTCACTCCTACCCGTTATAGGGATAGTAGATAGGTTGTTCCTTTTAGTACTGAATCCAGGTCTTGAACAAGGAGTCCCACCCTCTCCTTGGCCTGAGAGGGGTTCGGTTAAAGGTTGGACCTTAAAACAATTGTTCATTAGAGGATCAGTGGAACTTAAGGAATAAGATGTAGTCTTGGGGGTAAAACGATTTTTATGACCCAGCCGAGGTTACGAACAACCTGTGAAGGATAAGCTAACTAATCATGGTTATATCATATGGACACAAATATACTATAGTGAAAGGAGTGCAACTATGGGACTATAGTGGAATGACCCGTTAGTTAACGAATGTTGATTAACTCCGTCTAAAAGAGTTTAGCCAGCTAATCTCGGATTGTTGGAGCCCATGATCTATAGGTCCATTAGGTTCCCCTACTAGCTCATATGGAATAAACTTAGAACAATATGATAGAATGATTCGAATTGTTCGAATTAGGTGAAGAGAGAGAAACCGACAAGTATATGTGATATAGTGGTCGATTTTCAGTTTAGAGATTTAGCTTTAATGATTAAATATGATTTAAAAATCAAGAATATGGATACGTTCATATTCGGAAGCTCGAAAATAATGGAAATGGTCAAAGATGTAAAAAGTCAAATAATTGACTTTTGACTTTGAAAAGTCAAACTTTGACCGGCTTTATATTCAAATGTGTATTGAATTTCGAGAAAATGAAAACGGATTCATTCTCGGGAGGTCAAAATTAGTCAACACGAAAAAAATCATAAAAAGTCAAAATGTTGACTTTTCGGTCAAAATTTGACTTTGACAAAACGACCATTTTGCCCTTTGACTAAAGTTAGTGGGAAAATCCAAACTTTTTGTTAGATAATTCTACTAACAAGATAGTGGGCTAGATGTTGGCTTATAGTTTCGGGAGCTTCAAAGGTATGATATGATACCATATGATGTTGGCTTATACCATATGATAGACAAATAGGCATGCGCAGCAGGATTGATGACCAATTTTACTCTAATTGCACAAAAATAACATACAACCTTAAATTAATTAATTAGAGTTTTTAGAAATATTACCTTTGAAGCTTCTGAAATGCTTCTATCTCCACCCGAACACGAACCGGACAACCACTAGAGCTGACCTACAATCCTCTGGACTCAGAATCGGGTTGTGGGACCCGATGGATGAAGAAATCGAGAGAGAGAAAGAGATGGAAATATGAGATGGAACATTCGCTTTCCGCCGCATGTCGTTCGGCCTCAGCAATGCGCCAAGCACGTTCCAGAGGTGCATGATGGCAATCTTTTCAAATTATCTCGAGGACTTAGTAAAAATATTTATGGATGACTTCTCCGTTTATGGGAACACTTATGAAGTCTATCTGGCCAATTTGGAGAAAATTCTAAAAAGATGTGAAGAGACAAACCTGGTGCTCAACTGGGAAAAATGTCACTTCATGGTGATAGAGGGTATAGTGTTGGAACACAAGATCTCTCAAGAAGAGTTGGAGGTGGACAAAGCAAAGATTGACGCAATTGAAAAGCTTCCACTTCCAACCAACGTGAAGGCAGTACGAAGCTTTCTGGACATGCTGGATTCTACAGACGATTCGTTAAAGACTTTTCTAAGATAGCAAGACCATTGAGTGCATTACTAGAGGCAAACAAAAAGTTTGAATTCGACAACAATTGCCTTAACGCATTTCGAATTTTAAAGGATGTGTTGATTATCGCACCCGTCTTAATTGTGCCGGATTGGACACTGCCATTCGAAATCATGTGCGACGCAAGCGGGTATGTGATGGGAGCCGCACTAGTGCAAAAGAAGAAAACAATTTTGCACCCCATCGCATACGCGAGTAAAACTCTGAACCCTGCTTAAATTAATTATACCACCACTGAAAAAGAGCTTCTGTCTGTGATCTTTGCGTTGGAAAAATTCTGGGCATACTTATTGGGAACCAAGGTACTCATTCATACTCATTACTCGACAATCAAATATTTGATGACAAAGAGGGATACAAACCCGAGATTGATCAGATAGGTTCTCCTCCTTCAAGAATTTGATATCGAGATAATTGATCGAAAGGGGACAGAGAATCAAGTTGCGGATCACTTGTCCAGACTGGAAAATCCTGAGGTTGACCACAATGAATCTGAAGTGAGTGTCGTGTTTCCGGATGAGCAACTATTTCACATAGAAGAACTGCTCTGGTATGCGGACATCGTTAATTATTTGGTCTGTGAACAATTTCCTGAAGATTACACCTACCATTAACAGAAGAAGCTCAAGAATGAATGCAAGCATTATTATTGGGATGAGTCGAATCTGTATAAAAGACGTGCAGACCAAATCATTCGATTATGCGTCCCAGATGCTGCTCAACAACGTATATTATCGCAGTACCAAGATTCGCCATATGGAGGGCACTTTGGAGGACAACGTACTATAGCCAAAGTTTTACAAAGTGGATTCTTTTGGCCTTCATTATTCAAGGATGCTACTGACTACACAATGAAATGTGATCGGTGTCAATGTACTGGCAACATTTCATGGAAGAACGCAATGCCGATGAATACTATCCTGGAGCTGGAACTATTCGACGTATGGGGGATTGATTTCATGGGACCACTCCCTCCTTCAAACGGTAAGCACTATATTCTATTGGCTGTCGATTACGTTTCCAAGTGGGTAGAGGCAATTGCATGCGCCGCAAGTGATGCGACAGTAGTTTCCCAATTTCTGAAGAAAAATATTTTCACTCATTTTGGCATTCTCCGTGCCATCATAAGTGATGAAGGATCACACTTTGTCAACCACAATATAAAGAAGCTGTTGCACAAGTACAATATCCTCCACAAAGTGGCCACCACATACCATCCGCAAAGAAATGGCCAAGCTGAAGTGTCCAATTAGGATATTAAATTGAAACTTGACAAGGTAGTCAAACCTTCGCGAAAGGATTGGGCAATGAAGCTTGATGAAGCGTTATAGGCATACCGGATCGCATTTAAAGCACCTATAGGTATGTCCCCTTATGCGTTGGTATTCGGCAAAGCGTGTCATTTGCCTTTGGAGCTAGAATATAAAGCATTGTGGGCGATCAAGAAACTGAATTTCGATCTAAAGAAAGCAGGAGAAGCGCGGAAACTGCAGCTGGTCGAGCTAGAAGAATGGAGGATCAACAGATATGAGAATGCGAATATTTATAAAAAGCGCACCAAGCGTTGGCATGATAAATGCATATGCGCTAGAAACCTCCAAATCAGACAAAAGGTCTTACTCTTCAACTCAAGATTGCGGCTCTTCCCAGGCAAATTAAAATCACGCTGGTCCGGTCCCTTCATCATCAAAGAGGTATTTCCACATGATGCGATGCAACTAATCACTGAGGACAGTAGTCAAACATTTAAAGTTAATGGACAACGGATACAAGCATATTGCGGAGGAGATTTTCAGCCAGAAACAGCCTCCAGAAAGTTGAAAAACCCAGACTATCCCTTACTCAACTCTTGAACATTTAAATCTTCATCACGTGACTACTATCTGTATTTCACTTACCGTTCTCTAAAAAAAAGAAAAAAAAAAAAAAGAAATACTTGTTGTTTTGTTTGGAAATCATTTGACCCTCTCTTTGTCTGTTAACAAGGATTAAGGCACAGGATTATGGAGATACTACAAGAAGAAGCAAATATTCGGATTCCATCACCGCAATCCACAGCAGCAAAGATTGCCGCAGGGATGGATGCATCAATACTCAATGCGGGCGACAGTGCAAAATTTGGGACTGTATTCTTCCTTATCTTTATTTCAAATTTTGCGCTATCACATTGCATTTTAATTTTCAAAGTTTTATCACTACATCCTCCCTGATTACCGCAATCATTTGCCGAGTAGATAAATTTAGTAGTTTACCGCATGTTGTTCTTCACCAAGTATGATTTCAATGATGAAAAATATGCTTCTATCTCTTTCGTCTATACTAGAGTCAACTTAAATCTTAAGATAGTCACTTCATAAAATATTTCTAGAAGTTAGGAGTTTGCTAGCCTTCTATCAAACTCTCTTTACAACACATTCTATGCCCATTGCATGACTTATTTTAATTTCTTTTGGCAATGAGGACATTGCCGTATTTTAAATTTGGGGGTGAGGTATTTATTTTCGACCTTGCTATTTTCTATTCTTTCTCTAAAAAAAACAATTGAATAACAACTCCACTGTCAATGCAATGGAAAACCCATGTTGATATAAGTTAATTTGTGAAATGCCTTTACCCGTAGTTGGATGTCTGCATGACACGCGTGGGGGCAAGCCAAAACGAAAGTAAGTTACCAGGATCAACGCATAAATAAATGACCATAACTCCACTGCCAAGTTGGTATGAGTTTAGTCTGAGAAAGAGTGCATTGCTCGTAGTTGGATGTCCGCATGACACCCGTGGGGGCAAGTCAAAACGAAGGCAAGGCACTCGGATCAGCGCAAGGTCAGAAAAAAATAGCAATGAAGAAAATTTTTTTTGTGCAAGGATAAATCATTTGACACCCCAGTGAAAATTTTTCTTTTTGAAATAAATCATACGATGTTCCGGAATTCAGTAAAGTCTTTTTGAAAGATAAGCTTGCAATCCCTAAGTCTTAGAGTATTTTAAGAAGAGATTTGAATAAGAATTAAGGAAATTGTGGCATATAGGATTTGAACGAAGTATCCTTGAGAAATCTAGGGAAAGAACTTTGCGGCTAACTTGCTAAAGGAATCCTTAGTTTATGCTTGAGGACAAGCATTGTTTAAATTTGAGGGTGTGATAACGGGCAGAAATGCACATTATCATAGTGCTAAATCCTTAAACAATATTGGATTGCGTTGATGAAATATGTTAAATTGCGTCTATTAAGCATAAATTCTATAATATTGTGGTCGCATGCGTCCAACGCATTAGAGCAGTTGATCTTTATAAAATGACGAAATAGTCAGTTTTATACATAAAATGACGTTTAGAATGTAAAAAGTGACTATTTCATGGTTCAGTCTTATGTAAACTCTTTACATAGGATGCCTCCACATGAACGGTTTAGGATCACATCATTTGTACTAACTACAAAATGGGTTGCATCTATAGTGTCCCCAGAATAAGGCGTCCAACCTTATTCATATACTATAGACCATTTTGGCTATATATTTGAACTTGATCCACATTTATGTCACTACATAAAGTTCAAACTGAAACTTAATAGCCTCGGATCCTTAGTTTATTGGATTCATGAATACAGAATTTAATTTTACTAAGATTTTCAATAACAGCTTTATTGAATAAGAATATGATATTACAAACTACGAGTTTTAGGACATAAAATTCAACAAACTCCCACTTGGACTAAAACTTCTAGTAGGATCAAATGATGTTGAATTTAACTGTGAGAAATTAATATTACATATGAGTACAATAAACATATGAATACAATAAACTAGGGCATATACCCAAAAGTTCTCCCACTTGTCCTAGTTTACAAAACACCATAGACCTAAACTCTATAGGTGGCCCTCAAAAACTTTAGCCGTGAGGATTTTTGTAAAAGGATCAGTAATGTTTTGCTCAGAAGGTATCTGGGTCACTACAACGTCACCACGATGTACGATTTCCCGAATAAGGTGATACTTGCATTCGATGTATTTTCCCCGTTTATGGCTTCAAGGTTCTTTTGAATTTGCAACTGCACCGCTATTGTCACAATACAAGGTGATGGGTAGATGCATATTTGGAATAACTTCCAAATCTGTCAAGAATTTCCTCAGCCATACTGCTTCTTTTGCTGCTTCGTAAGCAGCTACGTATTCAACTTCCATTGTGGAGTCAGCTATACATGTCTATTTTAAGCTTCTCCACACTACTGCTCCTCCGTTAAGAGTGAACACTGATCCAGATGTAGACTTTCTAGCATTTTTATCAGTTTGGAAATCAGAGTCAGTGTATCCAGTAAGGATCAGATCCTTAGCATGATACACGAGCATGTAGTTCCTAGTTCTCCTGATATACTTTAAGATGTTCTTAATAGTAGTCCAATGATCACGTCCAAGATTAGACTGGTACCTATTGACGATCCCTACTGAGTAGCATATGTCAGGTCTAGTACATAATATTGCATACATCAGGCTTCCAACAGCGGAAGCATAGGGAATATTTCTCATATCCTCAACTTCTTGAGGTGTCTTAGGACATTGTTCATTTGACAGATGAATTCCATGTCTGAAAGGCAACAGACCCTTTTTGGAATTTTGCATTTTATATTTAGACAACCTTTTGTCTATATAAGATGCTTGAGACATGGCTAGTGTCCTGTTCTTGCGATTTCGAACAATTTGGATCCCAAGAATATACTGCGCATTTCCTAAATCTTTCATTTAGAATTGTGTATCTAGCCATTGTTTAACATCAGTAAGATATCCTACATCATTCCTAATGAGTAGAATATCATCGACATATAAAACCAACAACACTACAATAGAATTAATGATCTTTTTGTAAACACAAGGCTCGTCAACATTATGTTCAAAGCCATAAGATTTTATTGAAGTATCAAACCTTATATTTCAAGATCTAGAAGCTTGTTTTAATCCATAAATGGATTTCTCAAGCTTACAAACCTTTTGGTCTTGACCCTGAACTATAAACCCCTCTAGTTGAACCATATAGATACTCTTTTCAAGATTGCCATGCAAAAAGGCTGTCTTGACATCCATTTGCCAAATTTCATAGTTATAAAAAGTTGCAATGGATAAGAGTATTCTTATCGACTTTAACATGGCAATGGGAGAGAAAGTTTCTTCATAGTCCACTTCTTCTCTCTACCCTTTACCACAAGTCGAGCCTTAAAAATCTATACTTTACCGGCTTGATCTCATTTTCTTTGGCTCTGAGACCTTTTCCTGAAAAAAAATCTCTTGGTCATCTTTCCTTCAAGACAAGATTCACATAGAGGTAAAGAGTTATCTTCTAACTGACTTAAAAGTCCACTCTTGACCAATCTCCCAATCTTATTAAGATTTATGTGACCAAGTCTTAGGTGCCATAGATAGGCATTGGAAGAAACCTTTTGTTTTTTTTATTCTGAGTTTCTAATGTTCTAAACATTTCAGTATTTTAAACAAAAATTTGCTCTAGTTGGTCTTAACTTATATAAGTTGTCTTCAAGTGTAGCAAAACAAATTTGAATACCTTTACAAAAAATTAATACTTCATTTATATTAAAAGATATTGTATATAATTGTTCTATAATACAAGCGATAGATATCAAATTCCTCTTTATAAGAGGTACATACAAAACATCTTTAAGTACTAGATACCTATCTTCAAAAAACAACTTTAGATCTCCCACTGCTTCAGCTGAGACAACATCTCATGTTCCAACTTTGAGGGTTATCTCACCTTCTTCAAGCTTTTTCCAAGAACTAGTTTCCTGAAACGAGAAACAAATATGATTAGTGGCTCCTGAATCTAGTATTCATGTTTAAGTATCATATTCCACTAAACATGTCTCAACGACCAGTAAATCATATTTACCTTGTGCCGTTTTGAGCTTTAGAGGGTCCAGCTTTGTTTTTAGAGGATGATCCTCTTATAAATTTTTTCTTAGTGGTAGCAACATTTCCTTCCACTTCCTTTCCCTTACCTAAAGTAAGGTTTTGGAATCGTTGGAGCTCATTAAGAAGGGTAGTGAGGTTAAATTCTATCTTATTTAAAGACGTATTTGTCTGAAAAGGTATAAAACTCTTCGGAAGAGATTGTAAGATAAAGCTAATATGATTAGCCTCATCAATGGGTCTGCCATTTACTTCAGCGATATTGAAGTGCATCATCATGTCCAGGATATGTTCTCTAGTAGAGGTCCCCTCCTTCATCTACTTTGTGTAAATGTGCTTAATTGCCTCGTGTCTAGGGACCATGATGGTTGCCCAAACATTTCTCTTAATGAATCTATTATCTCTTTAGCCATAGCTAAGGATTCATGTTTCTTTGCCAAAAATCCAGACATGCTGGCAAGAATGTAAACATGGGCCTTTTCATTGGCTTTGACCCATCGATCGGATGCTTCCCGAACAGTTCGGTTAGCATTTGAGGCTGGGGCATGAGGACATTCCTCAATTAAGACAAATCTTAGATCATCAACTACCAGTATTGTGTTTAGATTTGATTTCCATGCCGAATAATTATCGCCGTTTAGTTTCTCGGAAGCTAAGAGTTGAATTATCAAGTTATTCATGCTGAAAAAGATAAACATATTCTTTTAGAAAAACTATAATCACAAAGAAACATATCTAATTTAGTAACAAAAACTAATAATGTACCCTTCATTATTATATTTTGCAACGATATTTCAAAAGTTTAGAGTAACCTCCACCGAAGGGCAATCGGTTATTCCTCTTTTGAACCAAGAAAATCTTGACTAGATGCTAAACCCAGAATAACTCTTTATTCTTATAGCACTTTAGTTATCGCTACTTTGGTCGAGAATATACTAACATCTTAGTAATTCTTGTAAGTGTAACCTTCCATTTTTGGATTTCAAAGACAAGAATCAACATGCTCTCGAAAGTGGGAAGTCAATATGAAAACTGATCTAAGAGAGCCTATCCAGATTTGGAGTTCGTGGTGTTTCGAATCCTATAATATAACCCTCCAAAGGGAAAGGTCGCTCTAGGGCAGACATGCAGGCGCATTATAGGAATCCCACGGTGCGACCTAATGGAAGAGACCATGGGAAATGTTATTACATACCCCTCACCCACTTACTATGAACTACTTCCCCTATTCACTTTGATATTGATCCATGCAAACACTCTCCAAAGGAAGTATGCTCCTAAGCACAGCCCAAAGCCCTACATGGACCTCACGATGTGAACTCTTAGGGACGCTAGAGCTAAAAGTACACTACTTCTCTTTAGCTGAAGTGTTCTATAACGGTTTAGGGTATAAAGTACACTACTTAGAGATATATTTCGGCTAAATTAAACATATCCTAAGTCTAAGTGATAGATCCATGTATAACTCTTATACTGGATTTTAACCTATGATGTGTAGGTGATAAACAAATTTTATTACCTCACATCTCTCACGCATGCTCATTAAAACTAGGGTTGATTGACTTAGACGCCAATTTGATCTCCAGGTAGGAGATATTCTGTAAACCGTCATCTTAAGAACCCCCAACCTTAGACAAGATCTCCCCGGGTAAGTAAATAACTCTTTGTTTAACAAATAATCGACCTATTCTAACTCTTTAAAAAAGCCGATTAAAATTGTACCAATTTAATCCTAGGTGAGCATGCAACTTTTACCTTTGTTATAGATTTTAAAGTCTAGGTTATTTTATAACAAATATAAAATAAAATTATAACCATTATAACCCTAGAATCATACATCTATAACATACATTCATACTTGATGATCATGCTTTAATATAACACTTTATATTAAAAAAAAAAAAAAAAAAAACTTAACATGCATACTATATACATTATAACAATTATAACATATATCAAATGCATGTACATGTTAACCTATGGTGATATTTTAAATCTATATAGCATACTATATGTACAACAAGATTCAAAAAATAATTAAAACATACATCAACATGTATAATTAATTAAACACCCTAAAATAGATTGGTTTTGGCTCTTAAATTAAGCCAACAACTAAATTATTACAATAATAATTTGGTGTAGTACAAAAAATCGCTCTCGTACCAGCTTCAAACACTTTTGAATCAACTCGAACCAGCCAAAAAACTCTCGAACCGGCCCAAAAACTCCAAAAACCAGGTTGAACTGGTCAAACCGGCTCAACAAAACCGGTCCAGACCATCTGGACCGGCTGGTCAACGCTTGCAGAGGCGGTCAACGGACGCTGGAGTGTAGATCGACTGGAGCGGGCGGAGCGCGCGAGTCGGATCCAGGAAACGAGTCAAGTCTGGGAGCATTGTCTCGGGTCTGGTGGCAATTTCGGGTCTATGAGCTAATTTTCTCCAAATTTAAAGCTGTACTCTTTCACGTAATCAAGCAATTACAGCCTAATTTCAACTCTAATAACTCTAGCAAATTTACAGACCCTTTGCCATACATTAATGCTCATAAACATGTGAGCAATTACAAATTAATACTACAAAAAAAACTTAATTTAAATGCCAAAACCTAAAAACTATTTTAGTTTACAATCTCAATTTTATCTAATAAATTGATACCCACTACATGCAATTGAATAAAATTAAAACATGCTTTGATACCATATGATAGAAAAATAGGCATGCACAGTGGAATTAAGGACCAATTTTACTCTAATTGCACAAAAATAACATATAACCCTAAATCAATTAATTAGGATTTTTTTTTGAAATATTACTTTTGAAGCTCCCGAAACGCTTCTATCTCCACCCGAACACGAACCAGACAACCACTAGAGCTGACTTACAACCCTCTGGACTCAGAACCGGGTTGTGGGATCCGATGGATGAAGAAACGGAGAGAGAGAAAGAGATGGAAATAGGAGATGGATTTTTTTTTTTTTATTGGGTTTGGGTTTTGATATTTCTCAAAAAATGATTATTTTTTTCAGCCCATTTATAAACTAATTTTGGAAAAATTGTCAAAAGTTCTCTATCCAAATTGAAAGCCCAAATTTATAGAAAAAAATCATGCAAAAATTGCATGAAACAAATTCATAAAAACCCAACACCTCAAAATCCACTATCTAAGTGTGCTTGATGTCTCCACTATAAGCCAACACCTAGCCCACCATCTTGTTAGTGTAATTAGTCAAAGGGCAAAATGGTCATTTTGTCAAAGTCAAATTTTGACCGAAAAGTCAACATTTTGACTTTTTATGGTTTTTTCCATGTTGACTAATTTTGATCTCCCGAGCATGAATCCGTATTCATTTTCTCGAAATTCAAATCACAATTGAATATAAGGCCAGTCAAAGTTTGACTTTTCAAAGTCAAAAGTCAATTCTTTGACTTTTTACATCTTTAACCATTTCCATTATTTCCGAGCTTCCGAATATGAACGTATTCATATTCTTGATATTTAAATCACATTTAATCATTAAAGTTGTATCTCTAAACTGAAAACCGACCACTATATCACATATACTTGTCGGTTTCTCTCTCTTCATCTAATTCCGAACAATTCGAATCATTCTATCATACTGTTACTAAGTTTATTTCCCTAGGAAACCTAATGGACCTATAGATCATGGGTTCCAACGATCCAAGATTAGCTGGCTAAACTTTTTTAGACGGAGCTAATCAACATTCGTTAACTAACGGGTCATTCCACTATAGTCCCGTAGTTGCACTCCTCTCACTATAGATATATTTGTGTCCATATGATATAATCATGATTAGTAAGCTAATCCTTCACAGGTTGATCGTAATCTCGACTAGGTCATAAAAACCCTTTTACCGCCAAGACTACATCTTATTCCTTAAGTTCCACTTATCCTCTAATGAACAATTAGTTTAAGGTCCAACCTATAACTGAACCCCTCTCGGGCCAAGAAGAAGGTGGGACTCCTTGTTCAAGACCTGGATTCAGTACTAAAGGGAACAACCTATCTACTATCCCTATAACGGGTAGGAGTGAATTCCGTCTTGCATCTTATGTTCCCAGCTATCCACCTGATCTTACCCCTGAAATGGGAGGCTTATTGGGCTAGCAATAATGAGCTGCCCTCACCTATACAGATCTAAGGATAATTCCGAGTGAACAAGAGTTCATAGTTAGCTCAATATTAAGATTAAGTTACCTAGATCATCAATTAATGAAATAATCAGTTTTATACATAAAACGGTGTTTAGAACGTCAAAAGTGACTATTTCATGGTTCAGTCTTAGTTAACGAATGTTGATTAGCTCCGTCTAAAAGGGTTTAGCCAACTAATCTCGGATCGTTGGAGCCCATGATCTATAGGTTCATTAGGTTTCCCTACTAGCTCATATGGAATAAACTTATAACAGTATGATGGAATGATTCGAATTAGTAGAATTAGGTGAAGAGAGAGAAACCGACAAGTATATGTGATATAGTGGTCGATTTTCAGTTTAGAGATACAGCTTTAATGATTAAATGTGATTTAAATATCAAGAATATGAATACGATCATATTTAGAAGCTCGGAAATAATGGAAATGGTCAAAGATGTAAAAAGTCAAAAAATTGACTTTTGACTTTGAAAAGTCAAGCTTTGACCGGCCTTATATTCAAATGTGACTTGAATTTCGAGAAAATGAATATGGATTCATGCTCGGAGGTCAAAATTAGTCAACTCGAAAAAAATCATAAAAAATCAAAATGTTGAGTTTTCGGTCAAATTTGACTTTGACAAAATGACCATTTTGCCCTTTGACTAAAGTTAGTGGGAAAATCCAAAATTTTTGTTAGATAATTCCACTAACAAGATAGTGGGCAAGGTGTTGGCTTAGAGTGGAGACATCAAGCCTACTTAGATAGTGGATTTTGATGTGTTTGGTTTTTATGAATTTGTTTCATGCAATTTTTGCATGGTTTTTTCTATAAATTTTGGCTTTACATTTGGATAGAGGACTTTTTTGACAATTTTGGCAAAATTAATTTCTAAATTGTGTTGGAAAAAATCACCATTTTTTAGAAATATCAAAACCCAAACCCAACCCAAAAAAAAAAAAAAAAAGAAATCCATCTCCTATTTCCATCTCTTTCTCTCTGTCAATTTCTTCATCCATCGGGTCCCAAGACCCGGTTCTGAGTCCAGAGGATAGTAGGTCAGCTCTAGTGGTTATCCGGTTCATGTTCGGGCGGAGATAGAAGCGTTTCGGGAGCTTCAAAGGTAATATTTCAAAAAATCCTAATTAATTTATTTAGGGTTTTATGTTATTTTTGTGCTATTAGAGTAAAATTGGTCCTCATTTCCGCTGCGCATGCCTATTTTTCCATCAGCATGTTAAATGCATTGACAGTATGTTATAATTGTTATAATATATAGTATGCATGTTAGGGTTATGCTTAATATAATGTTATATTAGATACCTTTGTTGAATGTTGTGGATGTTAAGCATGTCTAAATTTTGTAAGTTGTTATAAACTTGGTTAGATGTTTAAAATCCATAACAAAGAACAGTTGCATGCTCACTTAGGTTAATAACTAATTTTAAACGTTAAAATAGATTGTTGCCTTATAAAATACGGTTACAAACTCATATCGGTTCATAAACCTGTCAAGGCTGGGGGTACTTAGGTGATGGTTTACGGAACATCTCCTACCTGGGGATTATGACCGAACTATTGAGAGTTGTTAACTAATTTCATGAGCTTGCATGAGCAATGTAAGGTAATAAAATGGTTTATCACCTAGAAGTTATAGGTTAAATCCAATTACAAGAGTTATATTTGGATAAACCACTTAGACTTAGGTTGTATGAAATTAGCCGTCATGCCCAAGTAAACTATCCAAACATTTAGAACACTTCATCGGGAGATTAACAATATATTTGATATATAGTTATTAGCTCTCACGTCCTCAAGAGTTCACACCGTGAGATCCATGCTCAACTTCTTGTCGATTTTACCTCGACTGCTCCATACGGAAAGTGTTTACATGGGTCAATAACAAGGTGAATGAGGGAAGTGGTTCATAGTAAGTGAGTGAAGGAAATGTGTCAACATTGTCCTACGGCCTCCTCCATTATTTTGAACTGTGAGATTCCTATGGAAGGTTGTAACATAAGATTTGGAACAACCCAGGCTTCAGTAAAATGAATAGGGTCTTATAGTTCCGTCTTGGATATTGTCTTCTCTCTCAGAGGCATATTCATACCGTTCTATAAGATCTGAAAATGGCGGGTCACACTTACAAGAATTACTAAGTGTTAGTAAAGATCTTGACCGAAAACGATAACCAAAAGAACTATTGGGATATAAGTTATTCTTCTGTAAATGAATTCTTGACTGCCCACGATAGCACTTGTTCTAAATCACTTAAGTATTGTTGCAAATAAATAAAGATTTATTGGGTACTCTATTAGTTTTTCTAAAATGGATTTAGATGTATATTTAATAGAATTTGTTTAAGATGTTTCAGCAATGTCAAACTCGATTATACAACTACTTTCTTCTGACAAATTTAAGGAAGAGGGTTACTCGAATTGGAAATCAAATATCAACACAATATTAGTAGTAGATGACTTGAGGTTTATGTTAACAGAGGAGTGTCCTCCAGTTCCCAGTTCAACGGCGACCCAAAATGTTCGGGATGTTTATGATAGATGGGTAAGGGTAAACGAAGAGGCTCGGGCCTATATCTTGGCGAGTATATCTGATGTGCTCAACAAGAAACATTAGGTCATGCCCACAGCTCGTGAGATCATGGCATCATTCCAGGAGATGTTCGGGCAACCGTTATCGTCTATTAGACATGAAGCCATCGAATATATGTATGTGACACGTATGAAGGATGGGACCAACGTAAGAGAACACGTTCTCGATATGATGGTTCATTTTAACATCGCAGAGGCTCACGGGACTATGATAGACAAAACAAGTCAAGTGAGCATGATATTAGAATATCTTCCTAAGAGCTATCTGTCGTTTAGGACAAATGTTGTCATGAACAAAATCACTTATAACTTAACAACATTGTTGACTAAATTGCAAACTTATCAATCGATGATGAAACTCAAGGAAAAGAAAATAAATGTTATTTCTAAACCGAAAAAGTTTTACAAAGGATCTACGTCTGGTACGAAACTCGTTGATGATAAAAAAGCTGGTCCTTCATCTTCTTCTAAAGATAAAACCGTACAGATGAAAAAAAAAAGGAAAGGGAAAAAGGAAACTGCTGCAAAGAAAAACAAAGACAAAACTCCCAAGAGAAAATATTTCCATTGTGGAAAGGTTGGGCATTGGAAGCGTTGTTGCCCAAAATATCTGGCTGAAAAGAAAGTAGAAAAGAATAAACAAGGTAAATATGATTTACTAGTTGTTGAAACATGTATAGTGGAAAATTCTCATCTTACCTGGATATTAGATTCAGGCGCCACTAATTATGTTTGTACTTTTCAACCTTGTTATTTTTATAAACTTCAATTTTAAAAAAAAAAAATTATATAACGTTGAGATCGGATCCTACTCATAGTTGGATGCCCGCATGACATCTGTGAGGGCAAGCCAAAACGAAGGTGGAAATCTGATCAATGCAGAAACCAAGTGATCGCAACTCCGCTGCCAAATAGAGAGATGGGCAAGAGTTTTGACTGAAAAAGAGTGTCTTGCTCGTAGTTGGATGTCCGCATGACACCTGTGGGGACAAACCAAAACAAAGGTTGGGCATTCGGATCAGCGCAAGATCACAAAATGAATATCTAAATCATGCGATGGTTAAAATCATTTGAACACCCCAATTTCATAAAGTTTGAAATAAATCATGCGATGCCCTAGAAATGAGTAAAGATTTTTTTGAAGATTAAGATCGCGGTCCTAAAGATTAGAAATATTTTAGGAAGAGATTAGGATAGAAATTAAGAAGACATTAGTTCAGCAATTTTAATAAGGCACCTTAGGAAGCCTAGGTCAGGTGAAGGAGATTGAAATTTTAAAGAAAACCTTTAGTATATGCTTGAGGACTAGTATTGTTTTAAATTTGGTGATGTGATAACTGGTAGAAATACAAGTTATTGTAGCTCAAATTACTAAAACAATGAGAGAAAACGATGGTAAAAGAGGTGATATTATGTTTGAAAGCACCAAACTAAAAGGAATTGCGATCGCCGATGCTCATCGCATAAAACCAGTTAATTTGCCTATTCTATGTAGGTACAATGCGATGGCGCATATGAAATTGTGATCCAATGGCATAATATGACAACGCGCTTAAATTTGTGATCGTGAGAAGTTTCTCAAAAGCGATCGCATAAAGACATTGCATCAAGGCGATAGCTATAAATCATGATGGGACGTAAAGTTGATAACGGTCAATTTCGAAATTCAAGTGATAGCCATTAAAAACCTTATTGTTGCAAGTACATTGAACTTTCGGTGACTTTCAGACGGCACAACAGAGTAGGGAAATTAATGCTACCCATCATTGCAATCATTAGTAAGAAGAGCTACTTCACCTTAAAATCTATAAATACCCAATGCTACCAAAGAGACAGAGGGTCAATGAAGAGAGAGAAAGGAGACGAGGCGAAGTCGCAAGATCGAGAGACTGTCAGAAAACAATACAAAGAAGAGAAGTCCAACCCTTGTGAGAGCAATACTCCGCAAATCAAAATAGAGATGAAGTGATAAAGAGCAGTGTAAAAGGCCACGGAAAGAAAGACATTGCTTACCTGGTTTTTTATTTCTCAATCCATTTGTTGTTTCGTACTCAACACTTTATTTGCAAAAATGAAAACTTCATTTTGATTTATGTTCAGTCTCTCCACACCATGCATGAGTAACTAAATTTGTGAATGGGTTGAGAAGTACTTAGCTAGCATGACTTAAGCTATGCATTTTATGCGATCATCTTGTCTTATATATGCGTCATTCATCATTTGGAAGTACTTGAGAAAGTAGTCTAAAGATGGAATCTAGGCTTGAGAGAGTCGGATTAGATCGCATATGCAAGAGTAGAAACTTAGAAAAAAGTTCTATCTACTGCTTTCCATACACATTGCATGCGTCCTAAAAATAGGAAATGTGGCATTATACATTGAGAAATGTAGTGCTAATATTTATGTATATCATGATCGCATGACTTGTACACAATCTTGAGAAATGTTAGCTAAATCTCTTCTCAACCCCTTCATCGCATACTTGTTATAACACTACGCTTTCATCACTCCGCGCTCAACTCCATCGCATAGAAAAGTCTAAATCAAAACACCATCTACTTCTTTATCACCATCGCAATAGAATCAGAGAGTCTGTCGCATATCTATTTAGTAGTCCCTGTGTTCGACCCTGGACTTACCAAGAACCTAAGAAGACTTATACTTGGGCTTTGTTAAGAAAACTTGTACGATCATCACATCCACACATCATCACATCCACACACCATCGCATGATAAATCAACGCATCAAATTTTTGGCGTCGTTGCCGGGGACTACGGTATAGATTGCGCTAACATTTGTAGCTTTCGACTCTTTGTTGCATTGCCATTCCATCTGTAGAGAAAGAAGCTAACATCGCATGAGCGAAGGATATACTCTTGAGCCCAACTACGACCCATCGATCGAAAGAACCTTTCGCAAAAGATAGAAAAACAGACGTAAATGACAAGGAAGAGTTCACAGAATGGTTGAACAACCTGAAGAACGAGTAGCAAATGAAAACAACATAATGGCAAATCCTATCCTACTGGCAAATGATCGCAATAGACCCATCTAGGACTATGAGTCACCAAACTTGTATGATTTCTCCCAGGAATCATGAGATCAATGGATGGATCAAGGTCCAAGATGAAGTCAGTAATGTTATAAATGATACAAACAGCAGGACAGTTTGGAGAACGACGTGGTGAAGATCCGCACGCCCATCTATGAAGCTTCATTGAAATTTGTAACACTTTTGTGTTCCCTAATATTTCCCCAAAAGAGGTTCGACTCACGTTATTTCCAATTTCACTATGCGATAAAGCAAGAAAATGGGCTTACTCTCTTGAACCAGGAGATATAACTTCATTGGAGCAAGTGGTGGAAAAGTTTATGAAGAAGTATTTCCCTCCTACAGAGAATGCCAGAAGGAGGAAATTGATCACCAAAGTTGAACAAGAAGAAGATGAATCGCTCAGTGACACATGGGCAGATTCAAGAAACTAGTACGCGACTGCCCACACAATGGATTGTTAGATTTTCTCCAAATGGAGATTTTCTATCATGGACTCAATTCTGCATCGCAGACAGCTGCCAATGCGGCAGCAACAGGAGGTCTGCTGGACAAAAATATGATGAGGCAAGGAACATTCTTGATCGCATCTTGAAAAACCATGAAGATTGACAAGAAAGTGATCAAAGAGCAAAACCCAAAGAAGGTAATGCAAGTAATGGTGCCATCACATCATTGCAAAATCAGATGAATGTGATGATAAATTTGTTGCAAGGTATCGCAATAAACAATTCAGGAACTCGAAGTGGGCAAGTTAATGTGATAGATCAAACAAGCACCAGTTGTGTTACATGTGAAGAATCGCATTCTGTTGAGGAGTGTCCACGAAATACTCAATCAATCTACTTTGTCAAAACCAATCCTTTTTCAAACACTTACAACTAGGGGTGACGAAATCTCTGGAAAAACAACCAACAACAAGGCAGTCAGCCTATGGCTTAGAGAAAGGGACCACTAGGATTTTTCCTAAGAACTAACGGACAACAGCAACAGCAAGCTAGCAGCTCTCAAACACCACCATCATCATCCCTGGAAAACTTGTTAAAAAAATACATCAATAAGAATGAAACAGCCCTTCAAAACCAAGCTACATCCATCAGCAATTTGAAAATTCAAATAGGACAAATTGTAGGAAAGCTAAAAAACAGACCCCAAGGGACATTGCCCAGCTCAACTAAGCTTCCACACAATCCAGGGAGTACAGGGAAAGAACATTGCCAAGTCGTCACCCTAAGAAGCGAAAAGGCGGCGGTAAAAGTCAGGAAAGAGCCTAGCAAGACCAATTCAAAGGAGCAACCTGCGATTGAATCAAAGAAACTGTTGTCGCAAACTAAGTTAAAGGAGTCCGTGACTATGGAACCTGAAGATGCGATCACCTCTAAGCCTCCAGACCATGGAATAGTGAAAGTACAGCTACCTTCATTTCCTCAAAGACTGAAAAAGAAACAAAATGATGAAGGTCAATATCATCGCTTCTTGAAAATATTAAAACAACTACACATCAATATTCCATTTATGGAAGCGATAGAGCAGATGCCAGTGTATGCCAAATTTTTGAAGGACATTGTTTCGAAGAAGAGAAGCACGGAAAAATTTGCCACGGTGGCATTAACACAAGAATCAAATACTATAATCCCACCAAAGATGCGCAACCAGGCAGTTTCACAATAACTTGCTCAATAGGAGGGATCCACATTGGTCAAGCATTATGCAATCTTAGGGCAAGCATAAACTTAATGCCCTTTCAATCTTCAAACAATTGAATGTAGGACAGCTAACACCCACAACGGTGACTCTCCAACTTGCAGATAGGTCCCTGGTACCCTGAAGGAAAATAAAAGGATGTCTTGGTAACAATAGACAAATTCATTCTAACTGCAGACTTTATTATCCTAGATTATGAGGCGGATAAAGACGTTCCAATCATATTAGGACGACCATTCTTGTCTACTGGTCATGCTCAAATGGATGTGCATAAGGGAGAAATCACAATGAGCATCAATGAAAAGAAGCTCAGGTTTAATATTATCAAGGCAATGAAGTTCCCAGAAGAGGAAGGCTTATCAGATTTCGACGATGAACACACTTGCGTTGAAGATTGGGAGTCCGAGAAAGAAAATGAAGAAAGAGAGTATGCGACAGCATCCTTATAAACCTGCCATGCAATAACAGAGACGGTGAACAATGAAGAAATGATGAATTTGGATGAAGGAGAAAAGCACAGAAGCCCTCCCTAGAGCAACCACCTACACTGGAACTAAAAACTCTACTAACCCACTTGAAGTACGTTTTCCTTGGCCAGAATGAAATCTTACCAGTCATCATATCCTCTGCGTTACCTGAAGAAAAATAAACTGCGCTGCTCAGTATTCTAAAGAAATATATTAGAGCAATCGGATGGACACTCGCAGACATCAGAGGTATTAGCCCGACATATTGCATGCATCGAATTCAGCTTGAAGAAAACCAGAAAGGCTCGATAGAACATCAACGCAGACTGAACATTACGATGAAAGAGGTTGTTAAAAAAGAAATCATCAAATGGTTAGATGTCGGCATTATCTACACTATCGCAGATAGCACGTGGATTAACCCCGTGCAATGTGTTCCCAAGAAGGGTGGGATGACAGTAGTCCCTAATGCAAACAACGAGTTGATCGCCATGAGGACTTCACAGGTTGGCGGATCTGTATAGATCACAGGAAACTCAATGCGGCGACAAAGAAAGATCATTTCCCCTTACCTTTCATTGATCAAATGCTCGACCGACTAGTAGGGAATGACTATTTTTGTTCCCTTGATGGGTACGCAGGCTATAACCCAATTATGATCGCACCAAAGGATCAAGAAAAGACCACATTCACATGTCCATATGGAATGTTCGCCTTTCGTCGCATGCCTTTTGGACTATGAAATGCGCCTAGTACGTTTCAAATGTGTATGATGGCAATCTTTTTCGAGTACCTTGAAGACTCAGTTAAAATCTTTATGGATGATTTCTCAGTTTATGGGAAAACATATGAAATCTGTCTGCAAAACTTGGAGAGAATACTGAAAATATGTGAAGAGACTAATCTGGTGCTAAATGATGACGTAAAACTAGTGAACGCAATATGCGATGCATGTCTTAAGCTATGCATTTATACTCATGTATCGGTGGTCATGCGTTGGAATGGAATGTATGCGTTGATCTCATATGCAATGACCATGCGTTCCTGCCACAAGTTTTCTTGCGCTCTCGCCAAGTATAATGGGAACGCAAGTTTCTCAAGTGATCCGAGGTCGAACTCAGGGACTTGTAGCTAAATAATATGTGGTGATGTGCTTGCGGTGGATAAATAAAAGAATGATGGGGGTTATAAGCTATAAACCACTCCTACTTCTAACTAACAGACAAAGCAGTGGGAATATAAATGAGAGGTAGAGACACGGAAACTGTTAATGCGTAGTACAATGCATGGAAAAACATATGAAAAGGTGAGGATGTCTTCACTGCAACACTAAGCTTGACCGCAAGAGCAACCCCAGCCAGCGCAAGCTATGCGATTATGCTACATACACTTGTGCCTAATTCTAGGGCGCATGCGATGTATATGCGATGGTGTCGAGAGGCCTAATTTCTAAGTCTCTACTCCTGCTCATGTGCTCCCACACATAAACAAGATTACCACATACCACCGTATCCTACTTCTGGACGCATGCAATATCCTATCCGTAAGGTGCATACGATGTATAATAGCAAACGAAACTTATCTCTAAGTTCCCCATTCTTGCTTATGCAATCTAATCCGCTCTCTCGAGTCTTAGATCTAGTTTTTAGACTACTCTCCGAAGTATGCCTAAATGATGAATGATACGCTCATAAGACAAGGTAATCGCATAAACCTAGCTGACGTAAGATTATTCCTATCTCTAGTGAACACTTGCTTACATTGCTTAATGCGACCAACCACTTACCCTCCCGGGCAGTTAGTTGCTGCTAATTCTACTCATAGACAAGCATTGCGTCCGCCTATAGACAAGCGTTGCTATAGCTTCACACTAAGCAAATAAGATTTTCTCACAACACTCATGCAACACACACCTCCCGGCGGTTTGCTACATGCTTCATATCCTTAATCCGCATGATTAAGTATGTGATAAGTCTCACTAAGTGATGCAATGAAAGTTAAGGATGCTAGTAAATGAAGATGGAGATGGAGTCGAAAGAAAATATAGAAATGTATTGATCATAAAATGTATTAATTTCTTAAGCCAACATGTAATACAATACAAGGAAAGAAGAGAAATGGAAGGACCAGCTAGAAGGAATGTCTTGCTTCCAACAGATGTCTGTCAAGGTTGCCGGTGGTGCCATGGATGGGTGGTGGAGCATATTCTCTCAAGCTCTAACTCCGGTGTAGGCTCTGGTCATCACTCAGAATCGATGAAGGAGATGAAGAACTCTCAAGCTATCTTCTCACGCTTTCGTCTGGATCAAAAGGATCTGCCCTAAGCCAGGGAGCCTCAGGCGAAAAACCTTGGATGATCTGAAATTTCACTTAACGGCTTCTATTTATAGAGCTTGATCGCTGACAGCATTTATAGACCTGCTCTGAATCTGACACTCACGACGTGATGGTCCTTTTCTGAATCTCTACTGCTAACAGCGTGGTAGGTGAAATATCAACATCATCTTTTGATACTCCCGAGGTATGTGTTCATGTTTGCATTCCACCAACCTTGCGGTCATCCCTCTATTATGGTTATTATTATGTAGCCACAACCTCTCTGCGATAACCACATTCGCTTGACAGCCGCAACTTCTATGCGATGGACACATTCGCTCGACAGCCACAACACCCATACGACTAACGTATGTGATCACTGCATGCGATTAATGGACGCAATATTCATGCTTCGAACGTATGCGTTCGCCTCTACGATGGAGAGATTCCCCACATGCAGTCGTCTTTGTGATAGCCTGGCTTCCGCGCATGCGATCGCTTTCTGCGATTGCTACAAAATAGACAATTGAACGCATAATGATGCATAATAGTGGGTTAGCCGAGATTCTTAATGTCGATCGACGCAAACTCATTTTCTGATGAATTCTTAACATAATCGCCGCATATTTTACTTAACAGCCCTCATAATTCTAAATAAAAGGCCTATAATGACGTGCATTTCTGGCCGTCATCACACCCACAAACTTAGAATCATGTTTGTCCTCAAGCATGTGTTATACTCAAGAAATTCAATATTCACCCTCTGCCTTTCCTTTGCGATGACCAGCCTCTCAGAATATAATTTACTCATACCTCTAACCATAACAGCAATGCTCTCCTCCACTTTGGTTGCTTTTTCAAAAAGATCTTTTCTAAGCTTAAATTCGGAAAGCCTTTGCTCAAAAACTTTTTATTCATTCCCCGCAACTATGCGTTTAGCTTTTAAGAATGCATTCGTTCAAAAAAATTCAAAGCTTTGCAATTTCTTATTCGAATGCGGCGTTGAACCTGGTTACGCTCTTCGGTTTGGCTTGTCCCCACGTGTGTCATGCGGACAGCCAACTTCGGTTGTGTACCATATTTAACTCCACTCTTGTCTTGGCTTAATTTGGCTTGCACCAGACAGAGGAGTTGCGCTTATGCGTTGATCCTGGCGACTTACTTTCATTTTGGCTTGCCCCCACGTGTGTCATGCAGACATCCAACTTCGGGTAAGTGCCTTTCACAACTTAACTCTTATCAACATGGGTTTTCCCATTGCATTGATAGTGGAGTTGTTGTTCTCAAATTTTTTTTTTTATATAGAAAATGATCACAATGTAGTGAATGCATTTCTCTGGGATCGCTGCCACCCCCAAACTTAGAGGTTAACAGTGCTCTCGCCACAAAGCTAAAGACAAACTTAACAGGAATGCGGTAACAAATGTTTGAACAGAGGTTTGCTGTAAGATAAAAATGGAATGTTGTTATATTTTGTATGTTTTGTATCGCTTATGCACACTACTGATGGATGAATGATACAAGCTCATGTTGCCATAAACTCGTAACCAATATTTAATATCTATCTTTATCTATTGCGCTGTTTATGAATGAAATTGATGATGTGCTATGCGCTCAAGTGCTTTGCGAGAAAGATATTTTGCGATACTACATTCTAAGTGTATGCGTTGATGATAATATGCTCGTAGTATATGGTGATGTAATGCATGTCACAAGTTTCTTTGCGCTGGAACCAAGTATAATTCTAACGCAAGTTTCTCAGAATGACCTGAGGTCGAACACGGGGATTGTTTGTCGTTTAGATGTGATACTAATGTGGTAAATGCGACCGATTTTCATAAAGAATAAAGAATTTGGTTTGACAGAAATGTAAATTGTGTTGAAAGTAAAATGCGTTGCAAATAAATGTCTAAACCTACTATGATACAAAGTGAGGACTGGCTGTGAAGTTGTACAAAAGAATCTAATGAATGCGGTGGCAAGTCTTGTGAATGAAGCAGAAAGAGAATGAGTAGAGAGAAAGGACATCGCAAGTTTGTCGATCTTGTTAAGGACGCAACTAAGGTTCCGCTTTCTCTTGACATACACCTTTCAGTGATTGGTCACGTTTCCATATGTCTATGGTGAAACAGAGATGAACATAATGAACACAAGGTTGTTTCTATCTCTGGAAATACTTCTCGCTTTAGTTAACACATTCTTAAAACCTTCTCTCGATAGGCGAAATAACATCTTCACTTCCGCTCTCACAGGTGAAGATGTCGTCGAGCATGCTAAACTTAGCCGATTACCTTAACAAAGATTAACTCACTTGCTTAATTCTTCCTTTTTACCTAGGGGATTAAGAACACATGATGGAGAAATGGATGATAAATGTATAGAAAGGAACAGAGAGATGATAATGATGACGATAATAGCATTTAAATCTAAAGATAAGCGTTTGATACATGATTTATGAATGAAAGATTAAAGAAGATGAATACAGTAGATGAAATGAAAGATTAAAGAAGATGAATACAGTAGATGAAATGAAAGAATAGAAACAAATACGGAAAGAGTGTCAACATCTTGACACAGATCCCGATCGGAGACTTGTGCTTGCCGATGTATGGATGAACTGGAGAGGAAAGTTTCCCTTTCAGGTTTGCTTTCCTGGTAGAAGTGACCTCTTGCACAGAGCTTCACCTTCAGGAATCGGAAGAATTCCGTGCTCGGAAACTCACTTTTCTGCCTTGTCTCGTCGTTCTCCCAAATTTTCTCTGTAAAGTCTCTTCAGACAAGCCTCCTTTGTAATAAATTTAAGGAAGCTATTTATAGACAAGACCTTGGCTCTTTGAATTGGTGGTCCCACTGTGTAATTCTGATAATTCCTGCTATGATGTAGTGGAAACGTCTGCTCTGCACCACGATCAATCTATCAGAATCGTACAACAGAAAGCTGTACACTTGTCATAATCGCCCGCGAATGCATTGCTCTTCACATCTTCGATCAATTGCCGCATGCGGTGTTGTTGTTTTGAATACCGCATGCGGTTGAAATGCGTTGATCGCTAGAGTCCATGATCGATCATCGCATGCACCGCCATTGCATTGATCATTTCTTTGTTCTTGATCGATTGGCGCATGCAATGTAGATGCATTGTACATTTTGTCCTCGAGTCATTAACGCATACGGCGACCTATTTCCTGCAAAACAGAGACTTGGACATTCTATTTCGCCATCGTAATGGGTTAATGGGTGTGTTTACGACACTTTATAATTTTCGTATTTCTCAGCCAATTCTTATACTATCGACGCAACTTTTTCTTCTTTTTGCCGCATTATCTAAATAAAACAGCATAAATAACTTGTATTTCAACAAGTTATCATTTGCGCATAATAAAGCTTAGACTGTCAAATTTTGAAGAAGCTATTAAAAGTAAGGTGAGCCTTGCGATGCTTAGTTAGCGGATGTAGTGAATTATATGTACCATCATACATGCATCACAAAGGAAAGCAATCGGACAAGGAGAATTTCAAAAGGATAATGCTTAAAAGATGACAAGAAAAGAACCTTAAGTGGAATAACGCATACGACTGTGCCTTGGAATTCTTGCAGTCGAAGCCAAGGAAGGATTCTTCCATTGGAATTTATACGTTGAATGATGGGGAGGATTCTTCCTTTGTAACTGCGCATCGAGGAGAATTATTGTCGCACCTACAAGAAGCAAACACACCGCAACCAAGGAAGCAGCCGCATATCCAAAATAACAATAAAAATAAACTAAACTAGAAAACAAGGTAAAGATAGAGTAGAAGATATCCCTGGAGAAATTGGAGTATTGTCACCACAAGAAGTCTTCCATGCAGAAGATTGCTCTCAACTACTTAGGTCAAGAGGCTCACCCTGACCATTGCAACTTCAGGCAATTGGTGGGCGCATGCCGGCCATCATGCGCCTAGAGCTACCTTCAGCTCATGCAACTGATTGCCCTTCTTTCTTGGGGCCAATATTAGTTTTCAGTACATCGCCTACACATCAATATTGTTTGCAACTTGGTCGCACAAGCTACAATACTCCCAAGGTAAAAAGGTTGCTTGCAGAAACACAAAACTCAACAAACTATTAGCTGCCAAGTCTCCGGCAACAGCACCAAAAACTTGATGACGTAAAATTAGTGAACGCAATATGCGATATATGTCTTAAGCTATGCGTTTATACTCATGCACCGGTGGTCATGCGTTGGAATGGAATGAATGCGTTGATCTCATATGCAATGACCATGCGTTCCTACCACAAGTTTTCCTGCGCTCTCGCAAAGTATAACGAGAATGTAAGTTTCTCGGGTGACCCGAGGTTGAACTCAGGGACTTGTAGCTAAATGGTATGCGGTGATGTGTTTGCGGCGGATAAATAAAAGAATGATGGTGTTATAAGTTATAAACTACTCCTACTCTTAACTAACAGCCAAAGCAGTGGAAATATGAATGAGAGGTAGAGACACGGAAACTGTTAACGCGTGGTAAAATGCATGGAAAAATAGATGAAATGGTGAGGATGTCTTCACTGCAACACTAAGCTTGACCGCAAGGGCAACCCCAGCCAGCGCAAGCTATGCGATTATGCTACGCACACTTGTGCCTAATTCTAGGACGCATGCGATATATATGTGATAGTGTCGAGAGGCCTTATTTCTAAGTCTTTATTCCTGCTCATGTGCTCCCACACATAAACAAGATTACCACATACCACCGTATCCTACTTCAAGACGCATGCAATATCCTATCCGTAGGGTGCATATGCTATGTAATAAAAAACGGAGCTTAACTCTAAGTTCCCCATTCATGCTTATGCGATCCAATCCGCTCTCTCGAGTCTTAGATCTAGTTTTTAGACTACTCTCTCAAGTATGCCTAAATGATGAATGATACGCTCATAAGACAAGGTAATCGCATAAACCTGGCTGACGTAAGATTATTCCTATCTCTAGTGAACACTTGCTTACATTGCTTAATGCGACCAACCACTTACCCTCCCGGGCAGTTAGTTGCTGCTAATTCTACTCATAGACAAGCATTGTGTCCGCCTATAGACAAGCATTGCTACAACTTCACACTAAGCAAATAAGGTTTTCTCACAACACTCACGCAACGCACACCTCTCGGTGGTTTTCTACATGCTTCATATCCCTAATCCACATGATTAAGTATGCGATACTCTAACAGTCTCACTAAGTGATGCAGGATGCTAGTAAATGAAGATGGAGATGGAGTTGAAGGAAAATATAGAAATGTATTGATCACAAAATGTAATAATTTCTTAAGCCAACATATAATACAATACAAGCAAAGAAGATAAATGGAAGGACCAGCTGGAAGGAATGTCTTACTTCCAGCAAATGTGTGTCAAGGCTACCGGTGGTGCCATGGATGGGCGGTGGAGCATACTCTCTCGAGCTCTAACTCCGGCGAAGGCTTCAGTCATCACTCAGAATGGATGAAGGAAATGAAGAACTATCAAGCTATCTTCTCACACTTTCGTCTGGATCACAAGGATCCGCCCTAAGGCAGAGAGCCTCAGGCGAAAAACCTTGGATGATCTGAAATTTCGCTCAACGGCTTCTATTTATAGAGCTTGATCACCGACAGCATTTATGGACCTACTCTAAATCTGACACTTGTGATGCGATGGTCCTTTTCTGAATCTCTACTGTTAACAGCGTGGTAGGTGAAATGTCAACATCATCATTTGATACTCCCGAGGTATGCGTTCATGTTTGCATTCCATCAACCTTGCAATGACCGCATTCTGTTGACGACCGCAACTTCTATGCGATGGACGCATTCGCTCGACAGCTGCAACACCCATACGACTGACGTATGCGATCACCGCATGCGATTAATGGACGCAATATTCATGTGTTGAATGTATGCATTCGCCTCTACGATGTAGAGATTCCCCGAATGCGGTCGTCTTTGTGATAGCTTGGCTTTCGCGCATGCGATCGCTTTTTGCGGTTGCTACAAAAATAAATAATTGAACGTTAATAACGCATAATAGTGGGTTAGCCGAGATTCTTAATGCAGAACAACACAAACTCGTTTTCTCATGAATTCTTAACATGATCGCCGTATATTTTACTTAATAGCCCTCATAATTCTAAATAAAAGGCCTATAATGACGTGCATTTCTGCACATCATCACTAAACTGGGAAAAATGCCATTTCATGGTTAAAGAAGAAATTGTGCTTAGGCACAAGGTCTCAAAGAATGGGCTAGAGGTGGATAAAGCAAAAATTGAAGCTATAGAAAAAATTACACCTCTCGCAAATGTGAAAGCTTTAAGGAGTTTCTTAGGACACGCAGGGTTTTATAGAAGATTTGTGAAGGACTTCTCCAAAATAGCTCGACCGTTGAATGCGTTGTTGGAAGCTGATAGACCTTTTGACTTTGATCTGCACTACCTCACCGCATTCAAAGCACTAAAGGACGCCTTAATTACAGCGCCAATTCTGATCGCACCCGATTGGGCAAAGCCATTTGAGCTAATGTGCGAAGCCAGCGGATATGCGATGGGAGCAGTCTTGGCACAAAAAGTAAAGACAATGTTACACCCCATCGCATATGGTAGCAGAACATTGAACTCCACGTAGACGAATTACACCACCACAGAGAAGGAACTTTTAGCAGTAATCTTTGCGATTGAAAAATTCAGATCTTACTTGTTGGAATCAAAAGTTGTAGTCCACACTGACCACTCGGCGATAAGATATTTAATGACCAAAAAATATGTGAAGCCTAGATTAATCCGATGGGTTCTCTTACACCAAGAATTTAATATGGAGATAATTGACTGAAAGAGAACAGAGAACCAGGTTGCTGACCATTTATCGAGGTTAGAGAATCCTGGAGTGCATCGCATCCAGTCAGAGGTGAACGCATCATTTCCTGATGAGCAGTTGCTTAAGATTGAAGAACTACCCTGGTATGCAGATATTGTCAACTTCTTGGTCTGCAAACAATTTCCTGAAAACTACACATCCAATCAAAAGAAGCGGCTCATTCATGAATGCAAATTTTACTATTAGGACGAGTCAAATCTCTATAAAAGGGGACCAGACCAGATATTGAGACTCAGTGTTCCAGATACTACTTTCCAGTGCATACTTTTTCAATGTCATGAATCAACCTATGGAGGGCATTTCTAGGGACAGCGCAAGGTGGAAAAAGTTTTGCAATGTGGGTATTACTGGCCCACTCTGTTTAAGGACGCACGAGAATATTCCATGAAATTCGATAAGTGCCAACGCACTAGAAGCATTTCAGGAAAAAAATGTGATGCCAATGAACATCAAATTGGAGGTGGAACTATTCGACGTCTGGGGTATAGATTTCATGGGACCATTTCCATCATCAAATGGTCATAAATACATTCTATTGGCCGTCGACTATGTTTCCAAACGAATTGAAGCTGTTTCATGCATTGCAAACAATGCGGCAACAGTCTCTAAGTTCTTATAGAGAAACATCTTCACTCGTTTTGGCACTTCTCGTGCCATAATAAGTGATGAAGGGACCCATTTTGTGATTCGTATTGTTAATAAACTATTAATCAAATACAATGTCAACCATAAGATCGCCACCGCATATCACCCCCAAACAAACGAACAAGCAGAGGTTTCTAACAGAGAAATCAAGTCAATTTTAGAGAAGATGGAGAATCCATCGTGGAAGGATTAAGCCATGAAGCTTGACGATGCCTTGTGGACATATAGAACTGCTTATAAGACACCCATGTCACCATATGCGTTGGTGTTTGGAAAGGCTTGTCATCTGTCGTTGGAACTAGAGTATAAGGCGATATGGGCAGTTAAGAAGCTTAACTTTGATCTTAAGGCTGCAAGGGAAGAGAGAAAATTTCAGCTACTAGAGCTACACGAATGGAGATTACAGGCATAGGAGAATTCCAAAATTTACAAAGAACGCATGAAGCGATGACATGATAAGCATCTTTGTGAAAAAAAATGTCCAAGCAAGTCAGAAGGTATTACTGTTCAGTTCTAAGTTGCGTCTCTTTCCGAAAAAATTGAAATCGCGTTGGTCCGGGCCTTTCATAATTAAGGAAGTATTCCCGCATGGAGTGGTAAAATTGACAAACGAAGATGGGACCAACGCATTTAAGGTAAATGGACAAAGAGTAAAGATGTATCATGGAGGAGATTTCCAACGCGAGAAAACCTCCGTGGACTTGAGGAAACCAGAATAAAGAAGAAACTCTTAGTCCCTACGATGATAAGTGACACACATTCATCAGGGACAAAGTATATCCTTTTTTAGTATCCTTTTTGTTTTTCTTTCAAGAATCTATCTTAATTTTTTCATGGTTACTACTCTTTATAATTGCCAGCTCTTTCTTTCATACTTTTTATCTTCTTGATATTCATCACACTAATCGTAGTAAACGATTGTGATTGAGCAATGTGATAACCTCAAAACACGCAACCGGTTCAATCAGCCTATCGCAATCAAAGAATCAGCCCACCACAGGAAAGGATGCGATCAAAACGATACGGGCGAAAAATTAAATTTGGGGGTTGTGTCCTTCCTTGCCTCATCTTATTTCAATTTTTGTACTTCTCAAATTTCAATTTAATATTGCTGAAGTCTACTATAGCATCCTCTTTCGTTTGACTCAATCCTTAATTTTTTATTGCTTTATTTGGTCGCCACATTCACCCCTACCCATGATGAAATTTATGCATCTTTTCTTACCGCATGTATTAGAGTCAGATTAATTTCAGGACAATCAATTCACAAAACATTTTTTAAATTTAGTGGTCTATCAGCTTTCCGTCGAAACTATTTTTACAAAATTTCCTGAGTCCATCGCATGAATTATTTCGTCTTTCAGCAATGAGGACATTATTGCGTGTTAAATTTGGGGGTAGTAATGTTATTTTCAACCTTGCTATTTTTAGAAACTTTGATTTTAAAAAAATTATATAATGTTAAGATCGGATCTTGCTCGTAGTTGGATATCCACATGACACCTATGGAGGCAAGCCAAAACGAAGGTGGAAATCGTGATCAACGCAGAAACTAAGTGATCACAACTCTGCTGCCAAATAGAGAGATGGGCAAGAGTTTTGACTGAAAAAGAGCGCCTTGCTCATAATTGGATGTCCGCGTGACACCCGTGGGAGCAAGCCAAAATAAAGGTTGGGCACTCGGATCAGCGCAAGATCAAGAAATGAATCTCTGAATCGTGCAAGGGTCAAAATCACTTGAACACCCCGATTTGATAAAGTTTGAAATAAATCATGTGATGTCTTAGAAATGAGTAAACATTTTTTTTTTAAGATTAAGCCCGCGGTCCCTAAAGATTAGAAATATTTTAGGAAGAGATTAGGATAGAAATTAAGAAGGCATTGGTTCGGCAATTTGAATACGGCGCCTTGAGAAGCCTAGGTAGGGTGAAGGCAATTGAAATTTTTTTAAAAAAAAATGGTTTATGCTTGAGGACAAGCATTGTTTTAAATTTGAGGTGTGATAACTGGTAGAAATACAAGTTATTACAGCTCAAATAAGTAAAATAATGAGAGAAATCGATGGTAAAATAGGCAATATTATGTTTGAAAGTGCCAAACTAAAAGGAATTGCGATTGCCAATGCTTATCGCATAAAAGCAGTTAATTTGTCTATTCTGTGCAGGTACAATGCGATGGCGCATATGAAATTGTGATCCAAGGGCACAATGCGACAATGCGCTTAAATTTGTGATCGTGAGAAGTTTCTCAAAAGCGATCGCATAAAAACATCACATCAAGACGACAGCATAATAAATCATGATGGGACATAAAGCTAATAACGATCAATTTCGAAATTCAGTTGATAGCCGTTGAAAACCTTACTGTTGCAAGTACATTGAACTTTCGGTGACTTTTAAACGGCGCAACAGAGTAGGGAAATTAATGCTACCCATCATTGCAATCATTAGTAAGAAGAGTTGCTTCACCTTGAAATCTATAAATACCCAATGCTACCAGAGAGATAGATGGTCGATGGAGAGAGAGAAAGGAGACGAGGCAAAGCTAAGAGAAATCGTTTTCCGGAAAGATCAAGAGATTGTCGGAAAACAATACAAAGGAGAGAAGTCCAACCCTTGCGAGAGTAAGAGTCTGCAAATCAAAATAGAGTTGAAGTGATAAAGAGTAGTGTAAAAGGCCACAGAAAGCAAGACATTGCTTACCTGGCTTATTATTTCTCAATCCATTTTTTGTTTTGTACTCAAACACTTTATTTGCAAAAATGGAAACTTCATTTCGATTTATGTTCAGTCTCTCCACACCATGCATGAGTAACTAAATTTGTGAATGGGTTGAGAAGTACTTAGCTAGCATGACTTAAGCTATGCATTTTATGCAATCATCTTGTCTTATGTATGCGTCATTCATCATTTGAAAGTACTTGAGCGAGTAGTCTAAAGATATAATCTAGGGTTGAGAGAGTCGGATTAGATCGCATAAGCAAGAGTAGAAACTTAGAAATAAGTTCTATCTACTACTTTCCATACACATCGCATGCGTCCTAGAAATAGGAAATGTGGCATTATGCATTGAGAAATGTAATGCGAATATTTGTGTATAACATGATCATATGACTTGTACACAATCTTGAGAAATGTTAGCTAAATCTCTTCTCAACCCCTTCATCGCATACTTGTTATAACACTACGCTTTCATCACTCCGCACTCAACTCCATCGCATAGGAAAGTCTAAATCAAAACACCATCTACTTCTTTATCACCATTGCAATAGAATTATAGAGTCCGCCGCATATCTATTTAGTAGTCCCTGTGTTCGACCCTGGACTTACCAAAAACCTAAGAAGGCTTATTCTTGGGCTTTATTACGAAAACTTGTATGATCATCGCATTCACACATCATCGCATCCACACACCATCGCATGATAAATCAACGCATCATCCATTCCAACTCACATCACCTGGAACACCACAACAAAACGGTGTTGCAAAAAGAAGAAATCGATCTTTGTTGGACATGGTTCGGTCTATGATGAGTTATGCTCAATTACCTCAATCCTTTTAGGGATATGGAGTACAGACTACAGTTTATATTCTGAACGTTGTTCCATCCAAAAGTGTTTCAGAAACACCATATCAATTGTGGAAAGGACGCAAAGCAAGTTTATGTCATATTCGTATTTGGGGTTATCCAGCACACGTGTTGGTACAGAATCCTAAAAAATTGAAAATACGTTCGAAATTATGCCTATTTTTAGGATATCCCATGGAAACAAAAGGAGGATACTTTTATGATCCCCAAGAAGATAAAGTGTTTGTATCGACAAATGGAACTTTCTTGGAAGAGGATCATATTAAAAATCATCTGCCTCGCAGTAAACTAATATTGCAAGAACTGTCTAAAGATACTGCAGAAAAATCAACAAGAGTTGTTGATCAAGCTTGTCCATCAACAACGGTTGTTGTCCTGTCATGTCCATCCCAAGAGTTGGGAATGTCACGTCGTAGTGGGAGGGTTATTCAACAACCTGAATGCTACAGAAACTCAAAACATCATACAAGATGATGGTTTAAAGGATCCATTAACCTTTAAGAAGGCAATAGAAGATGTTGACAAGGAACAATGGATAAAAGCCATGGACGATGAAATAGAGTCTATGTACTTCAACTCAGTCTGGGAACTTGTAGATAAACCACAAGGTATTACACCTATAGGTTGTAAGTCGATCTACAAGAGAAAACGAGACCAAACTGGCAAGGCATAGACCTATAAAGCTAGGCTTGTAGCAAATGGTTTTACCCAAAGAGAAGGAGTTGATTAAGAAGGAACTTTTTCTCCTGTTGCCATGATTAAATCAATAAGAATACTTCTTGTCATTGCCACATATTATGACTATGAAATATGGCAAATGGATGTCAAGACAAATTTTCTGAATGGCTATCTTAATGAAAGTATTTTTATGTCTCAACGAGAGGGCTTCGTCGCAACAAGATAGGAACAGAAAGTCTGTAAGTTTAATCGATCCATTTATGGATTGAAACAAGCATCCAGATCCTGGAATATAAGATTTGACACTGCGATCAAATCTTATGACTTTGAAAAAAACGTTGACGAATCTTGTGTATACAAAAAGATAGTCAACAAAACTGTAGCATTCTTAGTTCTGTACGTTGATGATATCTTGCTCATTGGGAATGAGACAAGCTTTCTTACTGGCGTAAAGAGATGGTTAGCATCAAAGTTCCAAACAAAATATTTAGGTGATGCTCGGTATATTTTAGGAATACAGATTTTTCAAGACCGAAAGAATAGAATATTAGCACTGTCTCAGGCATCTTATATTGATAAGATGTTGTCAAGGTATAATATGCAAAATTCCAAGAAAGGTTTATTACCTTTCAGGCATGGAATTCATTTGTCGAAGGAACAATGTCCTAAGACACCTCAAAAGGTTGAGGAGATAAACAAAATTCCATATGTTTCTGCAGTTGGGAGTTTGATATACGTTATGTTGTGTACACATCCCGACATATGTTTTGCAGTTGGAATCGTCAACAGGTTCCAATCTAATCCTAGACACGGTCATTGGACTGCTGTCAAAAATATCCTCAAGTATCTTAGGAGAACGAGGGACTATATGCTTGTGTATAGACCTAAGGATTTGATCCTTATTAGACACACTGATTCTGATTTTCAGACTGACGTAGATTCCAGGAAATCTACTTCAGGATCATTTTTCACTCTTAACAAAGGAGCTATTGTTTAGAGAACCATCAAGCAAAGTTGTATCGCTGACTCCACCATGGAAACAGAACACGTGGTTGTATGCGAAACTGCTAAGGAAGCAATATGGCTACGCAAATTCTTAGTTGATTTGGAAATCGTTCCAAATATGCATCTGCCTATCACACTGTATTGTGATAACAGTGGTCTAGTTGCTAACTCAAAGGAACCCAGGAGTCACAAGCGTGGAAAACACATTGAACGAAAGTACCATCTCATCCGGGAGATCGTACATAGAAGAGATGTGCTCGTCACAAAGATAGCCTCTGAAGACAACCTTGCTGATCCATTCACCAAGGCCCTCTTGGCTAAAGTTTTCAAGGGCCACCTAGTTAGACTAGGACTCCGAGTAGTGTAATCTAGGGAAAGTGGGAGAATGTCTATGGTATTGTAGATGCCCTAGTTTATTGTATTTCTCCCATTATGTATCTCAACATTATATTGTATATATTTTTTCTCACTAGAGTTGTAGTCCAAGTGGGAGATTGTTGGGAACATCCTAGAACTCGTAGTTCGTGTTAAAATTCAATGACTTGTTGATTTTGCATCTTATTATAAAAATCCAATAAACGCATCCTTGGCTATAGTCTAAATGTTGTAACTTTATGTAGTGACATAAACAGGATCAAGTTGATAGCATATAGCCTAAATGGTCTAATGAGTATATGGATGAAATTGGGTATCTCATCCCGATAACACTATTGGATGCGGCTCACTCTGTTACAAGAAGTTGTAAGGTGCTACAAACAATGTGATCCACAAATCGTTCATGTTAAGACATGAGAGTAAGGGCATCCTATGCAATGTGTTTGCATATAGACTGGACCACAAAAAAAGTCACTTTTCTTTATAACAACCGTTTACTGTTAAAACTGACTATTTCATTTATTATATAACCTAGGTTAACTCGATCTTAATCCTGAGCTAGCTATGAACTCCTGTTTGTTCGGAATTATCCTTTGATCTGCAAATGGTGAGAGTAGTCCAACAACACTGCTCAATAAGCTTACCATTTTGGGGATAAGCCGGATGAATAGCTGGGAATAGCTTTGCAAGATGGAATTCACTCCTACCCTATTTAGGGTTAGCAGATAGGTGGTTCTCTTAAGTACTAACTCTAGGTCTTGAAAAATCGAGATGTCGCCTTCTCATGATAGAGAAAGAATTTGATTCATAAAGATTATGAATCAGAATTGTTCATTAGAGGACCAGTAGGAACTTAAGGAACAAGATGTAGTCACAGGGGTAAAACGGTATTTTTGACCTAGCTGTGACAACGAACAACCTGTGAAGGATCGACTTACTGATTATGGTTATTAAGTGGACATAATATATCTACAGTGAGGGGAGTTTAACTGTCGGCTATAGTGAAGTGTCCCATTAGTTCACGCATAGAGGTTAGATCGGACTAATGAGTTTAGCCCATTAATCTCGAATCGTTAGAGCCCATGATCTGTATGTCCGCGAGGTCCCCTTACTAGCTCGTAAATAGATAAGCTTTAGGGTAGCTTGAAAAATTAATTTGAAACGTTCAAATTAAATGGAACAACAGAATAAATATTTAAATATGATTTAAATATATGAAGATGATTATTATACAAAAATTAATTTAATATTTGATATCAAATTAATTAATATTTTAAATTAATTTATGAAATTAATTTTAGAAAATCATTTTTTGAATTAAAATCATTTAAAATCATTTTTTGTTTTAAAATAAAATGGAAAAACGTTTTGCATAGTTGCAAAATATGGAAAATGAATTTTCTCCATTACCATAATCTTTATGCTCACACAAAAGTCATTATCCTCTCTACTTTGATTCTCCAAGCATGAGCTACAAGCCATGCACTCCATCTCTTTGCATGTTCATCTAATATATATAAAGAAGATTGGAGTTGATTGAAAAGGGAAGATGAATGCAGAATTTTGAGAGAAAAATTTCTGTGAAGAAGAAACTGTCTTCTTCAATCGGCTACTATGAGCTTCTGTTGCTTCTTCATATCTTCAAGCTGTTCTTGAGTCCCACAACTCTGCCTAAAGCTCCAAGAGCATAGTAGGGAAGGCTTTGAGGTGGTTCACGGTGATATCAAGTGAAGACAGCAGCTGTACAAACGTTTTCTTGAAGAGTTCATCAAAGGTATGTTCTGAAAACCCATTTTTTAAGAAGAGCATGCTTTAGTTTTTGCCAAAATTAGTGAATTAGAATGCTTATGGATCCTTGATACTTCCATTTCATGTTGTTTAACTCTTTCAATTGGTATCAGAGCATCTTTTAAGCTTTCAATTCGATCTAATTTTGACAAGAAGGGTGTTTTTTCATGAGATTTATGAAACTGATGCACTGCCATGGTTTTCTCAATTTTGGCATCTTAATTCTCTTTAATTTCTCAATTAAATTTGTAATTGGCACTTGTTTGATGAGCATTTATGTGTTAGCAAGAGTTTGTAATTTATTTGGAGTCATTAGAGTTGAAATTAAGATGTAATTGAAGAAACAAGCGAAGAAGGTCAAACTGTTGTTCCAGATTTTTCAACTTCTGCTTAAATTTGTTGCTGAGGTCCAGTTGCTAAACGATCGTTTAGCTCCAGACGTTACATGATGAGAAGAAAAGCTAGATGATCGTTTAATAATATGCGCTGGTCGTTGTGATGTTGCAATCGTGTACCTGCAAGAGCTAAGCGATAAGTTTATTTGCTATACGATAGCATTATGTGATCGTTTAGTTTTGTCGTGGGAACTAGACGATACGTTGATTTTGCTAAACGATGGCGCTATACGATCTTTTAGCAATGATGTGCGTTAAACGATGCGATGAAGTGTTATGCGATAGCACTAAGCGATCGTTTGGTCGCGAAGTTAAGCGATCATGTAGATAAATGCTATGCGACGCGATGATGATCTATACGATGGAACTATGTGATCGTTTAGCTGTGATGGATACTAAACGATAACTTGAATGTGTTGGGCGATGGTGTTATGCGATCGCTTAGTACTATGCGATGGAGCTAAGTGATTGCACTGCGATGGAACTAAACGATCGTCTAGCTTTCAGCAAACACTATGCGATCATGTACTTCCTCTCAACCCAAGGCGATGACACTAGAAGATTACCTCCAAGAGTTACACGATCGGCCTTAGCAGCATATTGAGGTTGGATCGAAAGCAACCGGTTCGACCGGTTTACTCAAGGTTCAATCTGGTTCAACCTCAAATGGTTGTGATTGGTCCAGTTCAAGCTTTGTTGGTCCAGTTCAAACTCATCTAGCCTGGTTCAAGTTGTTTTGGGTTCGGTTTGGAGCCCTTCGAGCGGTTCAAAGACGGTTATGAAGTTGTTTGTAATAGTTAGCTATCTGTTTGCTTACTTATGCCAAAACGAAAACCATAACAGTTAGTATTTAATTGTTTATGCATGAGATGTATGTGATAATTAAATAAATTCATGTATATGCATACAGTATGCCATGTAGATTTAAAACCCCACCGTAGGAAGCATGTTACATGCATTGACAGTATGTTATAATTGTTATAATATATAGTATGCATGTTAGGTTTATGTTTAATATAATAGTTATATTAGATACATTTGTCGAATGTTGTGGATGTTAAGTATGTCTAAATTTTGTAAGTTGTTATAAAATTGGTTAGATGTTTAAAATCCATAACAAAGAATAGTTGCATGCTCACTTAGGTTAACAATTAATTTTAAACGTTAAAATAGATTGTTGCCTTATAAAATACGGTTACAAACTCATATCGGTTCATAAACCTGCCTAAGGCTGGGGGTACTTAAGTTGACGGTTTACAGAATATCTCCTACCTAGGGATTATGACCGAACTATTGAGAGTTGTTAACTAATTTTATGAGCTTGCATGAGCAATGTGAGATAATGAAATGGTATATCACCTAGACATTGTAGGTTAAATCCAATTATAAGAATTATATTTGGATAAACCACTTAGACTTAGGTTGTATAAAATTAGTCGTCATGCCTAAGTAAACTACCCAAACATTTAGAACACTTTAGTGGGAGATTAACAATATATTTGATATATAGTTATTAGCTCTCACGACCTCAAGAGTTCACACCGTTAGATCCATGTTCGGTTTCTTGTCGATTTTACCTCGACTGCTCCATACGGAAAGTGTTGTCATGGGTTAATAACAAGGTGAATGAGAGAAGCGGCTCATAGTAAGTAGGTGAAGGAAATGTGGCAACATTGTCCTACGGTCTCCTCCATTTGTTTAAACTGTGAGATTTCTATGTTGTGTCTGCTGTCGTTTTTATGCGATACTAGCTAGTCATTAACTGCGGCGATCCCTACGAAGGCATTCACTCCTTTCCCGAAGTAGGGATAAGCAGAGAGATTGCTCCCTTAAGGGCTGATTCCAGGGCTTGAACACAATGGTCACAGCTTCTCTTTGGAAGAGAGAACTCAGTCATAGTAGGACTATGACTTATGTTCATTAGAGGAATCAGTGGTACTTAAAGAGACAGATGTAACTATAGGGGCATAACGGTTATTGACCGAGCTATACTTACGAGCGATTTATGAGGGTTATCGCACTGTTCATTGGTCAAGATGAACATATAATATATCTATAGTAAGAAGAGTTTAACTATCGGTATTTAGTGGAGTGTCTGGCAGTTAACGAATGGTGCATCCCGTGACTAAAGAGTTTAGTCAGTTATTCACGTACCGTTAAAGTTTCGAGCTACAGGTCCATAAGGTCCACTTGATAGCTCAATGGATTCAGTTGCGAATCAGTTCTTGGTATTGATTAGAAATGTTCAAATTGACAAGAGGTTTTTTTTTATTATATATGATATAATCGGTTTGATGTATGAGATACATCTAGTGGAGGATTGATGTAAATGATATTTACATTAAGTACCAAGGAATAGAAAAAGAACTATGATTTATATGTTTCATGAGATAAAATATTAAAACTATAAGTTATAAATATAGTATGATAAGTTGGTTATCGTTTATATTTATAATAATATTAATTATTGGATAATTAATTCTTTTTCTTTAAAATCAATTGAGGGGTGGTTATTGGTGATTCATGGTAACCGTGAGATAAAAGAAAAATGGTTTTCTTAATTTTAGAAAGTTTTCATAAAAAATTTTCATAAAAAGTTTTTTTAGATTTCTCTCTTGCAAAAAGGATCTCAGGGAGTTGTCAAGTAAATACAAATTTACTAAACGACAACTTGGACGAGCTAAACGATCATGCAGTGGCAAGTTAAACGATCGTACAGTATTTATTAAATGATCACATAGCTTTTGCTAGATGATCGTTTGCCCAAAATAAACGATCATGTAGTGTTTGTAGGTGACAAACACCGAGCTAAACGATGAGCTAAACGATCGCATAGCTTTTGCTAGACGATCACATAGCTTTAGCTAAACGATTGGGCATCAACCTATACGATAGGTCTCCCCCATCTCCCACTTGCCCAGTCGTATACACAATCGGTGTTTCCTCCTTCGTCTGCCTCATACCAAGTCAAAACAGAGCCCACTCTTTGGATTCTCACACCAAGAATATCAAGGTAGCCTTCTTGGTGGTGTCTTACTCAACTCAACACCGGCGAGGTTCAGTGGAGGTCGTTCGTGTTGCTGAGGAGTTCGTGACCAAGGCGATCGCTAAGTTCAAGCGCGAAGTGTTCATGCTGTATTGCGATCGTGTAGATCGAGCGTTCGAGGTTGATGTTGTTCGAGTGGTCGTGCGCAAAGAAGCATGGAGACGCAACTTCAAATGTTCGTAGAGTTTTCTCTTTGTTCATTTGAGTTTTCATGCTGTAATTTCTATATTAATTGTATAACCGCATGTTTCTGTACGACTGTAATTTGTATTGTTCATTCATGATTGTAATTTGGAATGTTCTTATTTCCGCTGCTCATGGAAATCTCGAGTTCGATTTCCTTCAATTCTCTTCAGTACTGAATCCAAGTCTTGAACAAGGGGTATGTAATACCCTAACCCTAATTTGGAAGGCATGAGGAAATAGAATATTAAAAACAAGAAATATAATTAAATTATGAGGAATTTAGATGCGGGAAAACCAAGATAAATGAATTATGAAATAACGCAATGGTTTAAGTATTGTCTACGTGTTGCGAAGGGCATGTGGTGATGGAAATGTTGGACCAAACAATTATCCTACGCGTGATGCCAAGCGAGAGTGAAGAGAAAATGGGAGAGAGCGACACCAGCGAGATTGGAGAGAGCGACACCAGCGAGAGAATGGGAGAGAGCGAGATTTATTTGAGCGAGAGAATGGGAGAGAGGTAGATTGGTTTGAGCGAGAGAATGGGAGAGAGGTAGATTGGTTTGAGCGAGAGAATGGGAGAGAGCGAGATTGATTTGAGCGAGAGAATGGAAGAGAGCGAGATTGGTTTAAGCGAGAAAATGGAAGAGAGCGAGATTGGAGAAGAGCAAGAGTTTGAGTGAGAAAGTAGGAGAGAGAGAGAGTGGAGAGAGCGAGATCTGCCAGCGAGAAAGTGGGAGAGAGCAAGAGCCATGAGAGCGAAACTAGCGAGAAAGTGGGAAAGAGTGAGAGCCACGAGAGCAGAACCAGCGAGAAAGACAAAGAGAGCGAGATTGAACAGACGGACGCATTTTAAAGGGGCTAGACGTATTCATTAATAATTTGGATAATTAATTTGAAAATTAAGCGGTTGATGTGGCAAAGGGAGATTTCATGCAGGAAGACTTAAGGAAGTAGTGTACGGCTAAGATTACATGCAAATTAAGGTAATTTTGGTTGGAAAACTCAGAATTAGACAACTCAAAGCTCGATTAGCCCAAGTTAGCGTGGGTAGCTTAAGGAGAAGCCATTTGTATGGTGAGTTGTCGCACAGAAAAGAGCTGGGAACAGCTATAAATAGGAGGCCCCGGCTGAAATTTAAACTCATTCCAAAACAAATTCCAGTAGTAAAAATCCTATAGAGAGAGTGAGTTTTTAGTGAATAGGCTGTCGTTGGTCTGGAAGGAAGGAAATTCGAAGGAGGTGCTGCTCAAATTCCAATTTGGTCTGAGTAGGGAAGATATTTATGAGTAAATTGCATTAGGAGGATTTGTTGATGGTGAATGGTTACTATGTGTTATTTTGATTTATGTATATGTATATATGAACCTTGTACGTGGAGGGTAATGTCAAATGTGCATGAGTAGGGATGCATGAATTTTGTTGTGATTGCCGTGATATTGCAAGTTATATTGTGATGGAAACTAGAATTATACTCGGGATATGGTTAGTATGCTTGAAAAGGGTACTTGGGGGGAAAATATGGTCGGCTTCAGTCGGTGACGACCGGCGGAAAATATGGCCAAGTTACCTAAGCATAACTAGCGGGAAAGAAACGGTCGATGTGCACATTGGTGGAAAAATGGGGTATAGGGAAAGTTTCCACAAAATTGTTGTTGTTATGTATCAGGAAATGATTTCAGTGGCTTAGCTGAGGGAATGAATTTGAGATGATATTAATGTGTTGTTGATTGCATGCTGTTTTCCCCAAAAGTTTATTTTTGATAAGCCAAGGTTTCAATTATAAGAAAATATACCACTCACTGGCTTATTAACTCATGTTTTCCAAATGTTTTCTTATATCCTCCCCCCCCCCCCCCCCCCAGGTAGCAAAGCGGAGCATTCGAAGAGGAGTCCATCACCCACCACCACCAGCTCAGGATTTGGTAAACTCTCGGGGCACGACTCAGACCATGAATAGAAAGAAAATTTAATTATATGTATAGATAGATAGGGGGAATGTTGTAAACTTATTAAAATTTGTAATAAATATGGGGGGGAAATATTGAACATGAGTACTGTCTTAGGATACTATTAGTCACCCTCACGCTCCCTTCCCGATCTTGGGGTTTAAGGCTTGGGAGGGGGTGTGACAGGGCCACACCCTCTCAGTGGTCTAAGAGGGATTCGATTTAGTAATTGGATCACAAACTAATTGTTCATTAGAGAATCAGTGGAACTAAAAGAGCAAGATGTAATTACGGGGTAAAACAACATTTGACTTGGCCATTATTACGAACAACCTATGAATAGTCGACTTACTAATTATGGTTAAATCAAGTGGACAGAAATATACCTACAGTGAGGAGAGTGGAATTATCGACCTATAGTGGTGTGTCTCAGTAGTTAATGAATATTGATTAATTCGGTTTAAAGAGTTTAGCCAATTAATCTCAAATCGTTGGAGCTCTTAATCTGTAGATCCATAAGGTCTCTCTACTAGCTCGTAAAACACGAACACCTTGGATTAGTAAGTTGAGTGATTTTAAAATGTTCAGAATCAAAATTAAGTTTTCAATTTGAAGTGTTCAAATTGAACTTTAATGTGAAATGTTCAAATTAAATTAGGGTTTGAAAAATTATATTTGATATAATTAAACGTTTAATTTATTGAAATTAAACGAAATTAAAGAGTTTAAAATATTTAAATCATATTTAATATAATTTACATGAATAGGATGCATATTTAAAATTAGATGTTTGATTAATTTAATATTTGATATTAAATTATTATTTAATTAGTTAAAATCAAATTAATATTTTCAATTAATCAAATCAATTTCAGAAATTGAATTTTTTAATTGATTTAATTTTAAATTAAATCAAATGAAAAGATAAATTTGGTTTAATGGAGAAATCCACATTTTTTAAGTAGCTTTGTGGCATCTTCTCATTCAAACACTTACTCCACTTTTTTAATCCAAAATGGAGTGGCATTCAGCTTTTTAGATAAAAGCATGCATGTTTGAGATATATAAAACACTTCAATTTTTCAAATTAGAAGAAGAGGAAGAAGTTGAACTCTCACATGGAAAAAATATTGATGCAGAAAAGTGTTTTTTGCTGTAATCCTCTTTATTTCCGTCACAATTCACCTCAAATCTGAGTTCCATCACACAAATTCAAGGCTGAGAATAGTAGATAAGAGCTCCTGGTGGTTCACTGTGGATTTGAAGCTCAAAATTTGTGGAGAGCCACTCGGATTTTAGGATTCTTAAAAGGTATAACTTCTTAAAACCCTTTTATGTAAAAACTGGTTTTTACATATTTTTAGACTCAAATTAAATGTAATTAAAGTACTTATTGATTCTAATTGCTTTTGTTGCATGCTTGTACATTCCGTCACATCTCACATTAACTTCTTTCAACTTGTTAAACCAACAATAAATATCAATCAGTACATAAAGTTTAAACATGGATGTTTTTCTTTTACAACACATCTTTCATAGAACATTCATTGATAGAACATACCTAGCAAGGATGAAAGATACGTGAATGGACCATAAGAGACATACATTCTGGACTTACATCGTAAGTCAGTCTACAAAACCTAAAACTTGAGCTCTGATACCAACTGTAACGATCGACCTTTCGAGATCTCCATCAAGAGTCGTTACTACATAATTACACATTTACATCCAAAACATGTTCACCATTAAAGAAAACTTTATTAAAATAGGGATGACATTCTCAAAACAATTTATTAAATTAATAAATAAAATATTTACTCGGGGTCCCCTAAAAACATTTACAAAGAAATCAGTCAAAATAATAAAATTTTCTGTCCACACTAAGACCTAGTTCAAAACATTCAAATAACCAAAAAAAAAAAAAACATAGACTGAGCGAAAGCGATTTTCTTGTCCAATGTGGCACGATCACGGGTCCTTCCTGTCACTCATCAGCCTATTTCTATCCTTATCTAAAAACATAAAATAAGAAAGGGTGAGTATGAATTAGTCAGTAAGTGACCCACTACTGATCCCTCTAGGTAACAGGTTAACCTTTCTATCTAGGCATCGGTGTACAACCTATAGCATATCAGTCGCGATGATCCCAAAGGAACAGAAATCAGTCGTAGGTATGATCTTGAAAGATCACATTTTAGTCATAAGTGTGAACCCGAAGGAACACAAATCAGACATAGGGGTGATCCCGAAGGATCACATATCAGTCGTAGGTGTGGTCTCAAAGGATCATATATCAGTCATAGGTGTGAACCCGAAGGAATATAAATTAGTTGTAGGTGTGATCCCAAAGTTTCACATATCAATCATGGGTGTGATCCTGAAGGATCACATTTCAGTCATAAAGAGTACACCACCAATAAGAAAGTTAACAATCATCATCAATTCTAGCATGCATCAAGCAACCATTAAACCTCATAATAACATTAAAGTCACATTAACTTAGTCATCATATTCAGTGTGCAGAATGTAAACATAAGGTCTTATTATGTTCACACCAACATAACTCAAGATATATCAGATCGCCCACAGTCATTACATAACCAAATCTAGAAAGAGGTTTGAAGATGCTAAACATCACTTCCCTGATGATATTTAGTATCCGACTAATCAACTCAACCTATACATAAACTTACGATGATTCACCAAAAGGAAAAAAATGAAGACCTGAGAGAATTTGAAGGTAACAAACTTAGTGAAACTCGTAAAGGAGACTCATGGATGAATTAGAATGCTCGGAGTCAAAATCAAAGAAAAAGTCAATGGTCATCGGTCAAAGGTCAAAAGTCAACATTTATAAATTTTGAGAAATGGATGGTTTTGAGGGAAATTTTGGAAAACTCACTAACTACTTATCCCATTAAACCAAAAATTGTAAAAGAATTAGAGAAAAAGAGGGAAAACCAAGAAGGATAAGAAGGAAAAAGGGTTTTGATGAAGTGTGAAACCTGAATGTTTATCTATGTAATTTAGGTTAAATATTGGTTAATTAAGAAACTTGTAGGGGAATATAAGAAGAATGCCTTTAGAATTGGGAAAAAGAAATAAACCTAAAGGACTAAACGTTAAAGTAAAGGTGTTGGGTGATAAAATTTGACTAAGTATTGGAACATACAAACACCTAGTATTAATATGTTACCAAGGTTAATTGAAGTTTAAAATATGCTACTTGACAAGCCCATGTTGGACGCATAAAGGCCTCATGCATTGGTAAGAGGCGCGATCAAGCTAGGAAAAATATGATGTTTGGCAAAGCAAAGTGAGCACCAGGTAGCCATGCAATGACATGAGAGCGCTGGCCAAGTTGCTTATGCATTCGAATGCCGTTGGGCGTGGACAAGGCATGCGACAGCTAAGGGGCTTGCGAGGTTAGTAAGCATGCGGGCAAGGTATGTTGGGCATTGGCGCAAGGCTAGGCACTGAGCCTAGCGCACACGTGCAAGTGCTAAGCAAAGGCTTGGGTGCATGGTATAGGCGTTGTGTGATCGAGCAGCGAGGAAGGACCATCGAGCAACGAGTATAGGTAAGGTGTTGGCGAACGCGCACGAGCAGGACGGTTGACGCAAGGCATAAATGATCGGTCGCACCGTGGAGTCACACGTGAGCGAGGGCACAAGGCACCAAGTGTGGGGGCGTTGCACGGAGAGTAAATGCATGGTTAAGCGCAAAGCGCTCAACAAGCGATGAAGCCATGCGATGGCTAGGTTGTTTTAAGGTTGGGGAAACCTCCGGAGCGCATACAGCAAGAGTGGCCTAAGCGTGAAGGTTGCCTTAGAAGTGTGGTATGCGACAGCTTAGGTGGAGGGGTCATGTGCATGAGTATGTGATGAAGTCCATCGTTCACCAAGTAGAAGTCATCGTGCGTCGAGAAATGGCTATCGTGTAACAAGTAGAGACCATCGTGCATCGAGTAATAACCAGATGCGAGCGAGGAAGCACTTGGTTATTTTAGAAATCTTGAGAAATCCAATGTTTTGGGCTGTTAAATTATGATTTGAGGGGCAAGCGATGGATGAATGCACCAGCTTAAGTGTTGGACGGATTGAAACTAGGAGCCGTTAGTTGGAAATTTAAGGGTGGAATGGAAAAAATTAAGGTATTGCAAACTAACTCTTTTTAAATAATCTGATAACATGATGCAATCTTAAACACAGTGGCTACCACTAAGGCCAAACAAACATTAACTATTAAACACAAACATTTACAGAGTTTACAACACAAGTCTCATAAGTCCCAACTCCCAAACTTAGTCCCTACATGAAACAACTATAACATGTGTACAAATATTTACAATAACCACCTAGTTGACGGGTTACTAGAACTTCTGACATTAAGCAGTAGAGCAGATGTTGAGCTATCTTCGGAGGATTTGATCGCTACCTGAGGAAAGAAAACATTTGAAAAATAGAGTGAGCTACTAGCCCAGTGAGTGACTTAAGAAAGAAAACATGTTCTCATGCATAAGTCTCAATAAAGAGATCATACTGAAACATAAGTCTTTACAGTAACCTTGTACTGAAATGGAAACTTTACAGTAACCTTGTATTGAAATGTAAACTTTACAATCAATAAACATGCAAAGTTGTTTTCATCATAAAACATTAAACTGATCCTTAGTTGAGAGTAACCCTGCTATGGTTAAATCCCAACGTCAATTCCTTAGTCAAGAGAGAACCCTTTTGCTCAATCTCTGACGTCAAACCCTTTTAGACCTTCAAATTACAAACCCCGAGCTCTATTTTCCCTACTTAAGTATGTTTAATAATGTGATTAGATTGATAAATTGGTTAAAATATGAGTTAATTCTAATTTGTAGGGAAATTTTGAAGAATAAAAAGAGTGTTGAAAGAAGGTGCAAAGAATTGCAAAATGTGGGCTTCATGTGGATAGAAGTAGCCTAGCAAGTAAGAAATTCAGCTAAGGGTGGAGCTAGGCATAGGATGCCACGAGCGTTGGTAAGAGGCTTAGTGGGCAATGACCTTGTCATTGGAGGTTAGGTGAGCTTGTCGATGGCTAAGTTGCGGTCAGTGTGATGAGGTTAGGCGATCGTGATGTGCAAAGCAAGGCATGGCTTGAGGTTGTGGCATGGCTAGACAAGGGCGAGTGAAGGCTGCCTAGGTGATGGCCTAAGGATTGGTGATGGGCTTATGCAAGTGACCATGAGTGTGGGCTAGGTGGCAATTTAGTAAATAACAGCAGCTCACAGGCTTAGGTATAAGTAGGTAGGCCAACTTTAAAAGGTCATTTCGAGAAATCTACTCGTGCTATTGAGGTGATTCTAAAGGCATCCAAAATCTGAGTGAGTCTAGTTTATGAGCTAGGGCTACCGGAAGGAAACTCCAAAGGAATTGAGTTGAAAACTTAAAAATTTGTAGAAAGGGCAGATTCGCGGGTGAATCTGGGCCAGTGTCGAGGGTTTGAAGTTCCCGGCAAAACCATGAGAAGTTTTTAGCTGAAATTTTAAGATAAGATTTTTAACTCAATTCTAAACAATGTTGTAGAAGAAACTTTATTAAGATGAGGTCTAGAATTCAAGTTATTTACTCTAGAAGTTGAACCTGGAAATTGTTGAACAAGCACGCAGCTGCTTGGGAAGGACAAGCAAGCAGCTCAACTTAAGAGGCTCGGTTTGGAAAATTCCTCATGCTATCTGAAAGATTCTAGTGCCATTTGAAAGCTAAAGAAGTCTAGTTTGTGGTGTGGGAGTGCTGGAGAAAAACCTCAAAGGAAGAAGGCCAGAGAACGAAGAAATTGTAGAGAGGTTAAGTTCTCGGGTTAATCGAGGCCAGTGGTCAAGATCTGAAGCTCCTGATCAAACGAAGAAGAATTCTGAGCCCAAATTTTGACGTAAGCTTTCTAATACAATTGTAAACAAGTTTGTAGGAGAAAATTTCCTGAGATAAGGTCTATATCATGAGTTATACGAATTATAAATTGAATCTGGAAATTTTTTAACAAGCAGGCAGCTCAAGGAGACCATGCATGCACGGGCTATAGCGAGCTTCAGCGTACCTTGGGCTGGCCGTGGGGCTGTGTAGCAAGCATAGGTGGCCTAGACATCCAAAGGAAGGCTCTTGCAAGGTTGGACAGCATGTAGGACACCTAGGTTGGACGATTGATGCTCGGTTGGTGTGGTTAAAGAAAGGATTGTCACATAAGCCATGTTAACACCTAAAGAAAAATCCTAAGTGTTCAACACATTAGGAAGTTGGAATTGGAAGGATTGATACCATTGCTAGAAGCATATCAACCTTTAAGGAGTAGCCCTAAAGTTGTGAGTGACTAAGTATTTACAATGTTTTTAAAGAAACCATGATTTTAAGAAAGATTATTCTCAGCTAGCTAGTTTACAAAGTGGTTTTTCCAAGCAAACTATGAGTTTATGTTTTCAAACGCATGCCATGTATGAAAGTATGTTGTAAAACTGTTTATGTGTGCTCATATGCACAAAGCATGCGTTAGTACCCTTAAATATATGTTTCTATGTGTTTGGCTTTACATGCTTTAAAGAGTAAGTCTTAGTATGACTAACGTTACTTCAAGCTCGATACCGAAGGACATTAAGAATGTATTTGAGCAGCTCGATACTGAAGGACACTGAGAAGATATCTGAGTAGTAGTACCTAAGGTATAACGGTACTTAGTTATAACCACGTGCACGTAGGTAGTTCGACGTCAAAGATTGAGCAAAAGGATTCTCTCTTAATTAAGGAATTGACGTTGGGATTTAACCATAGCAGGGTTACTCTCAACTAAGGATCAGTTTAATGTTTTATGATGAAAACAGCTTTGCATGTTTAATGCTTGTAAAGTTTACATTTCGGTACAAGGTTACTGTAAAGTTTACATTTCAGTACAAGGTTACTGTAAAAACTTATGTTTTAGTATGATTTCTTTATTGAGACTTATGCATGAGAATCTGTTTTCTTTCTTAAGTCACTCAATGGGCTAGTAGCTCACTCCGTTTTTCAAATGTTTTCTTCCCCCAGGTAGCAGTCAAATCCTCCAGAGATAGCTCAGCATCTTCTCTTCCGCTTAAAGTCAGAAGTTCTAGTAACCCGTCAGCTAGGTGGTTACTGTAAATATTTTTATACATGTTGTAGTTGTTTCATGTAGGGACCAAGTTTGGGAGTAGGGACTTATGAGACTTGTGTTGTAAACTCTATAAATGTTTGTGTTTAATAGTTAATGTTTGTTTGGCCTTAGTGGTAGCCACTGTGTTTGAGATTGCATGTTGTTATAAGATTATTTAAAAAGAGTTAGTAAGCAGTAAGTGTCATACGAGGGTTGATAACTGTTGCAGTCATGTCCTTGCCTGTGCTAAGAGAGTAGTCTGAGAGGGGGTGTGACAAATTGGTATCGATTAAATAATATTTTTAGATTAATTCCCTAAATCTATAAATTAATTTAACTCGATGAAGTCATTTAGAGATGAAAAAGATAGGAAAAATGAGAAGAAGCCACATAAAAAAACAAGCAAGCAATTGGTTGATTCAAAATGATTAAATGAAAAGGCAATTTTTTGCAGCATATGAAGAGCCTGTTTGGAAGGCTAGTTCTTCTAATTTACCCATGATATCTTCATGATTTTTGGACAAAATGAAAGCTTATTAAGTGTAGAAGAAACCTTAGGGTTGCCGAAGTGATTAGAGATCAGAAAGATTGAGAAAACTTGAAGAAAACGGAGTTTGTTTGAAAACCGGGTAAGTCTGAGCTTGCTGTTGATAATGGGCAAAAATGCATGTCATCATAGTACTAAGTTCTTAAACAATGTTGGATTGCATTGATGAAATATGTTAAATTGCATCCATTAAGCATAAATTCTATAATATTGCGATCGCACGCGTCCAATGCATTAAAGCAATTGATCTTTATATTTTTGTGCAGAATATGCGTTAACGCAATGCAGAGATTGCGATCATAGGAATACATTGGTCAAGCGCAACTTCACCGTAAGACTTTGCGTTGATCGTGCTCGCAAACATTCACCCAAGAAGAATCACCACAACTTGGTCGGCGCAACATGGTGGGCGCATCTGGGTGAAAGGATAATTAAGATCGATGGGACAGAAAGCTGACGGCAGTCGGATCCAAATTAAGTTAACAGTCGATAACGGTCACAAAGTACATTCAGCTTTATCAGTGACAATTATCTGACGCATCAGTCAGGAATTAAAGTTATCCCATCTGTACAACCGAGAGAGAGAAGTCGCCTTTCACCATGGAAACTCTATAAATACCAAGTGCATTCTTCAGAGAAGAGGTTAAGCAGTCGATTACTTCATCACGTTACAAGTTCACGCCTCTGTCTATAGTTTTCTTCCATTTTAAGGCGGACGCGAGGAAGAAGGTGTGCCGATAGATCGTTCCGGAAATCTTGGTAAGGCAACGGAAGCTCCAAGACAGAGAGAGGGCCGACGTCTGCGGAAGCAGGAACATTTGTAGATCAGAATAGAGATTCAATGTGAAAAGCCTCGGTTAGCAAGGAATTGTTACCAGGCTCTCTACCTTTATTTTCCATTATCATTTTGTACTCAATTCAGTTATAAGAATGAAATGTCTTTCTTTATATCTGTTCACTATCTGTTATTTAAGCATGAGTAGCTAAATTAGTTGAATGGGTTGAGAAGTAGTTAACAAGCATAACGAGGGAATCTTCATCTTTGCGACTATCTTGTTTATGTATGCTTCATTCGTCTATTAGAGATACTCGGGAGGGTAGTCTAAAGACAGGATCTAGACTTAGGAAGGTCGGGTCAGAATCTAGGTTTGGAAGAACCAAATTAGAACGCATAAACAGGAGATAAGCGCTTAGGAATGAGCACTATTTGTTATTAACGCATCGCATGCATCTTAGCAATAAGGTATGATTGTATGCGGTCACCTTGCTTTCATGCATTTTGCATCAACGCATAGGACAAGAGTAGAGACTTAAGGATAAGCTCTATGGACATTCTGCATTCAACACATTCGTCCTAAACTTAAGAGCGTTGCATTTACATTGGGAAATGACTTGCTATGCATGGTTGTAACATGATCACAAGGTTTGATGCATTCTCGAGTAACACTAGCTAAAGATCTTCTCAACCCGTTCATCGCATACCCATTGCATCTATCAACACAACTATCTTTCTCAAATCCGCTGCCTTTATTTACTTCTTTTTCATCAACGCAACAACACACCCATACTTTATTTATTTGCTTGGTTACCACAAAGCTTTCATAAACATTACCAATGCAACTATTTTCACAAGTCCCTGTGTTCGACCCTGGACTTACCAGAAAACTCAGGGGAATTTACACTTGAATTCCGCAAAATTCCCCTGAGGAAACTTGAGTGCACAACTCATATCATCCATACTTCCACTTAATAAAATTAACGCATCAGCTGTTTTAGAGGAGTTTTCAAGGCACTTAGAGGAGGATTTTGGTGCCCAAAATTTTTTGCATAGTTAAAAGGTCCCTCTTAAGTTCCATAAAATTTATTTGAAGTTTATTTTATTAGAAATGGTGTTTCAAAGCTCTAAAAAATGGGGTTGAAACAGGAAAATTACTAGCTGAAGACAGCACACTGTCCACCCCACCCTAGGCGCTCAGTGTCGCCCATGCATGCCCAACTCCGCACGGGGCTGTCGCGTATGCATGTCTCCCGCCCACTAGCCACACCCACACATGCCTCTTGATGCGGCAGCGTCCCTCAGCACGTGTCCCACACCCACACCCACGCTCAACTAGGCCCACCCATGCCCCCTGTTGTGTGCACACACTTATTTTTTGTGCCCATTTGCTTGTTTTTTAGCATTTTGGATATTGGTGAGCATTTTTGAAGCGCAATTAGGATTTTCTTGATATTTTTACTCTAAAATGACGAGTTTTTTAAAGTGACTTTTAGGTATTTTGGATAATTTCAAAAAGATGGGCTTAATGAGTAAAATGTGAGGGTTTAGGAGTTAAATTGAGTTCAATTAGTCTCATTAAATCACTAAGGGTTGATTATGGTTAATCAACCTCTTGTAAGTGTCTAATAAGCCTGAAATTTTGTTTCACGGAACTTGTGTCCGTGATTGTGAGTGGTTTGTTTTTTAGTATTTTGATATGAAAATTATATGTGTATGATAGTATACTATGATTTGTGAAATGTAATAGCATGATCTATTTTACTTGATTATTATTTTTAAAAAATGCTTGAATCTTTATTTCTGAATTCCCATTGATTTGATATGAGCTGGATTTATAAAATATAGTTTATAACCTGATTTTATGTTATTGTGATTTGTATGGTTTTGTAAGAAAACCTCTTGATGGTGGATTTAAAGAATGTTGAATGGTTTGTGAAAGTGATTTTAAATTACTAATTCTTGCACCCGAGAAATGGTTCTTTCTCATGCTACTTGAATGTGTTTCAGTAGCACGACTCAGGCGATCAAGAGGCTATCGGGGTAAGATGTAGCCAGAATATATTGGGAAGTCCAGAGGAACCTACACCTGTCGCACCACCCATGCTATCAGGGGGCTACCAGGATCCGATGTGGCCAAAGCATACCGAGAAGTCTAGAGTAATCTGGGACTGTGGTATGTATTTATATTTAGCCTTTAGGCAGCTGTATGTGCACATATGACCTTGTTATTTGGTTTACACCACGGAGGCATTCCTTGTCCAGAGTAACCCGCGATGGTAAATAAGTATTTGGGTATAAGTATGCTTTTCTAATAACTCCTGAATGTTTTATAATGTGTTTTCTATGAGATGATCATGTCACTGTTTTACTAGCACGTGTATGAGATGTTACTCAATCTTTTTACTTCGCTGATGATTTACTAAATGATTTGACCAACTTTACTGATGATTTAGGAAGAGAAAACCTATATTCATATTAAACTACCACTCACTGGGTTTTAGCTCATGCTTTTCAGTGTTCCCCCAAGGTAGTGTTAAAATTCCAAATTCAAGCTGAGTTGTTAACTGTCACATGACGAGGGTCTCCTACTACATTGTATGTCTATATGTTTTGAAATTTTGTTGTAAATAGTTTGCATATCACAAACCATATGTTTTCGAGTTTTGAAAGCATGGGACAAAAGTAGTTGTTTGGTTGTATAGTTATAAAAATTGTTTCTATGGTACCTAAACTTTGTTGATGGTTTGTATATAACAAGAGATGTAAAAGCTATGAAATGTGTTGTGAATGTAATGAAATGGAATATGTTGAATGGAAAATAAAGGTATTAAATAATCATTGTGTAATTGTTTAGGTTCATGTACAAGTTGAGTTGGTTAGTCGAATGCTACTTTTTTCAAGATTAGGTGAGTAATCTGGGAGGGGGTGTGACACACATTCTTATCATCATCATTTTGATTAGGACGACTGGTTTGATAGCAAACCAGTAGTAAGACACTTACCTTAATTAAGTGCAAATAGGTCCAAACAAGCTTATTTTTTATTGGATAAATAAGATCACGAATCAAGTCTTATGACATAAGCCAAACTTAGAATTAACAATTAAACCAAAATTCCAAAGCACCCAGTTATCCAAATATTCCAAATAATCTTACTCGAAGTGTGGTTCGATTCGAATTCACCTCCAATCCTCCAACTTCAGTCGAAATATTTATCCAAACCAAAACCAAAATCTTTTCTATCTTAAATAAAAACGTCTTGAATCAACTCCTAAATACAATTTGAAATTAGCTTTAGACAATTAAGGCTTAAGCCAAATATAAAATTCACTCCTAACCTTCCCAAACAAGGTTACCCAAATGTTGCTTGATCCAAAATCCTTCCATGCTACACAAACAAATTCCCATCTAAGTACAAGCCATAATTAAGGGGTTCAAAATCAAATTACAACAACATTAACCAAATTCAAAAGGGGTCCAAAATCCAATACTGACCAAAAATCACCCAACGCGATCAATACTCTTGCTAGACAACACATTGAAAACCTTCAAACTTCGAATCTAACATCCACCATCAAGATTACAGCAGCAATTAAACACCTCATTTTGGCATCCAAAATCTTGAAGAACTCGAGAAGGAATTTACCCACCTAAAACTTCGGCGACCGGCTGCGATCCGCGGTGGTGGAGGACAAAGCCAACGGCCGAATGTGGCGCACGTTGGATTAAAAAATAAAAAAAATAAAAAAAAAAAAGTGCACGCTTCCCAAGAAAGCCTTTAATATAAATTAACTTTTCCCTTTTCTTCATCTAACCCTAACCATTTGATAAATATATTTATATTAAAAAACTTGTTTTCTTTCTTTTATTAAAATAAATAAATAAAACCCTTAAATCCAAATTCTATTTGGATTTCAATCAAACATATACGCATAAATTCATATTTCTTTCCAAAATTTCAATTTCTCAAACTTCTACCAAAATAAATTCAAACTCTAAAATAATTTATCTAAGTTTCCTCAAATTAAATTCGAATTTTCAAATCTTTACAAATATCACTTAAATTAATCACATATCTCACAAATTTAATTTTAGCATCAAATTAACAAAATAACACCCAAATAATTGGGGATAGTTAAATAAAAATTAACTAAAAATTAGAGATGTCACATTTCTAAGAAAGATATTCATATATAAATAAAAATTAATATTTATTTGATAAAAAAACGTATTTTTTTAAGAAAAAAATATATAAAATATAATTTATATTGATTCGAAAGAAATTCAAATTAATAAAGACAAATATTTTAGAGTTGTTTTCAAATAAAGAAAAATGAGCTAACTTATTTACAAATATAGAAAAATTCACTATCAATCAATAGACAGTGATATTTTGGTGTACATGAAAATATTCCCAACCATTTTACCATTTAAAACAATTACCTAATATTTTATATAAATTTAAATTATACTAATTACTTACAAATTATACTAATTACTTACAAATTAATGGATAGTTTTTTTTAAGACTGATTAATGAATAACTAAGGACACAACATCTTTTAGTTATAATCCTAAAAAACAAAGACGATTATTCACGTATTCTTTGTTATTTGAAAAAAAATATTCCTACAAAACAAATATAGTTATTTAAACATGTCGGACATTTATTTTTTAAGAAAAACAAACATCCCTCTACAGCATTTGAGAGGGAGAGTAAAGTTGTAAATTTATGGTCCACGATGAAAAAGTTAATAAGACATAAAATTAATATTTTTATTTTTAATATGTACACAAAACTCCATGACCAAAGGACACCTGCACTCCCTCTAACACGACCCTCCCAACTCCATAGGCCAACCCATCCCCTAAAGTAATATGGGATGATGTATGGGGTTGAGATGGCAGCCCAAATGCATAAACTAGTGAGACCCATTGGAGTAGTGGGTTTTAGGCCCATGGCCATTTTCAAATGTCCAAAATTTGTAGAGCATATCATTTACCATCCACCAAAAACAAATAACGAGAAGACATAAACTGGGAGAATAGTATAGAACAACCAAGAAGTGAAAAGAAACCTGGAGGATGGGATTCTAAAGTTCTGAATCTGGTTGTTGTTGTTGTTGTATTTGAAGCGTTTCAGCGGCAGCTTTGGCTGAATCCTCCACCATTTCCTTCGTCTTTTGGAAGCTCTTAGTAACAGCTTCCTTCACATTCCCATTCCCATTCACACTCACTCCGCCATCTTCCACGGGCTTTCCTGGTCGAAAACTGAAACCCAAACCCAAACTCCTTAGTAAACTAAACTGACAAATTAAACAAATTAGAAACCAAATGAATGGTGAATACTGACTCTATTTTGGGAGGGAAGAGATAGGCGTAGGCTTTATTGACTAGCTTTCGCACTTTCTTCCAGTAAGAGTTAGGATTAGGAGGCGCAGACGATGCCGCTTCTGCTGATTTGACTGTTTCTGAAACTATCTTATTTGGTGCTTCTCCATCAGCCTTCCCAACACCAATAATGATAATCAGCATCATCATTATCCATAATACCAAAACAAAAACACCCATATTCTCCTTTCTCTCCATTATTGAGAGATGTTGCTAATTATGTCATGGTTTTATGGGTAAATAAGGGCGGGGGGATTGGGTTTGTGAAGTGGAAGATGGGGTTTTTAGCTTCTGGGAAGTTCCCCAAAGGATTGCAAGGTGGACACTATATCTTCCAGTTTCCCTACACGTATCATCTATTTGCTTTACATCTTGTCTTCTTCACGTTATCGACAACAGTACTCTTCTTACTGAAACCCATAACCCATTTTTTTCTTTATTCTAACCATGAGAGCCTATTCGAATTGTGCAGTAAAAGAAATGGTTTTTAAGACTACATTTTCATTTCAACATTTTTCTATTTTAAAAAAAAATAATTGTAAACACTTTGATTGTACCATTACACTTCTTTTTCAAAAATATAGTTTACCCTATATTAAAAATAAAAATGTTTCTACAAGTGTCCAATTACTATACATTATGAAGAATACCTCAAATCAAATTTAAGTGGTTGACAAAGTTGGTTGTCAGTCGTTTGTATCATTGATCTCTACTAGCAACTAGAGCTAGAGATCATTGACCTACAACCGAAACTATGATTGGTGATTGGAATCAAATATCAGAGACTCCTGTGTTAACTATTGACCATCGACGATAGTCACTAGTCCCAATACTCCATTATTGTACCATAAGATAACCACTTAAGAGGTGTTCAACTCCCCACCTTTGATCAAAGGAATTTGAAGGCTCCACAATAAAAATTAAAAAATAAAAAATAAAAGTGCCAATTTTATGCTTGATTACTCTTTTATACAACAAATTTTACAACTCAACTTCTAGCCAAAACACCCCCTTAATAACTAATAAGAAAAAACCAAGTCCATACAAAATTCCATTCTAATTCATAGATAAAGTGGGGAGTAGGTCGAATTCAAGCCAATCTTAGGAATCAGGATTCCAAATTAGAAAGTGTGTGGTGGTATGTCACATCTTACTTGCCTCTGATACACCAAACAGACCAGTACAAGCGAAATCCCATATTCGCTCATTCAACTTTCAAGCCGTTCCCTTGCACAATGAAAATATGCGTGAAATCAAAGCCGTGAAGAAATGGAAAAAAAGGGAACTTTCAATTTCCATATCAATCAAGCTCAACTTCAAGATACCTGCCCGTTCTCCAACTACATTATTATTTTGGGTTATTTCCCCCATCCATCCACACCTGAAGGTGAAGATTCACGTGGAAGCAAAACTAGAGAAGGTAGTTTTCATTTTGGATTGTCTATTTCGCATATCTTCCACCTGTCCAGTAAGTAAAGATATTTCCTAATAGCAGGCACTTGATCAAATATCAAATGCAACTTCGATTCAAGAAGTTGAAGAGCATACATTAAGTATATAAAATTCACACACAACATTTTCAACCAACCCATCAACAGCTTAATTAAGAAATCCCAATATTTCTCCATGCCAATATGGGTACAGCCAGAATCCACCTGTAATATAATAATAATCAAATACCAGATGCGTTCAAAGGGGGAATAATAGTTGTACTGGCATCCACACAAACAAGATTTGCGACTGTACTTTTAGTTTTGAGTCTTTGACCATCTCACCATCTAAAAATGATGCCAAAATATATCTGCACAGCCATACAAGGACTAGTCCATTCAAATAAATCATAAAATTAAACAATATCACTTACTTTATTCAATCACGCCATATCCCACGTCTATACATGTCTTTCTGGAAGAAACCAGTCAACCCTTTCCCCGGGAGAAAAAAACAGGAAGACTTTGAATGCCGTATATGATTTGGATCAAATTAAAAACTCTTATCAATTCACTGTGCACGGATACTAGCAGGCAAACGCACTTCTGAGTTCTGTGACTAATCATACCCCATTGTGAGAGAACCAGAGACGGGAAAGTATTAGACTTGTACTGGCATCCATACCCCACACCCCATTGTGAGAGAACCCGAGACGGGAAAGTATTAGACTTGTACTGGCATCCATAATTTCATTCATGAAAATAAAACAGGACCATCCATGGGAAATAGAGAGAGAAATTTTACTTAGTAATTCTGTTAGTAGTTGTGCCAGTACCTTCAGCTTGAGATACAAATCAATTTGAGAATTTGTGTTCCAGCTTCTAATACAAGGGCATCAGTGTTCGTTTGATTCGCTTTCTAAGGGCTTAAAAAATGTTTGTATTCAGAAAGTCAATCCAATCATGTTCTAAGTAAGCTACATTCACCACTAAGGGTTTTTAAATGACTTTCTAAGTACAAAAGTGTTTAAAAGTATTAAAAGGTCCACCTTCTAACGGACTCTAACTTCATTACAACCCTTGTATTCTTGACTCATATGATTGATATAACATCAACATTAACAAACATAGTAATCGGGCCAACTTCTAAATCATTCCACAAGCTATAAGTAAAAGTTGGGTAGGAAAACTGGTGAAAAGTACTACAGCAGATGACAATTTACAGATAACAAACAAATTCAAATATATCAGCCCTTTCTATGTATGAAATGGAAACTAACATAAACATGAACGATCACCTCATCGAACAAATGCTTTCATTAAAAGCTGTCAAAATTCAAATATTTTAACTAAAATTTACAATCATGTCTCGCAAATTCAAAGCCCCTGAAGAAAAAAAAAACAACTTACGGCATTAAAATACAAAGTATCCAAAAACCTAAACTCAAATCCAACTTTCCATGAATTGAATTATACCTTACTCGTCGTAAATTCCGCCACTAACCAATCAGCCAACCAAATCCACTCATCGCCTCCTTCAATGAATGCCCCTGCTATTGTTCAGAACTGACCCTAATGTGCCCAGAACCGCAAAAGCCAAAAGTGGGCTAACATCCAAGGTATCGAATATTGGAGGAATTATATTCCGAAACAGGTTCAAGTACGGATCACAAAGATCCCGAATTGCAGAGAGTGGCTGCCGGTCCCAAGGGATGTTGGGGAACCAACTCAGCAAAACCCTAACCATCAAAACCCCACTGTAAATATCCAGCCATTTGGCCAACCCTGCAGCCACCACCGTCAAAGGCGTATTGAGATATCCACCGGGGCGATCACGTAAAGCGGCGAAGAACAAGGAGCCGGCCGGCTGGAGGGCACCGAGCCCAGCACAGGGATTTACGAGACATTGAGGAATCAAAATCGGCCAAACATTCTGAACCAGTTTGACAATTAAGGTCGAAAATGCAAGGGAAACAGAGAGAATAGTTGCAAGTATCCGGGTCGGGCCGGTAAGGAGTGATGCAATCGGGATTTCTTGCGATTGATGGGAAAGTTTTGATGAATAAGTGGAAGGCGATGAAGAAGCTAAAACCCTAAGGCCAAGATTTGGAGACTTGACGGTGGAGAAACGGAGGAGGGGCGGGGAAGGTAGTGGGCGGTGGGGCTTCGGAGGGAGGAGGGGCCGTCGAAGCGGGAGAGCTTGAGAAGCGATTAGCGAAGATGCCATAGTTGGGTGTTGTTTCTTTATCGGGAAAATTGTGGCCGCGGATATGTGAGGGAAAGATAATGTGGGGTGTTTTGTTTATGCATATGAACTTAGAAACGCACGGACGCAAAAATTTCCGCTACAAATTAAATTCAGTTCCCGAAAGAAAAAAACATTTCCAAAGCCAAAATAGCATCCACTAGAGATGTCCAATTTCTCCAACTCTCCACGAGGTCCATCCCAAACGGGATTCTCCAATTAGATAGGAATGGAGAAAAAGTGGGAGAAAAAGTGGGAGAAAAAAAAAATTTGTGAGCTAAACGGGGACGGAGACGAATAATATATTCCTCGTCACTGTCCCCGCCCCGATTAGCTTTTACATGTTTATTTAGTATAGTTATCTAATATTATGTTATTATTATTATATAAATATTACCAAAAGATTTTAAATTTGATTATTCATCAAAAAGATTGAATATGTTTAAATTAAATGTTTAAATTTAGATTATATATATGTGAATAATTTGATTTATATTTAATTTTTTCTACTAACAAATTAATTAGCTTTTTTAGGCCAAAATTTGAATAATTTATCTTTAAATTTAAATTGTCATATAAAACTAATCATAATAAATAATTTAATGATAAAGTTAATTATTTAATTAAAATTTGATTAAAAAAAGTAACGGAGAATAGGACTTTGGAAAATTCGAAGTGTATAATAATAATAATAATAACAACAAAAACGATGATATTATACTAAAATGAGTTTAGTTCAACGATGGTTAAAATGTATTCATCTATTGAGGTAGGAGGTTTGTTTGATCTCCATTACTATAATTCCGTTAATAATACAAATATTCTAAACACATCATATACCTTTTCAATTTTGTTATATCTATCTTACATCAAAATGGTCTAGCAAATATTTCTTTGTAGTTAATGATTTAACAAATAAATATTTCTTTGTAGTTAATGATTTAACAACTATTTTTTACTTATTTTATCATTCAAACAGTTAATTATAAATATATTTTTTTTCTTTTGTTTATAGTATATGTATATCTAGATTCTAAATTCGAAAAGGACAATCGTAAAACAAAATAGTCAAATGAAAAATGTCTAATTTTTCTTTTTAGTAGAGAGTGAATAAATTTATGGGGCTATTTGGGAGTTCATGAGATGGTAATCCTATATCACCTATATCATCTCATTATTTTGAAGCTCATTATCCTATCTCACCGATTTTAATTGTTTGTAGATCCATTTTTTAATCGTGTTTCATATATCACCATCATTTTCCTTTCGTGTATCGTATATCATCTTAGTGCTTGAACATTCTCGATTAGAACTCCTCAGACATCAGAACTCTACAGACATCATAACTCCAACGCCGCAAACAGCCCCTATGTTTCATTTATGCCACCTTAGTATATCCTCATATCCCTCTCTAACTACAATCGGCTATTTTTTATTTAAAAAAAAAAAACAAATAATAACAATCTCCCACCAAATTTTGCTCACCTCCATAGAACTTTGGATCTTGAAATTAGTTGGAGTTCAGTTAGCTTTTAAATCTATTAATTTTCAATGTTTCATCATGTAGAAGACACAATCAACCTTTAAGGAAAGAAAAAATAAGGTAGACAATAAACAGTGAGGAAGAAGAAATCCAATGCATTTTTTTGAAGCAGAATTGGCAGTAGGTGTAAGTACAGATACTTATGAAGGTGATAGGAAATAATGATAGAGCAGTGATTATCGACTCGGTTTGGAGCATTCAACAATGTAAGATTGGAAGTTGAGAAAGACGAAAAGATGAAGTTGAAAATTGAAGATACTCAAACGCACAATGAGATCTTAAACCAAGTGAGTTCTTTTTTAAAAGATGGTAGGTTATGATTCGAATGACTCAAATCCTGCAATAAAGGAGTTAGCAAAATTTGTGGACCTTATATATCAAATAAGTTATTCTTTTGTATAAGAAGTCGTTCACCTTAAACACGTTTTTAATATAAATTTATGAACCTACTATACACCAAATTGGAAGCTTAAGTCCTCTTAGATATATAAGACAACCTTTTTACGATCATATAATATTCAATTTGATATTTAATACCTTAGTCTTCTACGCTAATAGAGTTTAAGAAGTTTATGGATATCTGCGATTATTCACTTTTTAAGTTTAAAAAACTATTTTGAACTAAGGTCACATTTACTCACCTATAAAGTGTGGCCCAGTTAATTATATTTGTTGTTGTTTACTAATATTCTATAATCGTAATGAATGGTGGGACGCATAATGAAACTAGTAATCCCGATCTATAATCGAATTGTAGAGGAGAGGGTGACCAATTTGGTTACACCATGAAAAATTACATGGGATTCATTACTTTTTCTTTTCTTTTCTTTTCTTTTTTTTTTTTTTTTTTTTTTTTGGTGTGTGTGAACATTTGATGATTGTCAAGATTTCCTCCCATGAATCATTACTTATTGATGTGAGTTCAGGCCACCACAAGTGCACGGGTCAAGTTATAGTAAAATGGTTAAAGGATCGAGTATCGTCATCTAGAGATCAAATGCATAAATTATAATTAGCTATTCTAAAATTATCTCGATTTTATCAAAGGAGCAAAATTGTGATTATATTTTAATTTTGAAAATAAAGAAAATAAACATAAAAATAATGGTGAAATTTAAGAGATAGAGAGGTTCAAAGGTGTTGGTTTCCTTAATTACTTCATTAAGTCGTGCATAGTGTTTATATGAATTATTATGCTAAAGACATATTTAAGTCTAGAAACTAGTGTTCGGTTATCTTCTAATAACAATATTTTCCCATGCTAACCTAATTGATAACTAATTTTTTTAAAAAATAAAATTAAGAAGTATGGCATTAGAGTTAGTCATAATTAACTTTCATTAGCAACCTAACTATTCATATGATAGATTAACTGATGATCTAATATTCTAGATCCAATTAAACATGCAGTCTTTCTAATTGAACATTCAGCCTAACATACATCTACAATCAATCGATGTAATAAGCACAATAATATTAAAAACAATCCATAACATACATTCATAGAAAATACACTTGCAATTAACTTAAATCTATAAATAAGTCCATCAACACCCTAGAACTAAAGCTTTGGCCACGCATCATTACTACAAACATATTCTCATACATTGCTACAATCATAATCAGTAAAGAAAAACAAAGGAAACGAAGAGAAAACCACTTTCAAAGCTATTTGCACCGTTAAAGTCCATCAATCTCACCTCGATTCGCACATCAAAATCTCAAATGGCCTCCAAACAAACCTCTAATTTTACTCACTTTCTCTACACCAACAATTCTCTCTAAGACTCTGATTTTCGTGATGTGGTGTAATCTTCTCGGTAGCCAAAAACCTTGGATAATATATATATATATAATAATATTACTACTATATATATATATAAAACTTTCCAAAAAAACTTTATTTTTTCATAAATGGATTGGTGCCGCGGTGTCGTTCCCCTGCCACGCACATATGCCTTTTCTGTTGCAACACTGGGTGTTGTGCTGCATTGATGCCCCCTTTTCTTTGCTTTTGGGTTAGAGTGTCGAAGTGCAATGCCAAACCAACGTTTTGGCATTGCCCTATTTTTAGACAACTTGACTTTTTCTCGTCTCTTCCCGATATATAGCCCGGGATTGATTTTCTTGGACATATTTTGGTTTTTTTTTTTTTCTTTTTGCTCATTTTAACATTGAATTGCTATCTCGAACATAACTTTGAAATTCACTAGCAAACACATCAAATCTAACTAAATCATATTAGAAACTATCATAAATCAAGGTTGTAAATGCACATTTTAGGTGTATTTCACTTACCATCCAAACAGTTTTGGATGCACCTAAAATTAGTAATGGTAGCCGTAACTAAATGGCCATATACCGTTATTGGTAAAATGATATTAAACATCAATGTCGACGATACCGATATGTACGAGCGATAACATTACACTTGTGTTGTCCCTTACTTTCTGTTTCCTTACTTTTTTCCTACTATCTAGTTCGTATATCAAGTATTGATATCGATATCCATGAACATTACTTTGTTTACATGGAAGTATTGTTTTGATTTGGTCAGTATGCGTTAAGGTATCGTTTTGTTAGTTGACAGTTAAACAGTCATGAAGCATACGTTGAACATGTACTATAAAAGGAAAATTTTCATTTCTTAGAAAAATATTGCATAATTTTTTTATTCATCAAGTTGGGAGACAACAAACAAGAAGGAAGAAAAACATGGATCCTACTCATAGTCCTCCGAGTCAATAGAGATGATGACCTGTGGAATGTATCCGTGTTTTTTTTCTTTCCCTCCCAACCACTTATTCCATCATCGGCATGACACTTTTTTGTCTCTCCTTCCTTCTCCTTACTCTTTCATAGTGGAAGGAAGTTGACAGTACTGAGAGATTTTTGTTTGAGAGATGATTGATTCACACTTTGTTGTGACCCCAAAGGAGCTAACACCTCGATGGTTGGCAAGGGAAATGGATGAGGATGATCAGACTAAAAAAGAGTTGAGCAAAAGGAGTTGAGCTTCCTTGTGGAAACTAGTGGACGATGAATCCTCCCTTTAAATGGAGGATTCAGGAGTCATTGGCAGTGTTGAAGGGCTCAACAGGTTGAAGCTGTTTGTGAACAGGGCGAAGGAGTATGTAAAGAACCTTTCATCCTCAAAAATCTAGGTTAATGTCTAACCATATTTTGTTTGAAAAATGATCTATATCTTTTATCTATAGTATCACACCCCTTTCCGAGCTTGACATTTTCCACTCAAAAGGAGGCGTGAAGATAGTAGATCCTACCGTTTTGTAATATCTACTATCCATCATGCCCTATTTCCACTTAATAAATCCTAGAGTCAGAAGCATTTAATTCAAAGATAATTTGATTACCACTACTTAATGTTTGTAAAAAAAAAAAAAATGTTAACATCCAACTATCTTAATACAATTCTAATTCCCAACAATTCTCTAAAGATAAATGAATCTAGACGTCGTTCTGTTGACGTGACATACCCTAACCTTTGGTAGCACTCTGGAACGTTCTGCTCCTGCTACCTAGGAAAAAATAAAATATTTAAAAAGTATGAGCTGGGGAGCCCAATAAGTGGTATCCTTTATATGAACATAAGTTTTGCTTTTGAAATTATTTTTCAAAACGATTGGAAATCAAATCAAAATATTGAAATACTTAATAAAATGTCACTACACGAGCATCAACCAATAAAACATATCAAGTAATCAAATGGCATGATCACAAGAAATTCCAAAACCGAATCTATAGAAAACTAGTTCCCAATATCCAAAACAAACTCAAATCAATTTACGAGGAAATAATATCAGTACCCAATACAACCTATCTAATGTGCACATATCAACAATATCCCATTAGAGGTGCTTGAGATATGCTAACATTTTCCATGGTACAACCCCAATTTCCTGTGATTGAAATCACATTCTCTCAACCACATTTCAGAACCCAAGTATCCAATCAAATTCAAATAGCAAATTCAGCATAAAACATGCTTTTAAAACAAATCATTGATAAAATATTTGGAAACACAAATCCATGGAACTCAGTGATTTCTGATTTAAATTTCAAGAAACCAAATTCAATGATCATGCCAAATTTTCTAAATCATACATATAAATAGTACTATACATGTATATTAATTCAATAAAAACATTGAAAATGAAACCATTTACAGTTCACTAGCAAGTATTTCCCTTTGCTATGAGTTCTATGGTTTCCTCCGATTTCCTCCTAGATCCCGAGCATGTATTATTTCAATAATCAACTTAGAATATCATGTTTAGGGTTAAAATAACCTTAGAATATCTTTTTAACCCTAAACTTATCTTACCAACCCTGATGGGTACAAAACTAAACCTTTTAATTGGCAAAGAAAATTGTGGATGCAAGGTTTGGTCTCCTAAGCATGGTTGGACGCAAGGTTGCCTGAAATAGCCAAGTTGGACGTTTGATTCCTTTCTCCTCAATGCATGGACAACTTGTTGGACGCTTGGTTGCTCGACCTCAATGAATGAATCCTAATTTCAACCTTTATTTTCCCTCTAACACTTCCCTCTTGAGATTCTCTTGAGAAAATTGTGAATAGGGAGGTGAAATGAGATCCTCCAGGGTATTTATAGGCCTCAGCAACCTATCCTTACCATCCTCTCATACTTTCAACGCATGACACCTCTTCCTTGCCTGAAATCTAAGTGTCTTCTTCATGTTGAGCCAACACTTACTCTTTGCCACCACCTACTTGCATGTAGACTTGATGTGTCTTCTCCTAACAATGTCCAATATATGCTTCCTTTTGAAGTGATCATCCCATGTTTTGTATGCTCAACTTTGCTCTTCAGCCATCCACCACCTACTTAGCTTTCTAAGGTTTCATTTGGTTGAGCCACATATCCCATGTTGTTGTCATTCATCCTTGCTTCCCACGTAACACTACAAGAAAATATCTCTTTCCCGACACTTGAAATCGCTGAGAAATTGTGAAAATGTGCGGGAATTCATATAGTCGTAAGTTTGGTCAGTATATATCTATCGGAAGATCATCTTCTGGCGCTCATATACATATTGTTAGGAGTTAATGATAACTCTTGATGCCTTGTGTATTGCGTCGGGAATTATCTACTCCCAACAGATGTATATTTGTCGTTAAGAGTTCCTTGATTTCTCAAGGATTTTTCTATCGTTAGAAGTTTGATTCGGAAACCCAATTTCCTGAAATCAAACTCCCGACGATTTACCAGTTGTCGGGAGATAGTGGAACACCCGATGCCGTCCTCAGGAGATCAAACTCTTACCCCTTTTCCCCTTTTTTGTTATTGTTTAAAATTTTGATATGAATAACTTAATATTTAGAACATTATTAAGCAAATCAAACGTACTCACATAAAACAAATAAATAAACAAAGTCGATGGTATTTTTTATAACACAATAGAGAGAAAAGTTAGCAAAGATGGTCTACAAAACAAATGTCTTGACGAATACATAGAAGAGAGTTTGATGACATCTCTAACAACATCTCCAACATCTCTAAACAACATCTCCAAAATAGTAGTTTACCTACAATTACATTAATTAGAGGACATTATTATATATATCAATATTAAATATAAAAAAATTATAAGACATAGTGAGTGAATACAAAAAAGGTAGTGTTAATAAAGTCTGAAGAGAAACTCAAAATCTAAGAGAGAAGTTAACAAGAGTTAAATTGACACATCGATCTGCTCCATGCTTTTAAATGGTCTAGGTTATATAGATCTCTCCCATGACCAATAGGTTATCTCAAAGTCACCACCTAAAATCAAATCGTTGGGAAAGATACAAATCTTCGACAAAGGTGCTTGTTGCTTCCAAGCAAACGGATGAGCAAGAAAGAACCTTCAATAACATCAACGACTAGATAACCAAATCTTTCCAAAGAACATGACTGTATAAAGAGCTAATTTGAGAGAGGTTCAACAACAATGGTTCAACTACAGTAACAACAACCAAAGCACAAATAATGAAGTAGACGTAAAATTTCCTTTAAACAATTCTAAAATGATCAAGCATGAACATCTTCTCATGGAAACTGAATCCAAATCCATCACTAGATTCTCCAGCCTTCATTAGTAGACTTAGACTCATGTCATTTTGGTTAACAAGGACAAGGAAGTCTAAGTAATACCAAAGGAGATGAATCGTCCCAAAACGAGTATAACTAATCTCAATCCACCCCACACAACATTCAAATTTCATAATCTCCTCAGACACACAAAAACTCCACAAACACATAAAAATTTCGCAAAACACATGAAAAATCCAGTTGTTCTCTACCACAAACCTCCACAAATACACAAAACCCATAAGTTGAACTCCAAAACTAGTTTAACTAATATCAATCCATCCCACACAACATTCAAACATCATAAACCTCCATAAACATACAAAAACTTCACAAAACAAGAGAAAATCCAATTGTTTGGCTACCATAACTACAGTTTTTTTTTTTTTTTTTTTTTTAAAGTGCAAAGTTAATATATTTTGAAGTTTGAAAAAGGGAAAATGTGACTCCAAACATAAATGTTTACAAAATAAGAAAAAAAAATCTTTTAAGTTTTAAAAAATTTTCAAAAAAAGGAAATAAAACAAAAAGAATAAATCTACAAGTCAAGAAAAGCCATTTTCAAATGTGCTCAAAATGTGAAGCCAATCACGTGTGCAAAATGCTCTCATCTTCACAACCAAAAACCTGTTTTTGGCCCCTATCTTCCTCTATAGATTTCCACTTCTTATTGCCACTCTTCAAATAATTCTTCATACTCTTCATCAAATTTATCTTCTCATATTCTTTTTTAAAGTTAAATATAAGAAAAGAGCAATCTTCATCCTCTTCAAAAACCTTCCAAAGGTTGGTCATCTTGGTGCTGAAATTACGTCTACAAAGTCGAACTCAAGAAAGAGAAGATAATTCTCCAATTTTTGTATCTTTTTTAATTTTCTTTAGAGTACTATAATTCATGCCGAGAGCGCGTAGAGATTCGAAGGCGCCCTGGAGATTTAAAAAAGATTGCTAATATATTAATTAATTTTGATTAGTGTAATAATATTTAGCTTTAAGAAAGTAACATTTTTTTGTGTGTATTTTTCATAGACAAGTCCACCACAAGATGGGTCAAAAACCAAAGATGTCATAAACCCATGAGAAGATCAGTTATGGACATAGTTTTCCATTTGCAAAAGCTCAAAGAAATTATCCTAAACAGAATCCATCAAACACATCCATGTAAAAAGAACAAACAAACTCTGATTTCACCATCAAAATCCCTAAACAAACCCTGATTTCACCATCAAAATACCTTAAACACAACCATGAAAGAGAGAGATTACCTGACATTGATCGATGGTGGTGTGACATTCAACGACCTGACATTGATCGACGTTCGAGCGAGGGGAGAGACAGAAGAAGAAAGGGGATTTCGGAGAAGAAAAAGACGATTTTAGATATGATATTAGAGTTACTAACTCCTGATGGGTATCATGTAACCGTCGGGAGTCAGTACTAACTCTTGATGCTTAAAATTACTTGTCAGGAGATATGCATAATTCCCGACACTAATTTTACGTTGTCGAGAGATACACTTCACGAGACATTGAGTTTGAAGATAAGTATCTTCCTATGCGGACGATTAAATAAAGTTGTCTAGATTCTAGTTATGCTAGAAATCCTTGACACCAAAGGTATAGTAAGGTGGTCAGGGCCCAATTCAGCTTTACGTACACGTATGACCTTGTTATTGAGGTTGGTGAGATCGAGCAAAAGGGCTCTCACTTTAGCCTAGGCAAAAGTTTTAGGGATTGTGTAAAAGGACTCTCCCCCATGTTCTGACAGTGGAGTAGTGATATTTTACAACATGATAACGATGAGCTTTATTTCAGGGATTTTCAGTTAATATGATTCCACGTTTTCAGTTTTATTTTCCAACCCTGATTGGGAACACGAAGATGCTTTATGTGAAAGCATGCTTATGATATTTATGAATCTTAAATGTTTTTCATGATAGTCACTCACTGAGCATATTTAAACTCACGCTTTTTAAAAATGTTTTCTTTCAGGTAGTGGTCAACGTCCCAGAATCGAGTAGATCTGCCAGTTAGTCACTTAACAGGATCTTCCTAAGGCGTTAAAGTGTAGGTGGTCCATTAAGTTATTAGAACCCTGATTGTATATGTACATGTTAAGGGCTCAAAGTAGAGGCTTGATTCTAAGATCGTGAAATATTAATGTAGATTCCCAATATGATTGTTTATGTAAATGATTGTGAATGTCGAATGTTGGTACCTGTGATGTTAAGTAGTTATAAAGGTGGAGCATATCTGGTACAAGTTTTACACTGTCTATCAGGTTAACAGGTGCTTAGGAAATAGGTTGCAGAAGTTAGTAGAACAATAATTATCAAAAAAAGGTAGGCAATTGTTATTTCACATCTCTTCTTGGATTAATGGGTAATTCTGAGAAAGGATGTGTCATATATAATAAAGAGAGAGAAGAGAAGAAGAAGAAGAAGAAGAAGAAGAAGAAGAAGAAGAAGAAGAAGAAGAAGAAGAAGAAGAAGAAGAAGAAGAAGAAGAAGAAGGTTGGAAGATTGAGCAATAATATCCAAAGTGACAGTGAAGACCGGAGAGGAAGCAACCTTCTTATACGCCGAAGCTTTGGTTTTAATAATTGTTTATTCCCCCTTTAATTACTTAGTTAGCACTTTAATGAAATGATAAATCTAGAGCTTCATTTGTTATAAAGTTTTGATTATCTTACCTGGCTGTTATACATTAATACATCCGTTCCTTACAGCTATAGATACCATGTAAAGTTCATTACTATTTGTCTACATGTGATGATGTAGACACTGCTTGCCCTTCCATTCTCCTTCTTCTCCCCCGTCTCTCACACCCTATTTTCCCTTCCTTTTATAATAAATATTAAAAAAGATTCAATTCAAAAAATAAACAAAATAGAAAATAATAAGAGAAATTTTCACTGACAAACAAATGTCAAATCATTTACAAAAATAGTGAAAAAAATAGATATGAATAAACTTCTATCAGTTTCTGTCATTGATAAATATTGATAGACTTCTATTGATCTTTATTTAAAAAAAATTAAAATTTTATTATTTTGTATAAATAATTTTATTTATTTTTATTTTTAAAAACCTCTCTAATAATAATAAATAATACCGTTTCATGAAATTAGGTTTAAATTGTTGCTATAATTATTGTGACTTCAGGGAGGTTTGGTAATTTTTCGACTTCTTCACCAAGAAAATCCCATCTTTGGGTGAAAATGAAGACAAAAAAGGAAAAAGGAAAGAGTTTTCTTTGGACCGACTCTTGAGATTAAAATAAATAAATTACAATTTTTTAATATTAATTTATACCTCTGAAACTATTAAAATTTATACCAATGATTGTATTAATTTAAACATTAAACTTTTATAAATTCATTTAGAAATCTATGCTAGAATTTTATTTTAAAAGTCGATGCATAGTTTTCACTGCGTATAAAACTTCAAATAAAGAGAAGAAACTTTCCATAAATACAAATAAAATTTTAATCCTCTCTTATCTATCTATTTTTTTTGTACTCGATTAGAAAAAAAAGTGAGATTTTCTTGCTATTTTGATAGGTTTTGAGAGGAAAGCAAGTTTCTTTGAATTTTTTTTTTTAATTCAACGATTGGTGGAAGAAAATCAAACAGTCGATCTTTAGAATGATAATTGGTGTCCTCTGGACTATGTTCAGATTGAGTTTATTTTATAATTTGAATTGCTACAACTGCTAAATTGACATAATCTCTAAATTTCAATAAAAATTAACGGTAAATAAGTTTAGGTCAATTATAATTGACATAACATTTCTCTACAAGATATTGTTTAGAGCGTTAGGTTAAGTTTTGAAGTCTGGAGTTATAATGTTGGAGTTAGAAAGTATATATTAAGGTACAAAATTATGTAGTTTGTAGGTGAAAAATATTATAGGAAAAGAGTGTGTAAGAGAGAGATGAAATTAATCGATTAATGTGTAATTTTTAATAGTGAACATGTGGAAGAGATTCATAAAATTTAGTTATTTAATACAATTTATGAAATCGGTAGACGAAACAAATTCTGGAAAAAGATTCCATCTCCAAAATAGTAGATTGTTGTACTAAAAAAGATCACAAAATTAACCATGGACAAAATAAAAATAAACTGAAAATTGAGGGGAGAGAGAGAGAGAGTGAGAGAGGTGGGATGTCTCCTCCCAGGTGAATAGTTAAATGGGATTGTTGTTTTGCTTGACCTTTATACTCCGTTTGGTGGTTTTTGCCGGGCCAGACAACCTACCAGTTGTTGCGGCTCTTTGAAGAGAGAGAAATTCTTTTTATACACACTCAAAACTCAAACTCACGCACAGAGAGAAAGATAGAGAGAGATGACCCTCTGCTATGGAATTGGGATCTCAGTCTCGTCTTCCCAGCTGAATCAGTAGCGCCATTACTTCCACCGATACCTTTGATTCACTCACTCACTTCTCTGTCTCAAGCCTTACAGGTAACTTTCTACTCTTAATCAATCATCCACCCCTTATCCGCATTCCTATTTCTGCTTCTCTTTTTAGATCTTTCCCATTTCCCATCACTTTCATACCACTACCTGACGATTTTCTGATCTGGGTTTTCGATTTTTATCGTTTTGAGTTGAGTTCTGACTGTAAATGGGTTTATCCTGAAAAGGGTTACTTTTGAATTTTCTGTTCAATTGCCATCCGCTATGGAATCCACCATTTTCACATTCCTGTACAGTTGGATACCTTGGTTTTACTGCGTTTCTTTGATTCGAACTCTCTGGATTTCTTCAATTTGACAAAATGTGGTCTGTCTTTATTTCATTCCTTTTTTTTGGATTTTCTCTTTGAGCTATGGATCTGCTACCTCCTTACACTTTTAGATTTGAAGTCGTCGGAGAGTTGTCATTATGGAAGATGTTCAGTAAAGAAAATTTGTAATTTTAGAAATCTGCCTTCACTGTGAATAACCTCATGAGAGATGAATTTTTTCCTCACTCGATCCAGGAGAATGTATTTGAAGCTGAGTTTTCTTTTATCCCTGGACTTTTTCAACTACTCAAGTCCTGCTACAAACTTTTCTTTTCGGGTGTAAAAAGTTCAAACAAGTGATAACTAGATCTCCTAGCAATTCACAGTCTTTATCTAGTACTTAATTCTTAGTTGTAATTCCACCCCCCCAATTCTTGATGTACGTACCATGCTTGCCTTGGATTGGAGCAATTTATTGCCAGAGACTATCATATTGACTCATTCACTCTGAAGAATTGGGTAAAACGATAATCATCTAAAGTGTCCCTTTCTGTTTTGTTTTTGTGATGTAGAAAACTTTCTTTTTGTTGCTTTCATTGTTAGAAGAAAAATGTTTAGAAAAATCCTTCTTTCTGTTGTTATCACTGCTGAAATAGAATTTTGGAGCGTTTCACCAATGGTTATATACTTTTTATTTTATCTAGCATGTATAACACATCTATAAATATTGGAGTTTGTACAATTCTATTTTACTTTATTTTTGAAAAAAATATGGGTAAATAGTTTATGCACCATTATTCTGGTAATCCTAATGAATTGAACTTCTCTCGCATGTTGGAATTCCACCTGCTTATGGCATTTATGGCTCCCTGCTTTGCTTTTTGTAAATTGAAATGGTTCTCCTAGTCTTCTCTCTCTCTCTCTTATGCTATTGGTTTATTCTTGTAGGACAGCGGACTTCTAGTTTGACATTTTGCTTTGGTCCACCTGAGTTTCTTTGAACTAATTGATGGGTTCCAGATTCCCATCTCATCAACTCAGCAATGGCCTCTTTGTCTCGGGGAGGCCAGAGCAACACAAGGAAAAGGCTCCAACGATGAGTTCAGTGGCAATGCCCTATACCGGTGGCGATATTAAGAAGTCTGGAGAACTGGGAAAGATGTTTGATATTCCTATGGAGGGCTCTAAGTCTAGGAAATCTGGGCCTCTCAATGTTGCTCCTACAAGGACTGGATCCTTTGGAGGGGCTGCGACTCATTCAGGACCCATCATGCCAAATGCAGCTCCTCGGGCGGGTTATACCACCTCTGGTCCTATTTCTTCTGGCATGATGACTAGTTCAACCTCATTCAAGAAGTCCACTTCTGGGCCACTAAACAAACATGGAGAGCCTGTAAAGAAGGTATCTGGCCCTCAATCTGGTGGAGTGACACGCCAAAATTCTGGACCTATTCCTCCAGTTCTTCCTGCTACTGGACTCATCACATCTGGCCCCATTTCTTCTGGTCCATTGAACTCATCTGGGGCACCTAAAAAAACGTCTGGTCCTTTGGAATCAATGGGTTCGATGAAAATAAATGGCCCTTCAATAGCACAAAATCCCGCAGTGACTACCCTTAGCCCAGATGATGAATATTCTTTTGGAAAGAGCTTCCCAAAATTAATATTGTGGTCTGTTATTCTCATATTTGTCATGGGGCTCATTGCTGGTAGTTTTATTCTTGCTGCAGTCCACAATCCTGTTCTTCTCATTGTTATTGTTCTACTCTTTGGAGTAGTTGCTGCAATATTTACTTGGAACAGCTGTTATGGAAAGAGAGCTCTTATTGGTTTCATTTCTCAGTATCCAGATGCTGAACTCCGAACTGCAAAAAATGGGCAATATGTCAAAGTTTCTGGGGTATGTAGCCTAACTAAGTGTGTTTTTATAGTGGTGATAATTGCTAATTACTATTCTTGATAGCAACAGCTATTTCCTAAGACATTGAATGAAATGAAATGCATTTAAGTATTTTTCTTGCTTTTAATTAATTTAACTATCAATAAATATGGTCAGTAAACTATGAAGTAGGCGTACTTCCCGTTGAGATGTGAATTTTGGGTGACAGTCTATTATAAATATTACTTGAACTTCCAAGGTTAATCTGTTTTTTCTTTTTTCTTTTTCTTCATATTTTATTTTATGATAAGTTTTTTAAACTTTGCAAGAGGGAATTCCTTATTGAAGTCACAGTACTTCTTAAACTCTGCAGGTTGTTACATGTGGCAATGTGCCTCTTGAGTCATCCTTCCGTAAGGTTCCTAGATGCGTCTATACATCCACAAGTCTATACGAGTATCGAGGGTGGGGTTCAAAACCAGCCAATCCTGGACATCGCCGATTTACATGGGGACTGAGATCATCAGAGGTAATATGCCCACTACTTGATTTCATATAATGCTAGTCCTTTGTTGTGATCAAGTAAAAAAATTGTAGGGTGTTTTATATTTCTTTTTGGCGAGATTCTAAAATATATTGAGGATAGTTAATACTGCTTACAATGCACAATCATACACACATTGGTGGTGGGGCTTTTAAGATGATTTGGACTTTGAAATTCTGATGATCCATGGCTGATGAATCCGGTTTTCAAATATTCCAATTGAAGGTGTTAAAAATCAATCAGAACCAGTCTTTTGGAATTATCAAATCCACGTGGGGTAAAACTGCAAGTTGTAACACATGTTTTTCTTTAACTAGTTTATTTGATGGAAAATCAACTTTCATCCAGCTGAAGTAAGTCACACAAGTAAGGGCCATACAAAAGAGAGCCGTAAAATCAGAACAAACTGAGGCTCCAATTGCTTAGATTTAGAATAAGAAAACAAAGGACAAGGACAAGTACTCTTTTCCCTTTTCCTTTAATGAGAATCTGATTTTGATCTAGACAAATAAAAGTGCAGCAGATTCAATTATGTTATGGGCTTGTAACTGAGGAGGAAGGTACGGATGATTAGAGCAAGGGAGTCTTCATAAAATCTCCATGGAGGATTATGGCAATGGCAAGTTAAGGAATTCCTGCCATGATTGGATTTTGCTTTTCTGGAGCACGGCAGTACTGACTTGCCTTGATATGAGGACATACTCTTTTAACACATTTATTAAATCTTAGTGTGAGAAATGTATTTCTCCCTACATTTCAGATGTTATTTTGGATCTGTTTTCTTGGTATGTAAATGATTGATCAATGATTTGGTTGATAATTACACTCTCTCCTTCTCAAACTGTATTTCCATCTTGGAAAGACTTGGAACGATCTTTTTTGGGAAGGTTAGCAGGAAGGCAGTTTTATCTGATTAATTAGGAAAGACAAGAAAACCCTGGAAAGGTGAAAATCTTTCTTTGGGAGCTCCTGCAAGGGGACATTAACACCCAGGACATGATCCAAGCTAATTTTACACATACTATAATTATTATGAATGATAATATCCTAATTTTGTAAATCTGTTCTATAATTGAACTCCAAGATCAATATCAATAAATTTATTTTGTGCTCATGTTTTTCTTCCATAGAGACACGTGGTCGACTTTTACATCTCTGATTTCCAGTCCGGATTGAGAGCATTGGTTAAGACAGGCTATGGTGCTAGGGTGACCCCATATGTTGATGACTCTTTTGTTGTTGATGTTAATCCATCAAACAAAGACTTATCGCCAGAGTTTGTTCGATGGCTAGGAAGGAGGAATCTTTCAAGTGATGATCGTGTAATGCGATTAAAAGAAGGGTAAACTACTTTTTTTCTTCTCTTACAATTCGACGTCTCTGATGTTACTAAATACTTCTATATTATGAATTTTATTCAATTCATTTAGGCCCTGTCTGGTAACCATTTGGTTTTTGGTTTCGAAAATTAAGCCGATAGATACTATTTCCATTTCCAATTTTCTTCCTTTGTTATCTACTTCTTACCAATGGTTTAAAAAACCAAGTCAAATTTTGAAAAAAAAAAAAAAGGTAGCTTTTAAAATTTTGTTCTTGTTTTTTAAATTTGGCTAAGAATTCAACCATTGTAGTTAAGAAAGATGTATATCATTGTAATCTAAGAAATTAGGTGAAAACAGGCTTAATTTTCAAAAATAAAAAACAAAAAACGAAATGGTTACCAAATGGGATCTTAGTTTTTACCCAATATTTGATTTTCAAAGAGGAAAATTACATGTAGACTCCCTGAATTGCCTGAGTTCAGTAAACTCATGGTTATGCCCTGCTTTTTTCTTTCCCTACCACCGTAGTTCAATAGTTTGTTTTTGTTCTCTTCTATAAGTTTGCCCCTTGCTGTTCCTCTATCTCTTGTTTCTATTCCAACTGAGATATATTGCATCAGCATCAACTGGCTGACTCAGTTTTGCTTCACCCAATTATTACATCATCCCCCTGCTAAAAGAGTTTTCCCAACATCAGCTGGTCAGTCCAACAATTCTAATAGCTGGCAATAATATTCAACACCCACTTTGGCTCTTTCCTCTTTGAATCACAGAGATATTGTCTCATGCTCCTGTCAACCCATTACTTTAGCTTCTTATTCCACTCACTTAAAATAAATTGGTTAAAATACCATTTTGGTCCCTATATTTTGAGGTTTGTTCAATTTCAGTCCCTATTACTTTCAACTGTCTAATTTTAGTCCTCCCACTTTTAATAAAACTTAAATTTAATCTCTCAAATTTAATTTTTATCGCAATTGGCTAAATAATAACAATATTTTTCATGCAAGGAAATATAATGTGTGAATTTGTTATCAAACTTTAGGTGAATGCTAATAAGTGACAAATAGTTCTTTTACAAAATCAACAGTAAACAACCAATTAGACTAAATTTAAGATTTTTTTAAAATACAGGGACTAACTTTGAACAAACCTCAAAATACAGGGACTAAAATGATATTTTAACTAAATAAATTTATTTTGAACCTGAGGCTTGCCCAGGGAGAAAAACTGTTGCCTTCATTTCACTTCACTTTCTCAAACCTTATTCATCCTTTGTAGATTATTAGAGGATTGTTAAACACCCTAACCAGCAAATGTCTTAAACATTGATGGTATTTTCTGAACTTTAGATGAATTGTCAGTGATTGGAACATCCAGGCCGTCCAATAACCATGTTGTATTTGTTTTTCTTGTTTTGAAAATTAAGCTTACAACATAATTTTCTTGCTTTACTATCTATTTTTTAAGCATGTTTTAGAAAACCACCAAATTTAGAAAGAAAAAAACTGCTTTTTTAAGGGTTTTCTATTTTTTTTAAATCATTTTTTAATTTAAAAAACGTAGAATTCAAATGTGTTAATAAAGGTGAAAAACTTACTAAAAGAATGGTGTGGAAACAAGCACAATTTTCTAAAGCAGAAAATAAAAAACAAAATGGTTATCAAACGGGGTCGTAGTTATTAATAAGTAAGCATTGTTCCAATAACTATTGATGTGGAAATCAGAAATGAGTATTGCTGACTAGTTTCACATCTCCTGTACATGGCATTCACTAACAGATTATAAGGTCCATTCGATGATAGAATAGGAAAATTAAGTTCCAGTTTGATAGTTTCAAGTATTTTTGTGAAATGATATTGATTATTTAGTGAGTGTGTTACTGTAAAATCAAATGCAGGTACATAAAGGAGGGTAGCACGGTTAGTGTGATGGGAGTTGTTCAGAGAAATGACAACGTACTTATGATCGTCCCCCCGTCCGAACCATTAACCACAGGATGCCAGTGGGGCAAATTCATTTTTCCAGCTAGCCTTGATGGTATCGTCCTCAGATGCGAGGACTCATCAAAAATCGATGTCATCCCTGTGTAGTTATATGTGCGTAAGAAACTTGTTGAGGTATTACGGTTTTTTGAACGATATTTTGATGGTCATGGTGCATCCACTGGACAACCAAAGAAGACATAAGGCATTTTTTCTGCTCCCCACTTCTCTTCTCCTGGCTTGATGTATAGTTTGTATTCATATTCCCTTTATATCTTTTTAGAGCTTGAAATTATATTGTTGGGTTTGTTTTGGTATGATATGGAAAAGAAAAACATTAAATCTTGAGCTGACTGGTAGAATTATGTGAAGTAATGCAAGTATTTTTGGTGTCAGATATGGTGTTTTTCCTTCTATTTTGCAAGTCCTGCTAAGGATTTTTCTGCTATTCTCATTGGAAAATGTTGTGTTTGGTACTGTGCTGACTTTTACGTGTTTGCAAAGTTAGAAACTACTAGCAGGATATGAAGAATGATCGAGAGAATATTGAGAAATGGAAAGTATAGAGCATAGCTTTGTTGAATCTGTGCGGTACATACAGTGGAAGGAAGGGTGTTGTTAAATCAATCGTTCAGTTGAAGAAACCAAAAGCGGTCTATATTAAAGGGATAGAATTATCCTCGATTGGGTTTACCAAGGCACCATCACATATCAAAGTAAATNATAATAATAATAATAATAATAATAATAATAGTAATAATAATAATAATAATAATAAAATAATAAAATAATAAAATAATAAAAAATAAATAAGGATCATAATTTATCTGTGTTGGGGAAATCATTGCTTTCCTCTTCATTATACTATTTTCTTTTAATCAACTTTCTCATACTTCCATTGACAAAAATATGGGTAGCATTTGAAATAATTCAAAAACCCTTTTTTTTCTTTAGTTCAATTTCACGTGGTTGGTATTTGAATATATAACATTTTGATTGAGAATAGTCAATTGAGCTAGGTTGAAGTTGATTTAAAATTTTTTGTTAACCTGATTTAATTGTATGATATCATGTTGACATTTTGACACTACATTATTGATCATGTTATTTTCTTTTTCTTTAGTTTATTTATTTCCATCATTAATTTGGTAGGATTACATAGAATAAAAAATGATAATAAAGAAAATAATGAAGTCGAAAAAACACATCATTGTTAAATTCGTTTAATTTTTATCGTTGAAAATAATATAGAAAGCAAGTATAGGACTACTAATTGAATGAGCTATTCATCCTTGAACTATTCATCTTCCTAATCTCGAGGACAAATATTGAAGGAAAAAAAAAAGGGAAAAAAGGTTAAAAAAAAATGAAGGGATAATTTAATAGATTGAGGAACTCAATTAGTTAAAACTTAACTTCAACTAAAAGCTGTAACTCAATTGGTTAAAACTTAACTTCAACTAAAAGCTAGAAGGTACGAGTCTTCCCACTCCTCTACAATGAAAAAAATTTGATAAATAGAGATGAAGTGGAACAATCTGTAATATGTGGATGTTAAAAACCTTGGAAAAAATATTATAGAGAAATATCACTTTACACACTCTAAACCTGAACTAATAATTATTTCAATTTAAATCTTGAATTTTTGTAAGATTATGTGGGATTTATAATTTTATCCATTAAAACTTTAAACTTTCACAAACTTATAATTTTATCAATTAAATTTTTGGACTTTTGTAAGCAAATCAATTTAAACTACCAATAAAGATTTTATTACAATTATTCATGTATTATAATAGTTCATTTATTAATTCATATTTGAAAAAATTTACACTTGTAAAAATTGAATACATGAATGACTTTTAGATGTAATATTAATAAATAACGTGTTAAATAATGAGTGAATTGATACAATCGACGTAAAATGAAAAGTTCCCTCAAAATTCTCCCATGTCATTATGATTTTTTAATGAAAAACTTTAGTTAAAATGTTTGAATTTCGAGAAAGATGAAAATTGAAAATTGAAAGTAACCTATTTATGAGGTCATAAATAGGAAAAAGGAAGAAAAAAAAAAAAAAAAGAAAAGCCCTAGCCGATCTTCTTCCTCTCCCTCTTCCTCATAGCCGCCAGCGCCCCCACCTTGTGAGCTCAGTTCTCCTTCTCCGGTGACTCTACGAACCAATGTCGACGACCACGTACCTCCGGCGATTGACGCGAGCAGACACCCACGCGAACGCCCAGCTCTGTCGTCGAAGACGTTCTACATTCATCCACGAATCTGACTAGTGACGTGATCGCCACTTCGAGCGGCTGTGTCTCTTCTTCGTTCGATAATTCCCGCGCGTACAGCAGCTGTTCAACACGTTTCTGACGACTGTGTTTTGCAGCGGCGTTTTTGGCTTGGGGGCAAGCTTTCGACTGCTCTCTACAGTCCGATTAGCTTTAAATTAGTGTACCTATAACGTTTAAGGTCCAGATCTGCAAGTTCGGTCATTTTCAAACACCAACCAGCTAGGTTCGGGGACTTTTTGTAAGATTCGGTAAGAACCGTTTCTTTAATTTCCTTTTCAAATTGGATTTAAGTGTTCGAATGTTATGCTGAACTCTTGAAACTCATCCATTGTTGTGTTTGGGTCAGTTTTGAAGTATTTGATTCAGGTTCTATATGTATTAGCATGTCTTGAACTGTTCTGGACTCGATTAGAGTGTGTTTCATCAGTTTTTAACCTGTGAAGGCTTGCTGTTTGTCGTTTTAGACTAACTCGAACTGAATGATTAAGGTCTATGATCTTTTTCTTGTTGATTTTGGGTAAGGCTATTCTCTCTATATAGTCACTCATCGTTGATTAAGGTTTTTGAACCGAGTTCTAACACCTAAATGTATCTTTATTGTTTAAGCTTTTAGTAACTTGATATTTGTTCTAGGAAGTTGATTTTGGATTGAGAATTGTAGGATTGTAGGATTGTTGATCAAGGTATCTAGTTTCCACATCTCTTCCAAAATATATAGTTTGATAAAGATATGTTTTGACTATCGTGATATGATAAATGTTTGAAAATATGTTTTATATGATTTAAGGATCGACGTAAAGTGTTTTATATATGTTTGGTTGATTTTGTCAAATGAAAGTATTCGAATGTTTTGAATGATAGTTGGAAGTAGTTCAACTTATTTCAAATTGAGAGTGTTTCTATTTTAGTTTTGTTACTTCTGATAATTATCGAAGAGTTCAAATGGTTTGATTTGATGAATTCTTATGCTGAAATTGCTTTTTGAAATTGTAAGTTTTGTCCAAATGTTTATGTAAGAATTTTGACTAATTCGATAAGGGTTGGATAAGCCAATTTTGTTTTGGGATTTTATGTTTATTGTAGTAGCCAAATGTGGAATTAAGGCTATATGATATGTTTGAAACTTATTTGTTGGAAGGCACTTATTTGTGGTTTGGCATTCCATTGAAATGAAGATTCATTTGTGTGTTATACTCATATGGCCTCCACACATAAGTAATTAACTTCTGCTTTGGTTGATTGCTAATCAACATCTCTTATAAATGAACGAATGACCGGTGTTATTGACAAGTAACCACATATGTTGTGCTACTTCAACTATGCATCTTCTTTCATATTCTGCAACTGAAAGTATTGATTGATTGAAAGCTCTATTGAATGGATTTATTGAAAGCTCTGTTAAATGAAAGTATCGATTAATAGTTCTGTTTGATTGAAAGTATGGACCAATTGAAGGTTATGTTTTTGTTAAAAGTATGAGAGGTTTTAGTTTATTGCAAGACTATTTTAAAGTTATTAGCTTAAAACTTGTAGTTTCTGAAAGCTTATTTGTTTGAAAGATTTTGATTGTGAAAGAATCTCGTTGAAAAGTTTTAGTTGAAAGTTTTTTCAATGATTTGTATTTTTGTTTACGCAAGTTTTGAAAGAAAATGAATTTCAAAGCTTGATATGGGAATTGCTTATTGAGTACTTTTGTACTCATTTTTGCTTTTCCAAAATGTTTTTAGATGAAGGATCAAGTGATAGTTCTGAAAAAGTGAAGTTTGACGTTTTGAGACAAAACATCAAAGGATGTTTATCTTAGGATCTGATAGTTTGACTTAGAAATTGTTTTTAATAAGCTGCTTCTACTGAATTGTGTAAGTTGTAAAAGTTTATAATGGTTATTGTTTGCATTTTTTTGTTTAATAGTTGTATTGGGACATATGGGCTGTTATAGATGGTATCAAAGCAATGGTTATAAGGTTATGTAGAGTCTGGTAACATAAGGTTAACTTATACCATAATATAAGTTTGGAAAATGCAAAAGGACATGGAGAGACATTATGGAACACATGCATCTTATCAAAGGAAAAGTCAAAATTCAAGTGGGCAACAGGAAGAATACCTCTTTTTTGGTGTGACAGATGGATCAGAACATCTCTCAAAGATGCTTATCCCAAATTATACCGCATTTCTACACAAAAAGGGTCATCCATCTTTGATCTGTGGAATCCGGATAGGGATGGTCTTCACTATAGAAGAAATATGAAGGATGATGAGATTGATGATGATTGACTTGATCTTATGATTTGCCTACATGGTGTTCACCCATCCTCTAACAAGTATACATGGATATGATTTCCCTTCGCATCAGGCTCCCAAATTATACCGCATTTGATCTTTGGAATCCAGACAGGGATGGTCTTCACTATAGAAGAAATATGAAGGATGATGAGATTGATGATTGACTTGATCTTATTATTTGCCTACATGGTGTTCACCCATCCTCTAACAAGTATAAATGGATATGGGAGCCTGATGCGAAGGGAACTTTCTCCATTAAATCTCTATCTAATGATCTGGGGATAGATTTGAGTTCGTTGGTCCACCCCTTCCATGATGCTAAATGGAAGGACTCTACCCTAAAAAGATCAAATTCTTCGTCTGGGAAGTTAGTCACAATGCCATCAATACCGCTCTCCCTACATGGCCATCTCTCCTTGTTGCTATCATATTTGTAAGTCTGGTCCTGATACATCTAGCCACCTCTTCATACATGGCCATTTCGCGGTGAGATTTTGGAAGGAACTCTTACTTTCACTTGGTTGGCTCACTGCCCTCCCAAATGACACTATCGGTTTCCTCACATTCACTCTCATCGGTCATCCTTTCACCAAGCAAAAGAAAATTATGTGGATACATCTAATTTGTGCTTTCTTATGGATTACATGGAATGAGAGAACAAACGCCTCTTCACTAACAAGGGAAATAGCTATTTTGATCTTATTATCTTTCATGCTATGACTTGGTGCAAATGTACTTCTTTCTCTAATTCACACACCCTTTCTTCCCTTTTGACCAAGCCTTTTTTTGAAAATTTCATACATCAATGAACTCTGTTTCCTATTAAAAAAAAAAAGAAAGAAAAGGAAAGAAAAGAAAAGAAAATGCAAAAGGACATTGATATCTTTCTAAGTAACACATTCTGTGGTATACCCTTCAATCATAATTAAGCCATGCTGTCTTTTCTAGTAAGTGCTTGGTTTGAAATCTTTCTAAAGGTGTTAATATAAAGATTTCTTATGGAAAGAGGTTTGGTATCTTTTTGTCTTAAGATATATTTGGTACTAAAGTGTTGACAAGAGAAGTTAATAAGAATTACTTGTAGGAATGCTTTCTAGCACAAAGTGGAATGAAATTCTATATCTATGTGTTCTTGATGGAAAAGAATTCATGGTGGCATTCCTAAACACAGTGTGCTTAATTTGTGGTCAGAATAAGAAAACTTTCACCACTCATTTTGAAGGAAAAATTGAAGGAATTGAAGAGATTGAAATTCCTGGAACTAAGTAAAAAATTTTGGGACTAAGAATCAGTATTTTGATGGTTACAAGAAGTTATTTTGTATATAGGAAAAGAGAGTTTCATAAGCGTCATATTTCAAGAAAAGGACCTTGATTATTTGTTTGGTTGAAAAGGTTTGAAAATGAGTAATGAAACTCCTGGTTTATGAAGATACTTTTTGTCAAGTTAGTTGGACAAGGCAAGAAGTCTAAGTCTATTAAGTTGGTGCTTTGAGTTAATTGAGGATTAGATCAACTTATCAGAATTGTTTCAAATTGTTAATGGCATCATTCATTCCACAAATTTGATTTGGTTTCATTAGATTCAAGAGGATTCAAGGTAATTGAGCATCATCAATAGTGTTGAGTATTGATGTTCAACTTTTGGTTGTGAACAATGATAGTGTTGGTGCTAAAAAGAAAGCTCTACCGATATTAAGCACATGCTTGAGCATGAGGTTGAATTAAATGGGTACACTTTAGGAAGAGGATCATAAAGAGACTAAAGTTTGTTTTTTTTTATGTCAAATGTTTCAAGATATTGTATTGAAGATGATCTCTCTTGAATAAAACTTTCAAATGATTAATATCCATTGGCGGAATTGCCACATATGAAATTGAGCATGATTTTGCAAAGAAATAAATCACTTGTTTCATGAGAAGAGATGGGAAACATGCTCAATATCATTTGATTGAAAAATGTTTTAAAAAGCTATTGAGGCTTATGCCTTGAGGCTCGCCTTGAGGCAAGGCTCTAAGTTTTAGCCTCGAAGACTTGCGCCTTTGTGAAACGCCCTGTGGCTTAAAATCTCTATGCCTTGCCTGGTGCTTAGAAAAATAATAGTGATTCACCTAATGCTTAAAAAATATTAAGGTTTGAGTTTTGACAATTTGAACTAAGACCATCTTTACTGTTATGACCTTAAGAATGCAGGGGCAAAACATTTATAATATAAATCAATCCTATTGATGATAATAGCAGTAGTAGTGATGATGAAAATGTTCTTTTAGAATTTTTTATTAAGTGAAAATTGTGAGGTGAAGTTTCTTTATACACTTTTATATGACTATCATATTTAGCCGTACTTGTTCATACCAATTTAGGTATTGTCAAATGTTTTTAATTCACTATTTGAGGCTTACGCCTTGCCTTCTGAAGAGGAAAAAGTTCAAGGTCGCCTTTTAAAACATTGACTAGTTGACCCAACTCCTTGTTATTTGAAGAATCCCTTCACTTCAAGCGGTATTTTTTTTTTCACAAAAAGAAAACGTGAGATAACAAATCCATCTTTCACTAAGATTTCAAACAACTCTCCCAATTCAAGTTGATTATGTTTTGCCTCTTCCTCGGCCTTCCATTTCTTTTTGGCATTCATTAAAGGAAGAAGAGATCGTTGAATTCTAGAATTTAGTTCAACTCACATCAATGCTTAGAGTTACTATATATGATGATTCTTGAAAATGGTCCATTGATTCCTCTGGAAAGTTCTGAGTAAAATCATTGACAAGGTTTTTGAATTTTTCAATGGAAGTCTAAAAGTCCCAAGAAAAGTAATATTCTGATTTGGATTATTCTCAATGGTAGTTTGAATATGACCGAAATCTTACAATGAAAGTCTGCTTACCAGTGCTTACATCCTTCCATGTGTTTCTTATGTTATATGGCGGGGAGTCTCTCAATCATTTATTTTTTGAGTGCTCTTATGGTCCTTCATGCTGGTTTAAGCATTTTCATATTTTCAACATTTAATGGATCTTCTCATTATATCAATGAAAGGTCTTGTTTCATTTTTTTAAAAAAAGAAACATTCAATGAGTCTTCTCAAATATTTTAAAGGATAATGTCCTTCAAATTCTTGTTGAAATTAGGCTGGCTCCATTGGCTAATCTCCTTTGGACTAATGTAGTTAAAGCACTTCTTTCAGAATCATGTCAGGAGAGAAATTAGAGAATTTTTCAGAATTCTTCTTCATCTCATTTTGATCAGTCTGATTTAGCCCATAATAAAGCTTCAACTTGGTGTTCTCTGTCAAAGCTCTTTGGCGACTCTTCAAGATATTTCTCAAAGTTGGGGGATACTTTTATTTTTCCTTGTTTTTGATTTGTTATCCTTTTGTCCTTATTAGGGCCTATTGTTTTGTTATGTTTTTGGCCTTTTTGAAACTTTATTTCCGATTGAATTTTTTTCCCACTGTCTTGTTCTTGTATCTTAGCTCTAGTTTCTTTTCATTTTTTTTAATAAAAAGTTTTATATCCTATTAAAAAAAATTACCTTTGCTAAGTTTATGTTTTGGTGGACTAAGTGAGATAACTTGGTTTCTTGTGCTAAGCCCAAAAGATTGGGAAAGGGTAAAGATGAAGTTCAATATGAGGGTCCCTCATTGAACTACATTAACTTGGTGATGTGATATTGATGAGAGCCAAAATAGCTCGAGGGAAGAAAGGGGTTGTAAACTTAAAATAGAAAAAGTAAGTTGTGGAGTTGAGAGGAAAAGTCATTTACTTAAAGATATTTTAGTTTATTTGCATTTTGCCTATACCATCATTGTAAAAAAAATCCTACATGTGATTCAATTTAGAAACTCCAAGTGTAAGATCTATACTAGGATTACATTTTGAGGCATACTTTGTGGGATATTGAGAATAAGTCTAGAGACTTGTGCAAAGTTTAAGAAGGGTGAGTTTTTGGTTCAATAAATCTCAATTGCACCATTTTATGGCAATTGGTTGCAAAAAGGAAATTTCTATAGATCCAAGCAAAGTTGAAGTCGTCATTGTATATGTTGGTCATGACCCACTGATGTTTGAGAAATCAATGTTTTCTTTGTTTAACTAGTTATACACTACAGGAGATTTGTGGGAGGATTCTCCAAGATCCTTATTCCGTTGACTTAGTTTACTAGAAAGAGAACCAACCTTGTTTATTTTCCTTAGAAGGGATGAAAAGCTTTGTTCGACATCTAGAATTGTAAAGTCAAGCAATTTTAGTGAAGAAACCATTTTTATTGTTATGCTTCTTCAACCATAAGGTGGCACCATCATCAATAAGTTTCCTGAAAAACTTGAAGTTGCACGGGTCTTTGGAGAGAGCGTTGTAGGAAAACGCAAGCCATTTAGGAGCTCCCCATGATAAGCAAAGGCATTGTGAAGTAGAAAGCCCCGTTTAATAATTCTCGCTTGTTGTCCTTTGGTTGCGTTGTCTTGAATAATTGAATAGATCTTGTGGTCAATGAGGATGGAATGAGTGGAGAAGTAGGGGGAAGGTTTTTCAGTGGTTGTCGTGGTGGCTGGAGTCAGTTAAGGAAGGAAGGCCCGGGGAAACGGGAGGAGAGGGGAGAGTGCATTTCCATTCTAGCATATTTTGGAGTTGAACTCCATTTTAACATCTTAATTACTTTATGTTGATGTTTCCCCAAGTTTAGTGGTAGTCGTAGATAGGTGTTCGTGTTTCTTTCTCATTTGACAATCTTATGATCATGCCCTTAATTTCTCTACTTATCAAGTAGGAACGTGTGTTTGAATCTAATTTAATGTTACATGCTGAATTATTAAGCGGCTAAACCTTTTGCGTTCTCTTAATAAACTATTTAGTGCAAAATACACTTTTGATTCATGAGGTTTAAGTTTGGTGTCTATTGGTCCCTTGAGATTTTGAAGGGAATATTTTAGTATTGAGGTTTGAAAAATAGTCCTAAATGATCCTTGAACTGTTAGTTGACTAATTGAAAATAAGGTGTCATGTTGAGTGTATAGTGTTGAGTTGGCAAATTTTTTTAATTTAATATTATGTTTAGTGATACGGATTGTCCTCTCCACCTTCCTCCCTTCTTCCTTTCCTCCTACTAAGTTCGCAATTGTCGTTGTCTTCCTCCTTTCTCATCTTCCCGTATAATTGTAGCCATTGCGCAATCATGAAATTTTTCTTCTCCTTTTCTTATTGGAGTGAAGGAATCATTTCATTCTTTCGTTCAAAATCTAGAACAAAATAAGAGCTCGTCCCTCAATTCCAAATTGAGGAATGGCGCGAAGGCAATATAAAGTATGGAACAGCTTAGTTGATCACAACTCTCAATAAAACTGTCTAATTTTTTCTTCCTCTAATGGTTATTATATATATGGACCTTCATACCCCAATCATTCAAATGATCATGAAAACAAGATAATGAAAATTGAGGAAAATCCAAAGACTTTCAAGGTCTATTAGGTCAACAGAAGCTAACAATGGGTTGTTGTAATCTTCCTCCATCCTTCCATTTCCATGGTCAAATCCTTGCATGTACTGTGAAATCTCCACCTTCAAGCTTGGTTTTTTGATTCGTAAGCAACACTTTCACAATGGAATTTCCAGGCATCTATACTCATTATGCAAGGGTTCAATGGTGGCATTGAGTTGGGAAAAGAGAGCGAAGGTGAAGGATGAGTGGAGGAGGAAGAAGAGAAGTTGCGGGTTTTAAATTTGTGAATAGTGGTGGCGGTTTAAGGTTTGTTTCGTCCATGAATTGGAGAATCTTTCTCCATCATTCCAATTCCATGGTTGAATCCTTGCGTGTACTGTGAAATCTCCACCTTCAAGCTTGGTTGTTTGATTCTTAAACAACATTTCACAATGGAGTTTCCATTTTCCAGGCATCTAAACAGAATCTACAGGATTTTATGGTGGCATTGGGTTAAGAAAAGCGAACGATGGTGAAGGATGGATGGAGGAGGATGAAGAGAAGTGGTGGGTTTTAGTTTGTGAAGAGTAGTGGTGGTCTAAGGTTGGTTTTGTCCATGAATTCAATCTTCTTCCATCATTCCAATTCCATGGTCTACTGTGAAATCTTCTTCTTCAAGCAGGCTTGTTTGATTCTTAAGCAACATTTTCGTAATGGAGTTTCCAAGCATCTAAATGAAATCTATAGGGTTTAATGGTGGTGTCGGTTAGAAAAAACGGTGAAGGATGGGTGGAGGAGGAAGAAGAGAAGTGGTGGGTTTTAAATCTGTGGTGGTCTAAGTTTTGTTCTGTTCATGGATTGGAGAATCCCACGGACACGTGCTTTGCACATGCCCCATGCGTCGTTAGAGTATGGGGTTTGGAAATGGGAATAGTCCATTAGCAGCGACAAAGCTAAGGGAGTTCATACAGTGGATCGCAAGCTTGGCCAAAAAAGAAGAAGAAGAAAGGAGAAGGGAGAGAGGTGAAGCCACCTTATCAAATAAAATAAAATAAATAAAATTGGCAACTCAGCATTACACAATTGACTTAAATGCTTGTCATTATCCATTAGTCGAAACGGTCCATATTTCGGGGACTAAATTATTCATTTTGAAACCTTAGAGATCAAGTAGATGCTAAACCCGAACTTCATGGACCATAAAAATATCTACCCATCTATTTATTTAGAGCTAGTCAATTCTAATTTTATTGGAAACCCACCAAATACATTATCTGAACAAATACATCAATGCAGTTCTTTGGCATCCATGCTTTAAGTTCTCATATTCTTGATAAACTTTACCTGTTGCTCATTATCATAACTCTCAAGACATTTGTTTTGATTTTCAGGCGCATGTTTTGTCTCTGGCTCATTATTGTGTCTGGCTCATGTTTTGAGCAAGATTGATTAAAAAATTTTGGTCCTCAGGAGAGACTTGAGTATTACATCAGCTGCTGATATTTCTGTTGTGTTAATTCCTGTGGATTATTTTGAAGAGGCAAGATGAGTTCCAGAATACCATCTCATCAGCTTAGCAATGGCCTCTACGTATCAGGTAGGCCTGAGCAGCCTAAGGAGAGAACCCCAACGATGAGCTCTGTAGCTATGCCCTATACTGGTGGAGATATCAAGAAATCAGGAGAGCTAGGGAAGATGTTTGACATCCCTGTGGATGGCTCCAAGTCCAAGAAGTCAGGACCTATAACTGGTGGCTCCTTGAGGTCTGGATCTTTCGGAGGTGTTGCATCTCATTCTGGACCTATCATGCCAAATGCTACAGCTCGTACCATGTACACCACCTCAGGTTCTTTACCTTCTCAGGGCCTTTCTGGTTCTGCTTCGTTGAAAAAGTCAAATTCTGGACCGCTGAGCAAGCATGGGGAACCTGTAAAGTTGTCTGGTCCACAGTCTGGTGGAGTAACACCTACCGGTCGTCAAAACTCTGGGCCTCTTCCTCCTGTACTACCTGCTACAGGCCTTATCACATCAGGACCCATTTCTTCAGGCCCTCTAAATTCTTCCGGAGCTCCACGGAAGGTTTCTGGTCCTTTAGAATCAATGGGATCTATTAAATTACAGGGTTCTGCAGCTCATGGTCATGCTGTAACTACTCTTACTCATGATGATGATTATTCATTTGCAAAGAACTTCCCAAAGATAGTATTATGGTCATTAATTCTTCTATTTGTGATGGGTTTTATTGCTGGGGGCTTTATTCTTGGAGCCGTCCATAATGCGATCCTCCTCATTGTGGTTGTGGTTCTTTTTGCTGCTGTTTGTACACTTTTCGTTTGGAATACTTACTGGGGTAGAAGAGCAATTATGGGTTTCATTGCTCGCTATCCAGATTCCGAACTTAGAACTGCAAAGAATGGACAATTTGTGAAGGTCTCTGGGGTATGTATGTTTCTTTTCTTTTCTGTTTCCCAGTTTAGATATTTACACAAAATTTAGCGTAGAACATACTGTTTTTCATAACTACATATATGTGGAACCAACTTCACTGGATTTGGTCTAGGTAATTATTTCCAAAGTTCATTTATTAAATATATTGATTTAAAAAAGGGAATCTGTCAGACTGTTTAGTGTGCACATTGAGAACTTTTTGGCTATTGACATCTGATAGTTCTGATGCATTCAAAACTATCAGAACTTTTTGGCTATTGACATCTTCTGATAGTTCTGATACCATTCAAAACTATCGGAATTCAGAATTTTTTGGCTATTGACAACTTCTGATAGTTCTGATGCATTCAAAACTTTTTTTCTGAAAAGTTTTGTATCCTTTTAAATAAAAGATATTTTGATGCATTCAATTGTCAGAGATGCCTTATCCATGCCCATTGTCTAATATGTTGGAGACTGATTACTAATGTATGTCGTTGACTAATTTCTTTTTTCCTTTAGAAGTGAAATGTCGCAGTTCCTCAAATGAAAAAAAATACCACTTCATCTTGTTCTGATATATCATTATACTTGTTTATTTGGTTATTGTTAATTTGTTTTGGTCATGTTCTAAAGGTGGTTACCTGTGGCAACATGCCCCTTGAGTCATCCTTCCAAAAAGTTCCAAGATGTGTATATACATCAACCAGTTTATATGAGTACCGCGGATGGAGTTCCAAAGCTGCCAATCCTACACATCGTCGTTTCACTTGGGGGCTCAGATCACTAGAAGTGAGTGACTGTGAAGACTCAGTTTATTGTTATGGTTGATTAATATTATTATCCTTGAAGTTAATTTTTGTCTTCCTCTACTTTCTCTCTTTTGTGTGTTTGGGGTTTTGAAAGGGAGGGGTTGAGAATTATGGGATATTATGGTTCACCTTTTCATATAATTTTCCTTAGAAATGAGTATTAAGGTTCTTTTTCCGATGAAATGTATGATTCACTAATTCATTTGAAACACAGTGAATCATTACCATAAAATATTGCCGCACCACATACCTTGTTTCCATGTAGGTATTAAATTATCTGCAGTTTAAAGTTGTCTATAAATGTCCTCGACTACTTTGGTGCTTGATTTAAATGTTATATTTTGTTATTGAGGCCATTTACAGCTGGATTTTTTTGCTGTTATTCACAGAGACATGTGGTTGACTTCTACATCTCTGATTTTCAATCTGGTTTAAGAGCATTGGTAAAGACTGGTTATGGAGCCAGAGTGACTCCTTATGTTGATGATCCAATTGTTATTGATGTTAATCCAGTAAAGGAAGAGTTATCTCCCAACTTCGTCAGGTGGTTAGGGGAACGAAATCTTTCAAGTGATGATCAACTAATGCATTTAAGAGAAGGGTAATGTACCTATCTTGTTGGCTCTTTGAAATTCATGCCTACAGATTATACTTCACTACTGCTAAAGAAAATTAATAGATATTTTCAAAAAACAAAAAAAGAGAAAATATATATTTTTGTGGACGGTTTTCTTTTCTATTCATTATTTGTTGGAACTTGGCAAAATGAAGAAGCCAGAACTATAGCTGGTGTCAAATAAAGTTCTTTAAAGGAAATCTTCGGTCTGACATCTTTTTGCAATTTAGGTTATTAAAAAATTAGTTAATTATAAGGGTCTATAGGACAAATGGTAGTCCCAGAATCAACACTTTAATCCCATCAGTAATTTCTCTTCTGTTGGATAACGTTAGTCATGCGGTTCTTTCTTAGTGACATTGGGAATTGTTTAGCCAATAAGATACCTTTTGAATTAGATTTTCCAACGTATGATCATTCACAATATGCAGGCTGCCGCTAAATGCAAATTGTCCACATCGGTACCTAGTGAATTTACGAGCACCTGTTAATTAGTACAATGTATGATCGAAGAACAGTTATGTGGCAAGTTTTAATATTTGTTATATCTGCAGATATATCAAGGAAGGAAGCACGGTTAGTGTAATGGGAGTTGTTCAGAGAAACGAAAATGTGCTAATGATTGTCCCTCCGCCTGATCCAATCGCGAGTGGTTGTGAATGGAGCAAGTGTATTTTTCCAGCTAGTATTGAAGGTATTGTTTTGCAATGTGAAGACACGTCAAAGAACGATGTGATACCTGTTTAGCATCATGAATTCGCAACTCACGTAAGATCTTCTTTCCTCATTTAGTATTTGGCTTCGGTTGTAGGTAGTAGGTAGGTAGGTTAGGACTGATGAATTGACAAAGATTGCGGATGGTTTGAGAGGGATGGGGCGGTGTTGTTTTTAGTTTTGATGTATAGTTTTTCGAGAGTTTCTTTTCCATGTTTTTGGTGTGAAGAGAAAGGGCATGAGAAGGCTTCTTGTAATAGGGAATGAGGTTTGGTGCTGTGGAGAATTCAAACTAGTTTAAAGCAGATCGACTTATGTTAAATAGAATGAAAGTGAAAGTGTACTCCCACAACCAAGTTGGCGTGGATCCAAGGTCATTCTGGCAACATTTTCGATTGTAGTATATCCACTCTACATGGAATAGAGTTGACCGAACAAGGGGTCCCACTTGGAGATTCAGTCGAACTACTATACCTTGCACGATTCGAGTGGTCCGATGTCTTCTTTTATTTAAGATCGATCTTCCTTCCCCCTTACCTTTAGAGCTAATAGGGCAACAAGCATTTCTATTGTAATCTCTTACTTTGGAACATCTTGTTGCCAATACCAGCAACAAAGCACAACCTTATTTGAATAGGATCTGTTCTATAGATTGGTCAACTTTATCCTTGAGCTCTAAGGAGACAAGCTAGACCTTTGTTTGCACACCGTGACTAACATATATCCTCTGGTCAGCTTTTTCACCTTGCATCGACCTTTTCAAATGATATCTACATTAAAAAACTAGTTGGAAAGCTATGCTTTTTTATATAAAAAAAAAATTATTGGAATAAATACACCTGCTATTATTACTTTTAAAATGAAAAAATATTAAAAATAATAAAATCTTCTTTTTTCTATTATTTCTCTTCATCTAATTTCTCTTTCTTCTTTTTCCTTCGCTCCATCCTTGCCACTGCGATGGAGGATTTTTTTTGTAAGCGGACACATCCATGGAAAGGAGAAAGGAGAGGAAAGAGAATACATAAGAAAAAAAAATAAAAGATGAAGCCAGCGGTGGTGAATGTGGGGAGGAAGGAGAAGATATAGAGAATAGAAAAAAGAATAATTAAATAAAAGTTTTTAATTTTCCTTTAATATAAGTAATAATAATAAATAGTTTTTTGTCATATCAACCACTTTTAAATATAAAATTAAGCTCAAAAAATAAAGTAGGAAAATATGAGTGTAGCTAAAATCCGAGTGTCGAACTGGAAAATAGCACCAAATTGACAATGTATTTTAGTCAAATCGACGTCAATGTGACGTTAAAATTTACATTGTATTGGTTGATTTTTTTTCTCGTAATTATGTCCACATTTATCCCTGGTAGAAGGTAATTCAGGTAATGTAAAAAGTGAATTTCAGATGATTACTTTTGTTATTTACCTGTGAGTTGTAGGGTCTACCATGAAATATGTAATCAATTCGTGCAATCTAATTGTTATAATTACTGTTATCGTTAGTGCTATAGATATTGCTGTCCCATTTATTATCTTTACTTTTACTGTAACAGTATAAAAATTATGACCTTAATGATAATGGTAATAATAAAATGTGATAGATTTATTCGAATGGTCTTAGCTTATTTTTAACCACACCACCGTATGTTAAAATTTTATCGTCCCTTTTGATGTTCCCTGGTTTAATATTTAAATCTACAAATTTGAGCCATAAATCAGTGTTGGAATTGGCCACCATGAAAAATGTGGCTAAATTTGCAGCCGTGACAATAGAGTTAGCTCAAGAACATTATGAACAACGGAAAATATACGACCAATGTGGAGAGAGTGAGCACTGGAAGATTAGAACTAAAAAACCAATGTGGAGAGAGTGAGCACTGGAAGATTAGAACTGAAAAAAAAAAAAAAAGGGAAAAATAATCCTTTTTGATCCTATACTTTGGGTTTAGTTTTTATTTTTTGTCCCATGTTTCAAAATGTTATACTTTTAATCATTATATTTTAAGTTCGATTTCAATTTAATTGTAAGTTTTAAAATATTACAATTTTATCAGAGTTTAAGATTTGTTTCAACTTGGTCCATAGGTTTCAATATTTACACTTTTAATTTTTTTTTTTTTTTTTTTTTTACTAAATATTTAGAGACCAAATTGAAACAAAACTTAAATCATGACACGGCTATTAGTTAATTTAAAATAATTATGAAATGAAATATTAAATTTAATTATAATAGTGATTTAAAAATAGTAGAACTTAACTAATTTTAGTTAAAAATAATAATAATAAATTAATAGACATTAATACTAAATACCTGATCGAGTAAATAGCTCAACAAACTAGTGAATCGGATCAAATTGAAAAATGAAAGATTTGTACAACTATACACAAATTAAAAGTGAGTATTTTGTGAAAATTTAAGTTAAAAGTATAAATCTTTAAATTTAGGGAGCAAATTGAAACAAATCTCAAATCTCAAGAATAAAATTATAACATTTTGAAACCTAAAGACAAAATTGAAATCAAACTCAAAATTTAAGGACTAAAAATACAACATTTGAAACTTATGTCTCGTTTGATAACGTTTTCTTTCCTATTTTTTGTTTCTTGTTTCTTATTTCTTATTTTAAAAAAATTAAAAATAATAATATGTTTGATAACTATCTTGATTTCTTTTTTTCAAGCGAAACTTGTTAGATAATTATTTCTCGTTTTTTTTTAATTTTTTTTCCTTACTATTTTGGGGTTTCCCTTGTCATAATTTAAATATAGTCTAGTTATATAATATAAAAATATATATAACATGCATAAAATATATAAAGAAGAATTATCAAAGGTTTATATTATCTAATACAAATAAATATGTACTAAACAAATAATAATACAAATAAATTTCGACACAAATTAATAACAATAATACAATTATTTCTATTGTCATCCAAATTCGTCTAATTATCATTCGTGTTATTTGCCTTCAAGAATGTCGACTTAGTTCCAACTATACTTTTTTTTTTGTAATCGTCATGGTTGTAAATATCAAAGTGAGACTACATGTATGTTTAAATGATCAAAATTACTTCTTAAAAAAATTAAAATTTATGTATTGCAAAATTCTAACCGATTCTAAGTGTACTAAATAAAAATTCAAAATTCAAAATTAAAATATTATATAAATATACAAAGTAAAATTTTTTTAATTAATATATAAATATAAGTACTCCAAAATTTAAAATGATATATAAATAGTTTAAATTCAAAAATTAACATAGTATACACATCTGTAAAATTTAATTTTAAAATAATAATAATAAAATAGATTTTAATGTTGTTTCGAGAACAAATGGGTTGATAATGAAATAATAGATAATATAAAAGATCGACAAATGATTACGAACTAAATATTTCATTAAATCTTAATCACAAGATCAAATACAAACTTTAATAATAAAAAGATGATTTAAGAAGTCGTATTAATCTAACAGTAGCACTATTTATTTGATCATAAACTCGATTATTTCCTAATAATTGCTGTAGCTCCCAGTCATAGTATACTCAAAATTTCTAAGATAGTTGGAAGCAATCCACAAGTCTCAACATCAACTTCGATGATATACTAATGGGAGAATAACTTGGATCAAACCAAGTTCCATCCAGATGAGGATGTTGGAAAGAATGTAGATAATATAGAGGTTATAAGTCTGAGTTTACATCACTTTCATAAGGAATTTGTGGTTCACTTATATAGAACAATGTGTTACACCCATCACTATAACCATAGGAATCATAGTCACTTCAATAACTATAGTTACTATAGGAATAGCTATAATTACTATTGTTATATGTTGGGAATGCAACCAAAGTTTCACATTGGTTAGATAAGGGAAGAATCGTAAGTATATAATTGAGGACAATTATCTCCATTGGTATGAGGTCTTTCGGGATAAAACCAAAAGTATCTGTGATATTTTGGCAAAGTATCCACGATTTCGTTGAACTGCGAGTGACTTTTCCGTTAAACGATATATCCTAATTTTTTTAGGAAAAAATGACCTTACGAGATATAGGATTTTGTGGATATATTGTCGATATATGAAGTAGATGTCACGGTTTTTCTATCTTTGGTTTTACTCAATCTAGATATCATATATCAATGCATTTAAAATTACATTTAAATGAATATTAAACAAAAAATTTAGTCCCTTAATTTTGAAAATTGTTATTAATAAATTCCTAAGTTTTCAATTCCAAACTCTAATCCCTAATGTCTAATAAATTTATAAAATTAATTTTTATACTTGATATATTTCATAAATATTAAAAACGTTTAAAAGTTAATTGCTTTATAAGGAAAAAAATAGTTTGGGTAGAATTCAACCTTAAATTTTAAAATTTGTAGTTAATAGATAAATTAAAATTTTAAAATTGTTTAATAAGCATAAAATTAAAGTTAATGTCTAATATAACATTTACTTAGGTCTAATATCACATTTACTTTTTAACATTTTAAAATATGCAAAGACTTATTAGACGCATAATTGGTATTTTAAAAATCATTTAAGTACAAATATCGAGAATTCATTGACCTATTAAACATTTTTTAAAGTTTAGAAATTATATATAAATACAAATCTAAAAATTTATGGACTAAACTTCTAATCCTGTATATACATTTGTATCCTAGATATGAGCTTCTGGGTTTGCCACCGGAAACATGCACACTTCCGACAACTAACAAGGCAAAAATGAAACTTCTAAAAATAACTATATAAATATGAAGAGAAATATAGAAAAAGAACTAAATTTGGCTTCCTTTTAAAAATGTTTTTTTTTTAATATTTAGAAAAAAAAAAAAAGAAGAAGAAGAGATAGGTTAATTTTTAGGTCCTATTTGATAATTGGCAATTATTAAAAATGAAAAACAACCAAAATTTTGAAATGGTTAAAATAGAAACTAAATTCAAAATTGAGGAATTAAAAGAAATATTTATATATATTTATTTAAAAGAAAATACAGGGGAACTCTGTGAGATGAAACAAAGAATGGCCATTGTTAAAAAAGAAAAAGAAAAAAAGAAGGCAGTGCAAGATGTAAAGGAAGGCAACAAAACATGGGGTTTTATGACACTGTTTGGATGCTATATAGAATGTAGAGAGTTCTGATTGAATATGAATAATAAATATATTTAAACACTGAAAAATGAATGAAACAAATTTCGAAAATGATTTCGGATGGGGATATATTATGTGATGTTGGTCCAAATAGCCCCTCGGACTCATATCATATGTGTTCAAGATCTTCAGAGGGAGCGAGAGAGGGCGAGGGTGCCCAATACACATACAAATCCTCTGTTTCACAGATCTCCTAATCTGCTTTCCCCACCGACGCGCATGAGCCATGGCGAGGCCCTCATCAAAGCACGCATCACTCAAGTTGGTGCTAATATGCTTGGCGCTTCTTGGATTTGCTCTCATCGCCGACTATATGTGGGCTTCCTCATCTCGCTTCTCTTATTCTTTATCCATTGCATCCAATTGGGCTCCTCCTTATCGCTCCGATAGCAGTATATCAGTTCCCACAAAACCAGACCGTATAAATCCCGGCAAGGTTAGTTTCTCTTTTCTGAGATTTCCCTCTTGATTTTAAGCGTGGATCTGGTAAATTGCACTTATACTTGAGTTGAGTAGAGTGAAACCTTAAAAAAATTTAGATATTGATTTGTGTTTGTGTGTGGACTTGAAAACCTTTCATTCTTGTGCGAAGGGTTAGCACTAGCCGTCGCATTGCCCTCTTCTTTTCCGATTTGGATTCTCCTTCTGCATAATGTTAGTACTTCGCTGTTTATTGAATTTGATATTACGCTCTTTTGTTTTTTTAGGATTTGAGTGAACCCTTATCCATTCTGGTGGGTTAACCTTTTCACTGTAGACCATTTGGTACCCATAATTTCTCGTGAAGTACATCGTCTTCATTGTTCAATCAGAAAACGCCGGGAAGATATAGAACTAGAACGTTTAATCTTTGGATAATATAGGAATTTGAGAGAACAAGCATTACTACTATGTGTGGCTTAGCCACTCTCATTAAAAAAAGAGCCTAGGAGTAATGATTTCAAACCTATCAGTCTCATCACTAGTGCTTACAAGATTCTAGCTAATGCCATTGCAAACCATGTAAGGAAAGTGCTCCCTTCAACAATCTTTAAGGCCCAAGGAGCTTTTATAGCTGAGATGTAGATTCTTGATCATGCATGTATTGATAATGAGGCCATTGAGGATTATAGAGCCAAAAAGAAGGAATGGGTGATCTTTAAAATCGACTTTGAAAAAGCTTCTTAAGATCATGTTGATTTGGACTCTTTGGACAGGGTGATGGAAAAGAAAGGTTTCGATGGAGAATGTGGATGTCAGGTTGTGTCAGGAATGTGAATTACTAGACCCTCATCAATGGAACACCGATGGGTCAATTAAGGGTTCTAGAGGTTTGAGACTAGGGGACCCTTTATCTCCTTTCTTGTTTCTTCTGGTCGTGGATGTTTTAAGTCGTATCATCCTTAGGGGGTCGAAGGTAGCATTTCTAAGCCTTTTAATATTGGATCTAAAGAGGTCGCTTTGTCTCATCTTAAGTTTGTAGAGGATATGATGTTCAGCTTTGGCAAAGAGGACTCTTTCCTAATTCTGAATCATATTTTGGGGTTCTTTGATGCAATGTCAGGGTTTAAAATTAAGGAGCAAGTGTCGGATCTTGGGTATCAACTATGAGTAGGAGGATCTCAATAGATGGGTGGGTTTGATTGGCTGTGAAGTTGGATCATTTCCTTCCTCCTACCTTGACCTTCCCCTTGGAGGAAATCTGAGAGCCATCTCTTTTTGGGACTCCTCATTGAGAAGATCTGGAAAAGATTAGCCTCATGGAAGATTTTTTTTTTTCCTCCAAAGTTGGCAAACTTTCCCTGATCAGATCGATGGCAAGTGGAATTCCTATCTATTACCTTTCCCTTTTTCGTGCTCCAGTTTTGGTTTGTAAGAGCATTGACAAGCTCATGAGACTTTCTTTAGGAAAGGGTGGAGGAAGGGAAATGGTTTCATCTGTTTAGCTGGGAAGTTGTGGGGAGACATGTGAATGAGAGGGGTTACAACTCAAAAATTTAAGATTATGCAACAAAGCTCTCTTGGCTAAATGATTGTGGTGTTTTGCACTCGAGCTCGAATCCTTGTGGCATAGGATTATTGTGAGTGAGCATGACCCCCATCTCTTTGAATGGGTGGTGAAGGAGGTTAAAGACACGCACCAAAGTCATTGGAAAGATACTTCTTTTCAGCTCCCTTCTTTTTCCCATCTTGTTTGTTGTGTTGTGGGGGAAGTTAGGGAAACGTATTTTTAGGAAGATCAATGGTGGGGGATAGATCCTTGTCATCTGCGTTTTCTTGGTTTTATCATTTGTCTTCCTTTAAACATTGTCGTGTGTCTAATTTTTTGTATGGTTAGGGAGCTCTATGTCCTTTGGTTTCCGTCATTCATTGTCCAATAAGGAAACGACAGAGGTGGTTTCTCTTCTTTCTTTGCTTGAAGAGTTTAACTTATGCTTGGGAGATGGGATGCTCGTGTTTGGAGTCCTAATCCTTTAGAGGGATTTTCTTGTAAGTCTTTTTTTAGTTTTTTATTGGATCTCTCTCTTGCTAACGAGTTGGTCTTTGATATTCTATGGAGGATTAAGATTCCAAAGAAAGTTAAAATTTTTACTTGGCAAGTTTTGCTTAGTCATGTTAACACGACAAATAAGTTTTTGAGAAAGATGCCTACGTTAATGGGTTTTTTTTGTTGCATCCTTTGTCGGAAGGCGGAGGAAAACCCGAATCGCCTTCTCTGATATTGTCTGTTTGCGAGCTGTTTGTAGAATTGGATTTTGTGTTAGTTCTTCAACATTTTGTGCGATGATCGAGGAGTTCCTCTTCCATCTGCCTTTCAAAGAGAAAGTTCATTTCTTGTGGTGCTTTAAGGGGACAGGAACAATTGAGTATTGAGAGGTGAGGATAGAGACCTTAGTGAGGTTCGACCCTGGTGAGGTTCCATGTTTCTCTCTGGGCTTTGATTTCGAAGATTTATTTTTAATTATTCTCTTGGTAACATTTTACTTAGTTGAAAACTATTTCTTTAGTGGGTTTTTTGTGGGCTTGATTTTTTTTCCTTTCGATGGAAGCAATTGTTTCTATTAAAAAAATCTCAATAAAAAAAAGAAAAGAAAAGAAAAAACCATGTGTGGCAACTACCTGAGATTTATATCCTGAGTATAGACTTTCAGTTCACATTCTTATAATGAGCGTAAGAGACGCAGACAAAAGTTTTGAACAATCTGAATTTTCTTTTTCAGCAATTAACGGCCCACTTCTATGGTTATTGCAGGGAGAGGCTGCTAAAGGCGGCAAAGATGATAATCCCGGCAGAGCCCTGTCAGCAACCTTTGCTGATCTGCCAGCTCCAGAGTTAACGTGGAAGAAGATGGCAACTGCTCCTGTGCCTCGCTTGGATGGTGCTGCAATACAGATCAAGAATCTTCTATTCGTATTTGCTGGATATGGCACCATTGATTTGGTGAGAATCTTCCCTTGTTTTCAGTTCTATTGGATTCATATACAGGGAACAATAAGTTCTGCAGCTAGATTCTAAGCTTCTCTTTATGGAAAATCTGCTCATTTAGTTCCATTTATTATTTTAGCAATTACGAAATTGTGATTTAGTTGAAAGATTGCATCTGAATCTAGAAAAGCCGTTTGTTTCTTCATTTAAGTCTTCTCTGTTGTTGTACGAGAACAAGAGGATTCTGGCAGAGCAAAATGTCCATCCATACTTCTTTAAAACTATTTTATGGGCGAGGGTAGTGGAACCTGTGTCATTACAACTTGCAAATTTGCTTAAAAGTAATGTGGATTTCTTCAAATATCTTGCAACCTGCTGCAATATTTTGTTTCCTTGAACTTTTGTATAGTATATATATATTTTTATTTATTTCATTTTATTTTTTATTTATTTTATTTTATTTTTTATTTTTTTGGGACAAAATAACAGTTTTCGTTGAGAAAAAAAATGAAAGAATACATGGACATACAAAAAAAAAAAAAACCAGCCCACAAAAACACCACCCCTAAAGAAAGGGGCTCCAACTATGCAAAAATACTATCTATAGAATAACTACAAAAAGTTTTCGAAACCAAAGCCCACGAAGAAACTTGAAAGTGAATAATCAAAGTGAAATTATTGTCAAAACTCTAAAGAATCGATTTTTAGTTTCTAGCAAAATTTAGGTATAATTTTCCGATGGCTGAATAGGAGATTATCCTTTAAATTCATCACACTTGATCTCACTTAATAGGTTTGCTGTGTTTTTTATTTCTTATTTTTACTATTGACAGAGGTACATTCAATTATGGATATTTTCAACAATCTCTAGTTACGTAGGAAGATTTGGCAATGTTAGTATCTGTTAGTAGGCTCTTATTTTTGTATCTTCTTTCTGCTGGTGGATAATAGGTACATTCACATGTTGATATTTATAATTTTACTGATAATACATGGGGAGGAAGATTTGACATGCCAAAGGAAATGGCACATTCACATTTAGGAATGGCAACTGATGGAAGGTACATTTATGTAGTCACAGGGCAATATGGTCCACAGTGTCGGGGGCCTACCGCTCATACATTTGTTCTGGATACTGAGACGAAGCAGTGGCAGGATATGCCCCCATTACCAGTCCCTAGGTATTTTTCTTTTTTATGATGCACATTGTGATTTTATATAGTAGAATTCATATACTATTAAATGGTTTTAACATGATGAGCCATTTGTAGGTACGCACCAGCAACTCAACTTTGGAGAGGTAGACTCCATGTGATGGGTGGTAGCAAGGAAAACCGACACACACCTGGTGTGGAGCATTGGAGCCTTGCCGTGAAGGATGGGAAAGCCTTAGAAAAGGAGTGGAGGAGCGAGATACCTATTCCTCGAGGAGGACCTCACAGGTCTTTGTGGTGTTTTTCATCATGACTAATTGTAATTTTGATATACATTTTTCCAGTTTGTTGATGAAGATAAGCCTTGATGACTTACCAGTTCTGTTCGGTATTTCTTTTATCCATGCTACTCTAGTCTTTCTCTAAGACCTCAAAAAAGTTCGACATATTCTTAACTTCTTTTTGCACTCACTATATTGTTTTCTCTTGCATTTTATTAACTATTTTTGGTTTGTTGCAGGGCATGTATTGTTGTTGATGACCGACTCTATGTTATTGGAGGTCAAGAAGGTGATTTTATGGCAAAACCAGGATCCCCTATTTTCAAATGCTCCCGCAGGAATGAGGTAAGCTCATATTCTACATCTTTGCCCCCTAGTTTTGTCGATATATCTTTATATAACTCCGTTGTTCATTTACTTGTGTATTTGAAAAGTGTGGTCTATTTCTACTGTTACGTTGTTAACTTTTTTTATGTCGCATACCCTTTTTCCCTCTGTTAAACTCAATTAATTTGAGTCTATAAAAAGTGCCATTGACCGGTTTTTGTGTACAATTGCGTATTTATTTTGATCTCTATAAAAGATTTTGAGGTTTCTCAGTGTCGTTGAGATAATATCTAGTTGTAATACTCTTTATGATTGGAAAAAAGGCATTAAGCTAAAATGCAAGAATGTTTTAAACTTGTGTATTCTTATTGCTGATTAAATCTTCTCGGTTAAGTTAGGTGGTTTACGGCGATGTTTATATGCTGGATGATGATATGAAATGGAAAGTGTTGCCATCAATGCCGAAACCAGATTCCCATATTGAATTTGCTTGGATAGTGGTCAACAATTCAATTGTTATTGTTGGCGGCACGACAGATAAGCATCCTCAGACCAAGAAGATGGTTCTCAATGGAGAAGTATTCCAATTTAATCTGGATTTACAGGTATCACTTATTTTATATACTGCTTTGTGTACTTTATAAATCTATATACATTTTCATGGACATGCTGATTTTCTTTCTCATCCTCCAACCCGATCTTAGAGGGGACATTTGGGCCTCCAAGTTGAGTGGACTATTGGGTCGTCCCTATTACTATAGATGAAAATTACAATTGTTTTAACCTACCATTAACTATAGTAAAAATTATTTGAAAACCTTCTTTAGCTACCGTGAAACTATTTAGAGACCCTCTTTAACTACAGTGAACAACATAATGTATTTTTTGCCAAAACACTTTTGTATGATTTTTGTTTGGTTTTTGTATGTTCAAGTACATAGAAATATATGCACATAATCTTGAATGGCTTTTCTATTTCCACTTGATATAAAACCACTCAATTACAAAATAATTTTTTCTTAAAATAAAGTATAAAAAAAATGCAATTACAGAAAAAAATGAAGAAGTTTCAACTCTGACCCTTTGTTTTCTTTTTTTGTAGTTTTAGTATAGTTATAAAAAATTGAAGTATAAAAGAAATGTATTCAATTTTCTTCCTTAAATTAAAGTATAAAAAATTGCAATGACAAAAAAAAAAAATCTTCTTCTTTTTTGTAATAATTTTTATTATTTTATTATTTTATTTAAAGTTTTAGTATAGTTATAAAAAGTAAAAACAGAGCACAAAAACATGTAATCAAATTCATTTATTGAATTAAAGTATAAAAAAAATGAAAAAAGTCCCAACCTTTGATTTTTTTTCTTTTTATTTTAGCTTTAGTATATTTGTAAAAGATGAAGTGTGTGTATATATATATATATATATATATATGAATATGTATGTGTGTATGTATGTATAAAAGTAATCAAATTTCATTCTTAAATTGAAGTACAAAAACTGTAATTAGAAAAAAATTGAAAAAAGTTTCGTCTTGACATTTTTTTTTTTAGTTTTAGTAAGTTATAAAAACTGAAGCATAAAAAAATGTAATCAAATTCATTTCTTATATTAAAGTTTTAAAGAAATTGAAAAAGTTTCCAACTTTGACCAATTTTTTTTAATATTTATAGTTATAAAAAATGAAGCATAAAATAATGTATCAAATTCCTTTCTAAGCCAAAATGACCTTGACTCAACAGTAATTGGCATGACTTCCATTTTAGAAGTGGGACGTTCGATCTCCCACCCCACAGTTGTTGTACTAAAGAAATTTCTTTTTTAAATTAAAGCATAAGAAACGTAATTGTAACAACAAATAATAATAATAATAATAATAATAATATTAAAAAACTTAAACACGAATTAAAATAACTTGTACCCTAATTATGGACTATTATAACCCAGACTGAAATAGTCTGCACTCTAAACAGACTATTATAACCTATAAATTATAATATAAGTACAAACTATAATAACAACTCAGCACCCCAAAAATAAACTAACTCAAAACAGAGTTCACCTCTTTTTTTTTTTTTTTTTTTTTTTTTTTTTTTTTTTTGTGTGTGTGTGTGTGTGTAGAGAAGCTCGAGTGACACGATGCTGTTGGCTTCATACATGGGATTGAATTGGACTTTCATTTCAATTTAATTGAATAATTCATATTACGAACTAAATTGATTAGTTAAAAGCTAAAATAAACTGAAGTGTTAAGACGAAAACATTAAGAATGGTGAAGCCAAAGGACTAGTATTGTCAAGGTAGACGATTTAGTTGAGCATTTATGCAAGTCATGTTTTTGTTGAAATTTCTGTTGCAGCAATGGTCAGTGATAGGGAAGCTTCCATTCCGTGTGAAAACGACGCTAGTTGGATATTGGGACGGATGGCTGTACTTCACGTCTGGACAACGAGATAAAGGACCAGACGATCCCTCTCCTAAGAAGGTGATTGGTGAAATGTGGAGAACAAAATTGAAACTCATCTTATGACATATCTTTCTATTTAGCAGTTTCAAATCGTATCTCCAGCCACCTATTTGACATTTTTTTTTGCCCAAACCGCTTCTGCATCTTCGTTTTGGCTGTGCCTTTCTTGTAGAGCGTAGAGGTTAATCAAGAAGAAAAGAAATCTCCCTCTCTTACTGTTAGATGTATTCTTTCTCCGACTAAATATTGTGTTGCTCCCATTGTATACAGAAATAGAAATATTGTACAACTTCCCATTTAGATGGGAAAATCTCTTTCATTTCCTTCGTTTTGATAATCTTTTATTGAACCTGCACAGGCTGCTCCTTAGTTCTCTTACTACAATAACACTGCATTTAGGGGAGACCCAATTCGAATGGGAAGATGATACAACAGCTTTCCAGTAAATTCCTCTTGTTGAATGATAATATTGTGTGAATTTATATTGCCACTAAATCCTGTATAGGATGTTTGGCTTATTAACATGAGTTGAGTTGGTATAATATATCAACTCATTATTTGGTTCACCAATATTATATTGGTGGAGTTGAGTTGGTATATTTTACCAACTCACTCCAACTCTAACTTATTCTAATGTTTTCAATGACTTCACCTATCGTCTACTGTCATATTATGGGAACTAACAAAGAGCTTTAATAACTACCTTCGATGAAAACTCTGGTGACCAACTCTGAGTTTCGACAATCACCTCCGATGATTATTCCAATGACGAAATTTGAGCTTTGACAATCATCTACTGTTCCGACAACCAACTCCGGGTTTCGACAACCTTTGCACGACCAACTCCGACAACCAATTCCAAGCTCCAGCAACCACCTCCAGATTCAACTTTGACGACCACCTTTGTGCTACCAACTCCGATGACCAATTTCAGGCTTCAACAACCACCTCCGACTACAATCTCCAATGAAAAACACCTTCAATGACCACCTTTGAATGAGCAACTTCAACAACCCACTTGGGGCTTTGACAACCACCTCTGACGATAAACTCCGACAACCAACTCTAATACCACTTTCATGCGACCAACTTAAGGCTCCGACAACCACCTCCACTACAAACTCTAGTAAATCATTTTCGATAATCAACTTCGACAACCACCTCCGGCCATTACAAGATTGATGACTGTTAAAATATGTTGTAGCGTTGTTGATTATATATATAAATTATTATTTTATCTATATTAAGTATAATATTTATATGTAAAAAAATGTAAAAAAAAATATTTTCATTTAATTAAATTAACATATTAAATGAGTGTTAATAAATATTTAGACGAAAAGTAAGTATGTGTTGAAAGTATGTAACATATAAAAAAAAAAACATAAAATGAATTTTTTTTTCCTAGAATATTTTACAGCAAAAAATTGTGAAAAATAGAGATTATGATCCTCCAAATTTAGAGAAATTGAAAATGAAATTGTTGAAAAAATGTGATGACATTTCAAGATGATGAGAGATATTTAATTTAAAAAAAATAATTACATAGTAAAAGTATTGAACAAGAAGAAGAAAAAGAAGAATATAATGAAATTTATGTAGAAAAACTAGGAATCAAAACTTTCTTTGGTTTCTCATTTTATTTAATCATATTTCTACAAGAAATATAATGGGTTAATTGTTGTTCATTGCCAAAAAAGAGAGAAAAGTTTTAACAATTAAAAGGAAAAAATTACAATTTATATTTTATTCAAACAAAAATGACCATTACTGAATAAAAAAGTTATAAAACAAAAATAGTAAAAACATATTATTTAGAGTTCAAAAAAATACATAGGCCAAATAATGTGTTAATAACAAACTTCTACCGGATTATAATATATCAACCCTTTTTAGATTCCATTAGATAAATGTCATGTAAGGCTTATATTTTTTTCAATTAAATTCTTAAGTAATCAACAAGTAAACCAATTTACATATTTTATTATTAAGATTATCTTTGAAATCGTTGATGGTTCTCACACGATAATTCAACTATTAGAATTGATACATACGATTAAAATTGATGCATGAACAATTTTTAAAGCAAATCTTAGCTAAAAATCCAACATCTTAACTAAACCGTCCAAATTAGCACAACAAAAATTTAGAGATTTAATTGACAAAACTATAATCATCACAAGAAATTGTATAAATTGATACATCAACCCTCCAAAAGTCAAGAATATAAATTAAATTGATGTTTTCCTTCAAAACTTTAATAGCTCGTATAGATAAAAGTTACTTTATATATTTATTGAATAATACTCGTATACTTATCTCCATGCATCGCTTCAATTACAAAGAAAAAAAAATATTATACTATATATACATATATATATTTAAAAAGTTCATCCAGTGACAATTTATGATTACTTTGAAATATATTTCAAATCGACATGATATCTAATCTATTTACTTTGAAATCGTTGGCAATTACTTTATTAGCAGCAGTGATTAATCGACATGCTTGTCATGTTTTTCTGCAGCATCGAACTGATAGACCCTTTACTAACCAAAGTATATGAAAGAAGAAAGAAAATGAAAGAAAATAAGTAAGTTAGGAAAATATTGAGAGAATATAAGGGCTAGGGAATATTGTTAGTTAAAGGAGGAAAAAAAAACATAAGAAAAAAAAAGAGAGAGAGAGGGGCCCACAGGAAGGGGGAGCTATTTGTAAGGTTCATTGAGGCCATGAGAGACATCGAAAATTTTGTATCAATTCTTATATTTTGAGACTGATGGGAAAGACTTAAAATCAGGTTATCATAAATCCGAGTTCACCCAAGGGACATCCACAAAACTGCTTTTAGAACAATGAGGGCCACTATGAGTTTTTGGTAATGCCCTACGGGTTGAGGAATGCTCCATCGACTTTCCAAGCCATCGTGAATGAAATCCTCAAACTGTATCTTCATCAATTCGCTTTGGTCTTCTTCGATGACATTCTGATTTATAGTAAGACATTAGAGGAACACATGAGCCATTTATCAATAGTCTTGGAGGTATTGATTGAGGACCAGCTGGTAGCAAAGTTGAAGAAGTGTCAATTTGGGGCAATGAGCATTGAATACTTGGGGCATATTATTTCTGCACAAGGGGTATCGACCGATCCATCCAAGTTGGAAGAAATGAGTAGCTGACCTACACCATGTAATGTGAAGGAATTGAGGGTCCTCAACCTCACAGGCTATTACAGAAAAAGCCTCGGCCTCACAGGCTATTACAGAAAATTTGTTGCCAACTATGGCGCTATAGCCTTGCCACTGACTCAGTTACTAAGGAAGGGAAGTTTCCATTGAAGTGAGGAAGCAAAGGATGCATTTCAACGTCTTAAATCCATCATGATGTTTGTACCAGTGTTGGGATTACCAAACTTCAACTAGCCTTTTGTTGTAGAGACGGATGCATCAAATGTTGGGGTAGGGGTTGTGTGATGCAAAACAAAAGACCATTGGCGTATTTCAACCAAGCACTACCCCCTACTCATCATTTCAAGGCAATATACGAGTGGGAATTAATGGCCATGGTGTTTGTGATTCAGAAATGGAGACCTTACCTTCTAGAAAGACATTTCATAGTCAGGGCAGACCAGAAAAGCTTAAATTTTCTTCTAGAATAGAGGATAATCGCCGGAGAATACCAACATTCGATCGCCAAACTCATGGGATATGACTTTAGCCTTGAATACAAGCGGGGAACTAAAAATTCAGCCGCAGATGCTCTCTCTCGACTACCAACCTCTTTGGAACTTGGAGTGCTCGATGTAATGAAGGGGTTGAATACCTCTATTTTTGTTGAACAGGTGGGTGCGGATGAGGAATTGAGTGGGATCCGACAAGCAGTCAGCCTACTCCAACCAGATACAACATTAAGGGTGAACTGCTATACTATAAAGGAAGGATCGTACTACAGGTCACTTCACCCACAATACCCCCTATTATTACATGAGTTCCATAATAGCCCCATAGGAGGACACCAAGGAAGCTTGAAGACTTGCAAGGATGTATATTGGAAGAGAATTTAGAAAGCTTCCTTGGAGACTTGCAAGGATGTATATTGGAAGAGAATTTAGAAAGCAGTTCAGCATTTTGTGGCAGACTGTGGAATCTGCCAACAGGCCAAGTACCTATCCCTTTCACCAACGGGCCTCCTACAAGTTCTACCTATTCCTGACAGAGTAGGTTGACATCTCCATGGACTTCATTGAAGGGCTAACAAAATCTAAAGGATTCGATACCATCATGGTAGTGGTAGACCGGTTGTCCAAGTATGCCCATTTCATCACCCTCAAACATCCATTTGTGGCTGAGGTCTTTGTTAAAAAAGTCGTACGCTTACATGGTTACCCTCGAAGCATTGTGTCTGATCGTGACAAAATCTTTACTAGTTTATTCTAGGAAGAGCTCTTCCGTATGATGGGAACTCAGTTATGTCAAAGTATAGCTTACCATCCCCAGTTAAGTCGTACGCTTCCGTATGATCGTGACAAGGGTATTTTTTATAATTTAACCAAAAATTTAACAAAGCATCCTAATCCTCCTATTATTTCAATCAAACAAAAATTGAAAAGATAAAACTGCGATCAGTATGTAAAAGCTCTCAAAGAGTAGTAAATGTGCTGACAATTTTGAAGAAACGTTATAAATTGATAAATGAAAAAGCCTCAAAGGATTTAAAAGAAAGTATCTGACACAAACAAAGTGTACGCTGCTTAAATGTTTCTACTTCCAATGATTGGGCTAACTTTGTGAACAAATTAGTTTCTACTTCCAGTGATTGGACAAAACAAGAATCAATGACAACAAAATTGTTCCTCATCTAGTTCATTCTCCTGATAAGCTCATTGATATAATTTTCCCGATTACCTGCATCTCCCCCTTCAACATAGTGATTCCTCTTCTTTTCCAATCCGCCCAAAGGTGCCTTCAACTTGAATGGCCATAGGAAGTTATTTGCCTCCTTAAAGTGAGGTCCAACGGTCATGATCTCGTGGACGAGATCTTCCATGCAGATAATGCCGTATTTACCCAGAGCCTTCATTTAAAGAGAGAATATAAGAAAACTAACCATTAAAACTTAGCAGAGTAAGAGAGGGGGAAAGAGAGATACCTGCTCCACAATTGAGTTGTCAGTCAATGCTACTCTCCGCTTGTTTAGCTTCCCATAACCCCTCTTGTAAATAAGTTCTTTAACGCTTTTCAAATTCGGGTAGCTGCAAAAGCCACATTAATATTTCAAACAGTCTTATGGAGGAAGAAAGTTTTAAGAAACAAAATCTCTAAGACGAAAAATACCCATAGGTCACATAAGGCTCGACCCTGTGCAGCATATTCAATGTTGCTTTATTGACTTTGAGGAAGACACCGTTGAAAATCTGTAACAAGAAAGGTAATTATCATACAAACAACTACGAACTACAAAGAACTAACTCAACCATGTTAAGATTTGATATTGTACCTGCCTCAAACGCAGCAGCTGCAATATCTTTTTTGTCTTAGGGTGCATGGCATTGATACTGATTTCAACAAATTTTGAGACATCAGAACATAATATCATATATAGCAGAAAACAAGTTCGCTCAAAAAAGAGACATACCCACGGATGCGAGTGATAAACAATAATTTAGCCTCAGGGTCAACATAAAATCCTCCTTTTAATTTTGCCTCACGCTTCAGTCTAATCAGCTCTTTTTCCTATTCAAACTCAAAAAAGAAAAAAAAATGTAAATGCTCTAAAAAGAAATGATTCAACTTAAGGGATTCTAACACAATAAAATAAGAAATAAAGGGGGGGGAGTATACCTTCTCTTCATACTCCTGTGAATATAGCTTAGCTCTGTTATAAATCAACTTACGATTCTCTGCATTCTTCTTTTTGGCGGCTTCAAGTTCTTGCTGCTTTGACAACGTCCATTCTTCATTCCTCTTCCTCTTCTTCAAGACTGACTCTGGAATCAATGCCTTGACTTCTTCACCCATAACTAAGAAAACATATATTGAACAAGCTAATCAACTTCCAACGAAATATGATATTCCAAATCACTTTCTCGCTTAAGCTCAACAAAATACTGATGTCATTATGAAATTTGTAGATTGGTTGCATAAACCGGTTTTCAATAACCAATATCAAGAAAAAGAAGACAGAAAAACTGCAAACACCTATTGAATGTGTTCACATACATATAACCAATGGCTATATTGCAAACCTTATACTTGCCACCAGTTCAACTGTTACAACGAACATCAATTATGTTAACTGGACTGGCGACAGTGAAGATGATAGGGAAGAAAAAGAGAGAATATCCACATAACATAAACTCTTTTTTTTTCGATTCTCAAAAATAAAAAAGTAGGAAAATCCATATTTCCTCCTCTTTCTTCTCTCAGGCTAACTGCACACATCCAGAATCACATTCCTGAAAGTCCATTGTTCAAAATGAACTCGAAAAAATCCTTCTAAACACAAATAAAAGAATTGAACCACAATAGCTACGAGGGAAATACAAAACCACACCTCTATTTCCAAATGCACAGAATATAATCAGAAATCCATTTAGAAACCGTGGAAAAAGGTATTATAAGCCACAGTGAAATCGAATTGAAAAGAGATGAATAAAGATTGGATAGAGTCGAAGTACAGGGAGAAGCACTACTAACCGGCCACAGAGCTGCTTCTGATTACGTGCAGGTTCAAGCAAGGCGAGATTAGGGTTTACTCCGGCCGGGTAGAGAAGACGAAAGAAGAAATTACGACTATATAAGGATTGGGCGCATATGGGCCTCGGCGATCCAACTTTTGGATGCTTAAGGCCCAAAGTACCCAAAATAAGTACCGGCCCATTAAAACCCTCTATTAGGCCCAATAAATTTTCCTTTACTACGCCCCTAGTTGTACCAACTACCAAGCCATGCTATAATCCGCCCGTCATCTTTTTGAGAAAGTGTCCGGGGGGTGTTTGTAATACCTAGTAGAATTTGAGAAAAAAATCCAAAAATATATTACATCTTCAAAATATTTGTAAATATGGATGAGTTGATTAGTCAATCTTTGCATTTTTGTTAATTTTAATTTCTCTTTTTTTATTCTTTCCTTTATCTGATTTTTACTTCTTTTTTCTATTTAATTTTCTTTCTTTTCTTCAATTTTTTCTTTTCATTTTTTTTTCAAAAGAATTATGAGGCTGGGTTTCATACCCAAGACTTGAAAATACTCAATTCATAAATAATAAATATAAATAGCAAATGAAAGTATATCAGTGATAGTCACTAATATTTTTTATCATAGCTTAATCTTTGATTATATTTTCATAGTTAATAGCCACTTATAGAAATCTATCATCGATAGCCAACTTAGTGAATTTAATTAATAAAGTTGAATCTCGAACTAAAATGTAAGTGAAAGGGGAAAAAATGTGTTCAGTGGCTATGATTGATAGAAGCTACTACTGATAGCATGTTACCGGTGATATAAGCTAATACTTATAACATGTTATCGATGATAGAAACTACCCGATAGCACGTTATCGGTGATAGAAGCTACTCGATAGCATGTTATCGGTGATAGAAGCTACCACTGATAGCACGTTATCGGTGATAGAGAACTATCATTGATAGCATGATATCGGTGAGATCATTGATAGCATCTTATCAATGATGTTATCAGTGAAAGAAGCTATCACTGATAACCACAATATGAGTGATATTAGTGATATCGTTGATAGAACTTAGGTGATATCTATATATCGAGTTTCTTTTAAAGATGATAACTAGTTATAGAAGTCTATCATTGATAGTCTTAAGTGTTAATATTTCAAAGCTGATTCTAATTGATGAAAATTTATCAGTGATAGCGACTGATAACTGGCATCGGTGATAGTCATGATAAAAGATTATTAGTGATAGCTACTGTGGTAATCAAAATTGTTGGTCTTCTTTCAAAGTTAGTCACTATTTATAAATCTATCATTGATAGCCACTGATAGCCCTGAGTATTGATATTTCAAGGTTGATTCTAATTTATGAAAGTGAATTAATGATAGCTACTAATAATTGATACCAAATTAAAAGCAAATATTTCAAGATTGTATTAATTTTTCTCAAATTGAAAGCTATCACTGAACGGGGAAAAAGCGAGCAAAATGGTGGCTAGCATGGGTTTTTTAGTCTTTTACCATTTTTTTTTATCTATATATGCAATTATTTTATCATTATACTACATATTCGATTATTTTGGGCTTGAATTCTATTTATGCCGCTAGCCCTAAATAGGGAGTGATTTTTAAGTATGAAATATTTTAGATAATTGCAATGGAGAACACTTTTATGGATAATAATTAAGTATATAGTAATATTTTTAAAGAATTGTAAATATAACAAAATCTACTCTATCACTGATAGACTCTTATTATGATAAACTTTATAGCCGATAGACTCCTATTAGTGATATAATCTATTACTGATAGATTCAAGGAGTTGGATTTAAAATTTTATGCAATTTTTTTTTTGCATTGTATATCTGTTAATACTTTGGTTTTGAATGCTATATTTGCAACTATCCCAAAAGTTTTTTAGTCACTAAGCTTGCATAAGAAGTTAATTAATAATGTTATCAGTTGTGGGCCCACAAACTCCTTGGACTAAATAAAGAGTTACACTCTGATAAGAAGCTGACCATCATAGGATAATACGAAGTGTTACAAGAGAAAAATGAAGCTCAACAAGCTCAATTGAAGCTGATGCTGAAAATCCATGGGAGAGCTTTCCAATTCAATTTAATCATGAGACAATTATTATGCCCAAAAACCAATGATGAGCTTGAGCTAAAAGACTTCTAGAATGATTCAATGCTTGCTTTGAAGATAAGTTTCCAGCCAATGGTGAAGAGTTACAACCATTGAAGCTTCAAGAGTCCTTTGGTCATCCAAAAGCCATCATGAATCTAAAAATTCAGATTCTTTTACATTATTAACAAATGATAAAGGGAACTACCTCAATCACGTATGAGAACCCTCTTTATTCTAGGCGAACCACCACAACGATAATAAGAATAACCCCCAATAAACGAAATGATAGCAACCCCAAGAAAACTAAACAGATTTGGTTTCAAAGATTGATCGATGATCAAGAAGAAAGGAGAACTTGTTCCTAACTTTAAGATTTTTAACTCTTCACATTCTAATTGATCAAACTAGATTGAAAGTTCTAATACATGCATTTTAAACACAAGAATACAAAAAAAAAAAAAAATAATAAAAAATAAAGCTTGAGAGAAAAAACTCTAATGAAATTTCATTCAAATTCAAAGTATTCTTTATGGCTCCGTTCCATGCCTCATTTCATAGAGAACCTCAAAGTGGCTCTATTTCATTATATTCCATCCATGTTCGTAGCCTTCGCAGTAGCTTCATCGATGTTACCTACCAAATAAAAGGCTTGTTCGGGAAGACCATCTAATTCTCCGGAAAGGATTAATTTAAACCCTCTAATTGTTTCTGCTAGGCCAACGTATTTCCCGGGGGATCTTCAAGAAGGGTCGTCGCTCCCTTCATACGCTTGAACAAGCAAGGGCTAAAAGCTTCTTTTACCCAGTCTTCTCCCATAGGCGATGAAGAGGGTCAATACGATCCCTTTAAGATAAGAAAGAACAAAAAAATGTAGAGATTACAACCTTATTGGCTACTCTAATAGACACTATGAAAGGATGCAATCTTTCATCTACATTGGCTACATTCATCTAACACCCTTTCAACTACTCTAATAAATGTAAATTCATAACATTAATTAAATACATGAGATGTTAATAATGTAAATGAATCTGAATTTTTAGATTCATGATGGCTTTTGGATGACCAAAGGACTCTTGGAGCTTTAATGGTTGCAAATCTTCACCATTGGCTAGAAACTTATCTTCAAAGCAAGCATTGAATCCTTCTAGAAGTCGTTTAGCTCAAGCTCATCATTGGTTTTTGGGGCATAATAATTGACTCATGATTAGATTGACTTGGAAAGCTTTCTCATGGATTTTCAGTATGAGCTTCGATTGAGCTTGTTGAGCTTCATTTTTCTCTTGTAACACTTCGTGTTATCCTATGATGGTCAGCTTCTTATCTTTCTCCCATTCTTCAAGAAGATTCGTCCTCAAATCTTTAAGATCACTTTGTAAAGCAACTTTGTAATCATCGTGTCGAGCTCTTTCAAATAAGTGGAGTAACATATTCATTTTTATTGAATATGAACTTCATGTATTGAGCCATGTGCTTCTTTCGCCATGTCGTCAATGATCCATTAAGAACACGAGAAATAAATTTGGAAAGAACATTAGTTGGATAATAAATCCGACATGCATGATTTTCTTTATTTGATTTTTTTTTTTTTTTTTGCAACTCTTTGGTGTTTCTTTTGTCTCACTTTTGTCTCTTGTTTTACCCTCTTCTCTCTCCTCACTCCTATCTAATTTCTTAGACTTCATATTGTCTTTACTTTTCTTTAGAGAATTGGTTATGATCTCATTCCCTACATATACTTCAAATATTTCCTCACTCTCCATAACAACTTTACCTTTTGATTCCTCTCCCAAACTTTGATGATCAGAATCATTTATCTCAACAACCCCATCATTGGAACCTTCCTTTCTTGTTGGTGGTGCATTTCTCTCATCTTGAAATGGTTGATCAATTTCTGGTAATGTATCATCTTCTTGATTTTTAATAGCTCGCATGGCATGATTCCTTCTTGCTAGCTTTTGCAACTTTAACTTTTCATTCAATCGAGATATGTAATCCATCGAATTACGTAACTCAACTAAACTTCTTCGAATATTCTTCCAAAAATTATCATCACTATTGTCGGACGCACGATGATTTCTTCTTTTGTGAAACATACCATAAGACTTCTAGTATCTCAAATTTTAGCAAATCTTATAGTATTCTTATGAGAATCATGCAAGAAATTCCAATATAGCCTAGAATGCGAAAAGTCACAAATCTCGAAGTTTTTTCTTTAAAAAAAAAACTTATGGAAAGATGAAAAAGACAATTTCTTTTTCTAATTTTTCTAGCAAGTATAATATCAAGGAAAAAAAAAAGAAGATGAAAGGTCACTTCTTTTTTCACTCCTTCCGGTTTTTTTTTTTTTTTTTTTTAGTCACAAGAAATATAGAAATAGATGAAATTAAAGAAAGAAAGATGACTAGGAAAATAAAACAAGTAAGGATATAATCTCTTTAGAGCCAAAGTTCTGATACCAAATGATAAAGAGAAGTACCTCAATCACGTATGAGAACCCTCCTTTATTCTAGGTGAACCCCCACAACAATAATAAGAATAACCCCCAATAAACAAAATGATAACAACCCCAAGAAAGCTAAACACATTTGGCTTGGAAGATTGATCGATGATCAAGAAGAAAGAAGAACTTATTCGTAACTTCAAGATTTCGAACTCACCACAATCTAATTGATCAAACTAGATTGAAAGTTCCAATACATGCATTCTAAACACAAGAATACAAAGAAAAAGCATAACGTTTGAGAGAATAAACTCTTATGAAATTTCATTCAAATTCAAAGTGTTGTTCTTTAAATGTAGAGATTACAGCCCTATTGGCTACTCTAATAGACACCATGAAAGGATGCAACCTTTCACCTACATTGGCTACATTCATCTAACACCCTTTCAACTACTCTAATAAATGTAAATTCATAACATTAATTAAATATATGGGATGTTAATAATGTAAATGAATTTAAATTTTTAGATTCATGATGGCTTTTGGATGACCAAAGGATTCTTGGAGCTTCAATGGTCGCAACTCTTCACCATTGACTGGAAACTTATCTTCAAAGCAAGCATTGAATCATTCTAGAAGTCTTTTAACTCAAGCTCATCATTGGTTTTTGGGGCATAATAATTGCCTCATGATTAGATTGACTTGGAAAGCTCTCCCATGGATTTTCAGCATGAGCTTCGATTGAGCTAGCTTCATTTTTCTCTTGTAACACTTCGTGTTATCCTATGATGGTCAACTTCTTATCACACACTATCAACTCCTACTATTTGACTAAATATATAGGGGACGTTTGAGGCATTGTCGGTTATATAATATGTAGTTATTATGGTCAATGAGTTATGATTGAGTTTGGGGCGCAAACTATTTTAGTTTGGATAAGAAATAATAAATATTGTAACAACGAGAGAAAGGAGAGATGAATAGGAAATAATAAACATTATAATAATAAATACTACAACAAAGAGGAATTTGAAATAGTATTGTTGTAGTTAATCGGGGGCATTTGGGGCAATGAGTTAGTTATATAGTCCAAGATGTTTATAGTTGAGTTACGATAGTTTGTGTTTGGGTGTAGATTATCTTAATTTGGATTATAATAGTATGTGTTTGAGGTAAACTATTTTAATTTGAGAAGAAAATAGTAAAAATGGTAGCAAATAATAAAAAAAATGATGAATATAAAATAGTAAAAATGGTAATAAATCGTAAATACGGGGGTTTTGAAATAGTGTTGATTGTAGCTAATTGGAGCAAGAGGTGATTATTATATTTTGATGATAACCCTTGCTCCAAACGCCCTCTCATAGGTTATAATAGTTGGAGTTAAATTACATTTTAGTCTTTATTAAAATTTTTAACTTTAAGAAAGTATATAATAGATCCATATTTGTTTTTATTTGGTTTTCAAATTTTAAATAATGATGAATAATTATTTAAACATTGAACTTTGTCCAATCGGTCTTGAAATGTTTAATTTCTTTCAATTAGCTCATTGGGAAACTGCCACATGGCAATTTAATTTTTTTAAAAAAAATTTAATATCCTTTTAAATATGTAAGTAAGGGAGAGCATGTTAGGTACTGCCTATTAATAGTCATAGTATTCCAATGGAATAATGCAACCCTAGCGGCCTGACGTGTTCACACTGGCATGGTCCACTCAGAATTTCCTTTTGAATGATGGCGAAATTTCCATCCTTTGTCTTCTCTTCTCTTACTTCTCTTACTCAAAAATCAAAATCAACGTTTCGTGGTTCTTCTGAATTTCAGCTGCAAGTTCGAAGAAATTATTAAAACAACTTTCACGAAAGTAAATTGCAATTTTTCATCAATTCTCAAATGACTAAACTTTCGTTTCTACCTAATTTCCATGCCTATTTATATCACTTTGAAACCTCATCAGATATCCACCATCACCAATAACAACTATAACCAATCCTTTTCTCTTCCACATCCTCCTCCACTTCTCACCATGGACATTCAACTTCCTTCTTGGCTTTTTTCTTATGCAGCTGCTTGGATAGCCACTCTGGCCCTCCTCCTCCTCTCCCGCCGTCTCCGCCGCCGCAAGCTCAATCTTCCCCCCGGACCGAAGCCGTGGCCATTGATCGGAAATCTCAACTTGATTGGCTCTCTGCCCCACCAATCCATTCATGAACTCTCCAAAAAATACGGCCCCATTATGCATCTTCGTTTCGGGTCCTTCCCTGTTGTGGTCGGATCCTCTGTCGAAATGGCAAAGATTTTCCTCAAAACACATGATCTCACCTTCGTGTCCCGCCCCAAAACGGCCGCTGGAAAGTACACTACCTATAACTATTCCAACATTACTTGGTCTCAATACGGTCCTTACTGGCGCCAAGCTCGGAAGATGTGTTTGATGGAGCTTTTCAGTGCTAGACGGCTTGATTCTTATGAGTATATACGCAAGGAAGAAATGAATGCTCTGCTTAAAGATATTTACAAGTCCTGTGGTCAAGTGATTAAGCTTAAGGATTACTTGTCTACAGTGAGTTTGAATGTGATAAGTCGGATGGTGTTGGGAAAGAAGTATACGGATGAGTCAGAGAATGCGATTGTTAGTCCAGATGAGTTCAAGAAAATGTTGGATGAGTTGTTCTTGCTGAGTGGTGTGCTTAACATTGGGGATTCAATTCCATGGATTGATTTCTTGGATTTGCAGGGTTATGTGAAGAGAATGAAGGCGTTGAGCAAGAAGTTTGATAGGTTTCTTGAACATGTGTTGGATGAACATAACGAAAGGAGAAAGGGAGTTGAGAATTATGTGGCTAAAGATATGGTGGATGTTTTGTTGCAATTGGCTGATGATCCTCATCTTGAAGTTAAACTTGAAAGGCATGGAGTCAAGGCGTTTACTCAAGTAAGTTGCTCTCCTTTTCAAATAATATTAATGCTCAACAATCTTGGGACTCTCGAAGTTCACTTTTTTTTTTTTTTTTTTTTTTTTGTAAATATGATTTAAAATTTTTTATACTATGTAATTGGAGTGAGGTGCAAAAAGATGAATTGACTATTTGATGAACTCAAGTATTGCCTCATGCCAAATTAATTTCTAAACTTTACCAAAAAAAAAAAAATCATAGATATTTTTTTTGTCAAATGTTGAAAATATTTTACCTTTCGTAGCTAAAGTGACAAGTGATAGTGACAAGTGAATATAACTCAAAAGTGATTGATGAATACTACTTCCCTTCCCATGTACTAGTAGTAATCCTTTACACTTCATAAAGATTTAAAAACTAGCAGCAATCCACCGTTAGAATATTTGACAAAAAACTGAGGCTTGAAAGGCTATTAAGGGAGCCATCGGAGTAAAGAGCTGGTTATTATATAGTCTAGATTATTATAATTTGGTTATAATAGTATATGTTTGGGGTGTAGATTATTTTAGTTTGGATAATAATAGTTTCTGTTTAAGGTATTAACTATTTTAGTTTGAGAGAAAATAATAAATACTATAGAAAAGAATAAAAGAAATGATGAATGTAAAATACTAAAAACTGTAGTAAATAGTAAATATCGTAGGAAATGGGGGTATTTTAAAATAGTATTAACTGTAGTTAATTGACGAATACAAAATAATATAGCAAATAGTAAATACCATAATAAATGAAGGTTTTGAAATAGAATTGAGAAATACAAAATAATATGTATGGTAGCAAGAAGTGGTTATGATAGTCCTTGGATAATCTTTGTCCCAAACAGACTCTAAATAGTTGACTTGAAAAAAAAAAATTTGAGGTCCCAATTTCCTTAAAAGAAATTAAAATGAATTTCTATTTCATTGGTAATTTAAACTCAATGACAGTATGACCCCTTTCAAAAGAATCAAAGTATTTCTTACACACTAGCTTTTTTTTTCCCTGTAAAATTGTAACTATCAATGCTTTAATAATAATAATTACTATTTTTTCAAAAAAAAAAAAAAAAACTTGCAGGACCTTATAGCAGGTGGAACAGAGAGCTCAGCGGTGACAGTAGAATGGGCAATGTCAGAGCTTTTGAAAAAGCCAGAGATATTGAACAAGGCAAGAGAAGAGCTTGATAGAGTAATCGGAAAGGAAAGATGGGTAGAAGAGAAAGACGTTGTTAATTTACCTTACATCGATGCAATCGCCAAAGAAACAATGAGGCTTCACCCTGTAGCTCCAATGTTAGTGCCAAGAATGAGTCGAGAAGATTGCCAAATTGCAGGGTACGACATAGCCAAAGGCACCAGAGTGTTAGTGAATGTATGGACCATTGGGAGAGACCCAACAGTGTGGGAAAATCCCTACGAATTTAACCCAGAAAGGTTCATGGGAAAGACCATTGATGTGAAAGGCCAAGACTTTGAGCTTCTGCCATTTGGGTCTGGAAGAAGGATGTGCCCTGGATATAGTCTTGGTCTTAAAGTTATTCAGTCAAGTTTGGCTAATTTGTTGCATGGGTTTTACTGGAAGTTGGGTGGAGATATGAAGAAGGAAGATTTGAATATGGATGAAGTTTTTGGTCTCTCAACTCCTAAGAAATTCCCTCTTGATGTTGTGGCAGAGCCTAGGCTTTCTCCTTTTCTTTACTCCATATAAGCAAGCACCAATACTTAAAGTAAAGGAATTGCTCTAGTTTCTCTAAGTCAATCAAAATAATTCAAATGAGAAGAGATATCATATGGTTGCCAATGTGAAAAATAGTAAAGATAGTAAAATGTGAGTTTGTTTGCTTTTTCATTGAGTTTAGTTTGTCAAGTAGGTGATAGATATCTCTATTATCACAACTGATCTGTTACTTAACATTTCTGTTCTTCAGTTGTATATTTTGTTATACGTTTTGCCTCTATACAAAGAGATGTGTGCTTCGTCACGTTATTCAATGAAAAGAATTCTATTTTCTGTGATCATTCAATCAAACAGACTTGTAGGATGTATGGTTAAAAATCTTTAAAATATAAATTTATAAATGAATGTACATTCGATTAATTTGAAAGTAATGAAAGAGATAAAAGACTAAAAATTTATATATGTTTTATTTGGTTAATTTATAATAAATAGAAAATGCATTATAAATTAATAAAAATTGGCCATTAGCCAATTAAGCTCTAGCAACTTCCTAGAGGGAGTTTAAAGCAACTTAAAAAGTATAAGCTGGAATAGTCTCGATGATGACTTTAATAAAAATATATTTTTCCAACTTTTGAGAACACATGACCTTTCCATCCTTAGAATCGAGATCATGATATAATTCAAGGTAGTGATCGTTCTACGACATAATCTAGATTAATATTTGGTTCTAGCATTAGTAACTACAATATTTAGTCAAACTTGAAAATCAATACTCAAAATGACGACCCTTAATGCATTATACTAAAACTCGAATTCATAATTCGTACACTTACTGTTTTACATGGAAAGTAGGGTTGAAAGGAAAAGTATTAACAAAAATATCATGATTTTTAGTGGGGGGGAAATTGTGTACCTGGTAAACGACTATGGTTTAATCTAGTTACCACCTCGTGGACGCTAGATGGTTGTAATATTAGCAATGTGGACTTGGTCAAAAGACCAAACTCGTGGACAAGGTCTATGATTTTAGTTATTTTTCTCTGATTTTGATTTTTTTTTTTTTTTTAACTTTTAACTAATAATTTTCTTCTTTACTTGTTTTGTTCTTGTTCTTTTATATCATACTCATTTACCAGATTTAGTGTCTCATGATAAAATGTAATTTCATTAGTTTTTTAATTTCAAAATAGGAGTTCACATAAAAGTTTGAATTACAAGTCACTCAGTTTTCCATAGAACAGTCATCTTTGTGTGCCTCTAAAGTAGCTTCACCTTATTGCCATTATCGTCTACGACGAATAGGTCTTCGATTAGTGTCAACAAAATTGAATCGTCTTGTCTACTAAATAATACTTTCTACATTTACCAAGGGTTGGTTATACATTGAATCCAACTCTGGTAAATTGTGATGTACTGAATACTGTTGTACATCTTGGACAAAATTATTTTGTATGATGAAAAAAATTAATACTAAATAATGTTCATATCGTACATTTGGGAAACTTAATATAATAAAACTCTTACCATGCAGTAATAGTAAGCACTGTTAGGTGTGATAAATCATCTCAGGATTGAATCGTATTAGGAAAAATAGTCATCTGATACAGCTGGACTATTTTTTATTTCTCCCTGTGCACAACGATCAATTATATAAAAAAAGTCCATTACATAACAAAGTCATCAATAACCCGTAGAGGAAGCACCTAAGGTATGTTGTGGACAAGTAAACTTGTTATGTCCTTTTCCCTAGCAAATTGTACATCAAACTTTTTGTCTAGCCTCTCCCTAGTCTATTTCATTATGAATTTACGTACTTCTATCGTTTCCAAATAATTCATCAAGTTCTACGTCAATATCACTATCCCCATTATTTCTAGGTTCAAGAATGACTAAATCTTCAAGACACATGATCCAATCCTGATCATTCACATGGAGACAAAATTATCCGATCCTGATCATTCATGTGGAGACAAGTGAGCAGGGGTATCCTATATAAAGAGCTTGTATAAGACCGGACCATGAAATAAATAGTCTCTCTTTATAACACTGTTGCTAGAAGAGACTTACATTTCACCAGGATGACCATAGGTGACGTGATATGAATCTTGAGTGAGTCATGAACTCCTACCTATGAGAGCGGTCCTTTGATTTGCATGGGTGTGAGTGGTCAGTTTCGTCAACTTAATATGCTTATCATTTTGGGGATTCGTTTGATTGGGGAGCTGGAAACACGGCTACACAAGAAGAAATTCATTCCTTCCCGATCTTAAGAAAAATAGATAAATTGCCCCTTAACAGCTGATTCTAGGTCTTGAACAACGAGGTCTCAACCTCTCATTGGCTCAATAGGTGTTAGTTTATAGTTAGACTATAAATTGTTTGTTCATTAGAGGAATCAGTAGTACATAAAGAGTTAGATGTAACTATAAGGGTAAAACGGTAATTTGATCCAAAATTGATCCAACTGTAGTTATGAACAATTTGTGAAGGATCAACTACTATTGACTGGTTATGTCCATGACGCAAAAATATATATGCAGTGTGAAGAGTACAACTATCGGTCTTTAGTGGAGTGACCAGTAGTTAATGAATATTGATTAATTAACTTAAATAGTTTAATTAATTAATCTCATATCATTGGAGCTTCTAATTTGCAGGTCCATAAGGTCTCCATGTTAGCTCGCTAAGGATAGTAATGAGGAATTATTTGAATCGTTCAAATTACTTAAAAGAATTTTACATAAAAATGATTAATTTATAGTGTATTCTGATACATTATATAATATGATTTATTATAGATATGATCTATAATCCAAATTATATAAGAGAGGTATATTTGAATGAGATTAGAATACTAAATTCATATGAATTGGATTCATATAAAATTACAGTATTAGAGAGATATATTTTAATGAGATTCGAATATTAAATTCATATAAATTAGATTCATATAGAATTACAGTATTAGATAGATGTATTTGAATCAGATTCAAATATTAGATTTATATGAATTGGATTTATAAAGAAATATATGCATATAAGTACGTGATATTTATATGTTAATTAATTAACTCTATATTAAATATGATCTATTATATGGTTATTTAATTTATATGTTAATTGATTAATTAATTAACAAATGATGGAAAATGGAGGCTAGTAAAATATGTGATATTTATGTTAATTAATTAACTCTATATTAAATATGATCTATTATATGGTTATTTAATTTATATGTTAATTGATTAATTAATTAACAAATGATGGAAAATGGAGGCTAGTAAAATATGTGATATTTATGTTAATTAATTAACTCTATATTAAACGTGTTTTGATATATAGTTATTTAATTAATATGTCAATTGATTAATTAATAGTTAGTTAATTAATTGACAATTGATGGAAAGCAAAATCTTGGAGAGGCGATTACGCTCTCCCTATAAATATACCATTATAGCCCATTTAGGGTTAAAAGATTTTTGTGAAAATTTGCCCTAGCCTCCACTCTCATATTCTCTCTTTTCTACTCTCTCAAGAACATTCCTCAACCTTCATTCTCTCTTCCCAGGTGTTACAACCCACACATCTAGTGTTGGGAATGTCCTAGAACTCGCAGTTCGTGTTAAATATTCTATTTATCAATAATAATAAGTTGTTAATTTTGCATTCTATTATGAAAATCCAATAAACATATCCATGGCTATAGTCTGAATACTTTAACTTTATGTGGTGACATAAACAAGATCAAGTTAACAAAATATAACCGGTCTAATAAGTATATGGATGAAATTGGGTATCTCATCCTGGTAACACTATTGGATGCGACCCACTTTGTAGTTGTTACAAAGAGTTGTAAAGTGCTACAAACGATATGATCCACAGATTGTTCATGTTGAAACATGTGAGTGGGGGCATCCTATGCAATGATTTTGCATATAGACTGGACCAAGAAAATAGTCACTTTTATTTATAACGATAGTTTACTGTTAAAATTGACTATTTCATTTATTAAGTAACCTAGGTTAACTCGATCTTAATCCTGAGCTAGCTATGAACTTCTGTTTGTTCGGGATTATCCTTTGATCTGCAAAACGGTGAGAGTAGTCCAACAACACTGCTCAATAAGCCTCCCATTTTGAAGATAAGACCGGGTGAATAGCTGAGGACATAGCCCTGCAAGATGGAATTCACTCCTACCCGATTTAGGGTTAGCAGATTGGTTGTTCTCTTAAGTATTGATTCCAGGTCTTAAACAATCGGGGCCCCGCCTTCTCATGATAGAGAAAGGACTTGATTCATAGGTATTATGAATCAAAATTGTTCATTAGACAGTCGGAACTTAAGGAACAAGATGTATTTACAGGGATAAAATGGTTATCTTGACTCAACTGTGATTACGAACAACCTGTGAATGATCGAATTAATGATTATGATTATATCGAGTGGACATAATATATCTATAGTGAGGGAGTTCAACTATGGGTCATAGTAGAGTGATCCATTAGTTAACGAATGGGGGTTAATTCGGTCTAATAAATTTAATCAATTAATCTTGGATCGTTGCAGCCCATGATCTATAGGTTCGCGAGGTCCCCTACTAGCTCGTAAATGGATAAGCTTTAGAATAGCTTGATAAGTTAATTTGAAACGTTCAAATTAGAATTAAACGGAATAAGAGAATTTATATTTAAATATGATTTAAATATATGAAAATGGATTTGTGTAAAAATTAATTTATTATTTGATATTAAATTAATTATAATTATTTATTAATTTTATTGGAAAATTAATTTATGAAATTGATTTTACAAAATTTATAATATTTTCAGTTTTAAAATCAAAATTAATCTTGAAATCTTTTTCCATTACCATCTTCAACTTGCTCACACAAACATCACTTACTTTGACTTCAATTACTCATGAGCTGCATCTCATGCAGTGATCTTCTTTGCATGTTCACCTGCAATAAATAAAGAAGATTGGAGTGAATTTAAGGCATGCATTCAAAGAGATTTTAGAGAAAATTTCGTGTTGAAGAAAGTGTTCTTCAAACAAACTGGTGTAGTAAGCTTCTCCGTTGTTTTCCATCGATTCAAACTGTTATTGAGTCCCACAACTCATTCTAAAGCTCCTAGAGGATAGTGGGGAAGATCATGAGGTGGTTCACGGTGAGTTTTGGAGAAGACAACTGTTGAGGAACAAGATCTTGAAGAGTTCTACAAAGGTATGACTACAAACTCTCTTATATTAGATGAGCATGCTTTAGTTTCTGCCAACATTAATGAATTAGAATGCTTATTGATCCTTGTTGCTTCCGCTGCATGTTGATATACTCTTACATCTAGCCCCTTGGAATCCTAGAGCATAATGGGGAAACTTTTGTGGTGGTGTGTTTGTTTGTTGAGATGTTCAATCTTGAAGAAAGGGGAATCTTCAAGGGTGAGTTCTATTCTTCTCTTTCTTCCTCTTTTGAAGCATGCTTAAGATTATTTAATGTTTATCCTATATTTATGAATTTGTTCACTGATTTCTGTGTTCTATAAAATCAATTTTCAAATTGCATGACGATTACATGCTTCCATGGGAATCAATTCCCTTCAAATATAACACAACATAATGAAAAAGAAAGAAGAAAAAGAAAGAAGAAGAAGAAAACTCTATAAGTTGATAGAGATTGAGAGAAAATGAGGAATAACTTGAGATTTGAGAGTTAGCATAAGACAAATTTTCTAATATAAAATAGAAAATGTATTTTTTAATAAAAAATTAAGTATGACGTCAACTTTATTAGAGAGACCTTTAGTGCTACTAAAAAGCAAATCTCATGACTAAATTGTTAAATTTGAAATCTTCTAATGGTAACATTGTTCGCACGAGATTTCAAGAGAAATTTATTTCGTGGAACTTGAACTATGTATTTGTATTAATTTTGTAGAAAGTGAGTACAAACTCTAACACATAATACTTTGATGCTCTTAAAATAAACTATACTTTTTAAGCTGGTTGATCTTTTTGAATGATCGGCCTTTGGGCTTGTTGATCTTCTTGGATATCGGCCTTTGGGCTTGTTGATCTTCTTGGATGATCGACCTTTGAGCTTGTTGGACTTCTTGGATGATTGACCTTTCGACTTGTTGATCTTCTTGGATGATCAACCTTTAAGCTTGATGATCTTCTTGAACGATCGGCCTTTGGGCTTGATGATCTTCTTGAACGATCGGTCTTTGGGCTTGATGATCTTCTTGGACGATCGGCCTTTGGGCTTGTTGATCTTCTTGGAGGATTAGTGTTCGCACGAGGCTTCCGGATAAACTTGTTTCGTGGAGTTAAACTTAAGTTGGTGTTGATGTTGATGCTGATTTGATGCGATGTGATTCGATCTCTTGATCCTCTGATTCTCTCTCGGTTGGGTGGATGTGCTTGACTTGAAGAAGAAAAGCACCGAACGTTCTTGAAGTAGAAGCCTTGTAAGAGTGTTTGTGTCTTCAAGAGTCTTCTGTCTTCCAGGAGTGCAGCTTCAGGAGTCTTAGAAGTCTTCTGCTTGTTGATGAATTCTCTCTGGGCTCTCTGAATGTAAAATTGCTTGTAGAACTTCAGTCTTCTGAATGCTTGTATCTTCAAAGGACTCCAGTCTTCAGAAGGCTTGCATCTTCAAAGGACTTCAGTCTTCATAATGTTTGTATCTTCGAAGGACTTCAGTCTTCAGGTGTGGTCAACTTTAGGAGTCAAGGAGTCTTCTGATTGTAGAAAATTTCTTATAAGCTCTTTGAAGTATAGAATTGCAGACCCCTCCAAATGAGGAGAGTTTGAGTTTACAGGTGGACTTGGGTTTGGTTGATCCATAGGTCTGGCCTTTGGACTCAATTAGTTGGACTTGGGCTTAGTTGTTCCATGAGTTTGGCCTTTGGGCCCAATTAATTGGATTTAGACATGATTTGACCTTTGGTCAAATTCACGCTTACTTGGAGTTTGACCCAAATAATAATATCAAATTGGGCCAAATTAATCAGATAAAATTTGTCTTAACTTTAATTTAGAACATATGTCAACTCCTAATTGAACCCAAATTTAATTATTTAGAATTTCGTCATTAATTTAGTAAATGACATGACAATTTGTGATTATCCAAAATTTCTCATTCAACAAACATAAACCAAATCTCATGACTGTAATTTTTTCATTGATAAATAATTAGATTTACCAAATAACTTCAATGGTTAACATACCACCAAAATAGTTTTTTATTTCTATAATTGCAATCCTAAACGGGGTTAGTATTTTTCCTCCCTAATTTTTTTCACTAATACCGAATGCTAATTTTCTTTAACATTAACTAATAGCTAATAGGAGTAAAGATTCTCTCTTTTCACATGCTTGGATGGGGTAAAGATAAAGAAAAAAGATTATTATTTTATTTCAAGCACGAAAATAGCAAAATAAATATTACTAAACCTTATCTCTCGATCAATAATCCCCTTCTCTCTATCTGTAATATTTTCAGCCAATTTACGGGAATATTTTTTTACTTATATTCACATTAAATTATGCGTTATTTAGTTTTTAGTTTTTAAAATTTTAAAATCTTTAATTTTTTTTATTATTTATTTAGACCAATATTTTTAGAAACCAAGCTAAAATTTAAAACTAGAAAAAGAAATTTTTAAAAACTTGTTTGCATTTAGTTTTTACCCTTAATAAAAATGCAAATCATAATAAGAAAATGAATTTAAAAAACTAAAAAAAAGAAAGTCGTTAGTTTTTTTTTTTTTAAAAAAAAAAACAATTCTACTAAAATATGGTCAAGTAAATATTGTCGGTTACATTTTTTTTCCTTATTTACCCTTGTTGTTGTATAAGAGATATTTAGATTAAATATTCATTAAATCTTATCAAATATCGATTCCAAAATTCAAATGCTTGTTTATAAATCTACAACTTTTTCTTTTCATTTTTTTAGACAAATCATTTAACCCCTTCTCCCCAATTGTTTTATGAGAAGTTCCTAAGGGCTCATCTACGTTTTTAATAATAAATATAGCTTTTCCTTTCGACGGGATATGATATAGTTTGTATCTAGAGAATGTAGTATTGCGATTCACGTTTCCCAATTTTCTAAAGAAATTATGGTTTTGGATTGGAAGGAAGATTTTAGGTTTGTGGTTTCTTCAACAAAGGTATATTATACATCTTGTTTTAATTTTATTGTCTCATATAGTTTCCTTTCTTTTCCCTTTCTTCTAGGATTGTTTATGATTAAATCTTAACATTCATATATACTTATGATTAATTTATGTTTTTGTTTTTTTCACTCCTCATTTACAGTAAACTTGTTTTCCTAAGCAACACAAATAGAAGGTAAATATTATACCAATTTCTACATAGCTTCTTACTTTCATTTTCATATATGTAGATTTTTAGTATAGGGTGTTTATGTAGTTCCATCGACGATTTTTTTTAATATATATTATTTCCATTATTTGAATGACTCAAATAGTATGGGTAAAAGGTATTTGATAACTATTTTGAATATAAGATATTTGTTTATTTTATGCATAAATTTTGAGTTATTAATTACAATTAAATATTCTTGATGATTAATGTTACTTTTTTGGTGAAAATAAAGTCTAAATTTTCTACTTTTCAACATTAATTTCTAATTATATATATATATTTTTAGATTTTAAATCTCTTCCTTTAGTTTTGATTGCGTGTGATATTATTTTTTTTAGAATTAAGGATAGATTTTGGTGGATAAGTTTGTTAGATCTTGTTTTAGATTATTAGTTTTCTTTTTTAAAATACAATATAATTATAAGAATTAGATTATAGGGGTATTTGTGTCCATTATTAAAATTTAAATAATCTCAAAATTAGTCCTTTGCCGTTTTAATAAAGAAAAATAGGCTGGACCAATTTTCAAAATTATCATTCTGTTAAAAAAAAAAAAAAAAACTACAAAATAGGGCTTAATTATTAACCTTCAGAATAAAAACAAATACAATCCGAATAAAATTCCAAAAATGTTTTCTAAGAATAAAATAACAAAATAATAAACTAGATAGTAAATAAGGCTTGATTGATAAAAAACCAAAAACGCAATGGAATAAAAAGGACAGCTTACATTTTGTTCCACCATACACATTCATCATGAGAGAATTAAACTAAATCTGAAAGAAATGAGTATTATTTTCTTGCCTAATTCTAATAAAGTAGTAAATAGAAGTTGAAGATTGGGCAATTAGTCTCCCTATTGATAGTATTCCCACCATTCATTTTTGTTTTGTTATCAACCATTCTTTTTAGGCGTTTTCAAATTCCAAGTTAATTTTTTCAAAAAAGAATCTAGGACTTATGTGATATCCATTTAGATGCCATTCTATGATTATTTGATTTTTTATTTTTAAAATTGTGTTTGTTTTCTCACCATTTTTTTTATCATGAATTTTATATTTTAAACATTTGGATTATTAGTCAATTTTTAAAAACAAAACAAATTTTTTTAATATTATTTTTTAGTTTTTAAATTTTGGCTTTAATTTTGAAAACACTTCTAAAATATAGACAACATAATATAGAAATCAATAAATCAAAGTGATGTGTATAGTCTTAATTTTCAAAAATTTAAAAAAAAACTTAAAGCCTCGTTTGGTAACCATTTTGTTTTTTAAAATTAAACCTATGATACTACTTCCACCTCCAAATCATTTGTTATCTACTTTTCACCCATGGTTTGAAAAACCAAGCCAAATTTTGAGAACTAACAAAAGTAGCTTTAAAAAAAACTCAATTATTGTACTTAAAATTGTGGATGAAATAGGTTTTTTATAAAAAACAAAAATAAAAAACCAAATGATTACCAAACGTGTCCTTATAATTACCAAATAGGGCCTTAGTTTTTTAAGCTCAATTTTGTAACCATTTAGTTTTTTTTTTTGAAAATTAAGCATCTAAACACTACTCCTACCTCCAAATTTCTTCCTTTCTTATCTACTTTTTATCAATGGTTCAAAAACCAAGCCAAAAATTGAAAATTAGAAAAAGTAGCTTTTAAAAACCATTGTATTTAAGAAAAATGCAACTCATTATAAGAAATAGAGAGAAAATAGACTTAATTTACAAAAGCAGAAAACAAAAAGGGAAATGGTTACTAAACGGGACCTTAGTTTTTTGTTTTTGATAATTAAGCTATAAACCTTAGCTTTACCTCGAAATTTTATATTTTGTTATCTACTACTCGATCTTCACTAATATTTTCAAAAACCATGCTAAAACAAAAGACTAAAAAATAGTTTTCAACGATGTAGTTTTACTTTATTTTTAGAATTTGATTAGAAATTGAAGTGTTTTTAAAGTCGAGAGAAAATAATCCTAAATTCAAGAACATAAAAAAAAAAACAAAACAAAATCATTGAGACCATAGTTTTTAAATTTTGATTTTATTTTTAGAATTTAACTAAGAATTCGGAATTGCAATTTTCCAAAATAAAAAGCCTAATAACTATATATGAAATGGAGGCTAAATCATGAAGAAGAAGCTTTGAGATTGAAAAGGTAGAGAGATTTATGAAGTTGTAGCAAGAATACTGGAATGAGTGGAGAGAGAGACACCCAGAATTGGAATTGCAAAAGAAGTCTCCATGAGAAGCCTGTGTTGATATGAGTCAGCAGCATACCCATATGCTCCTCCTTCCATTATATCCTTCATCAAGCTTGTGTAGTACTTTTTAATCTTCTTCACCATGGCTATGCATTTCACTTTCACCCATCTCAGTCTTATCTTCCTCAGCATCCTCCCCCACGCCACGATCCGCCCCGATCTCTTCCCCCCGAGCCGTGCCACGGGCATTCGTCGCCTCCGAAATTGAATCCCCCGACGCATCCCCCACCGCAGCCCCGCCGCAGGCTGCCCTTCTCCCTGCTCATAGCTTTGAGCCATATTTTGATGGAGAAGAAATAGAGAGAGATGTGTTTGGAGAGGCTGATGAACTAGAACTTAGGCTCAATATATGTGCATTGCAATTGTTTGTACTAATATTAAGATAATATACATTATTATTAGATCATACTTATATTCATATACCCTTCAATATATATGTATATATATTTCTTTATTAGTTAAGAGCCAGCTTTGATGTAATGTAACTCCATAAAATGGAGTTGAAAAGCTTGATTTGATTTTAAAATATTGTTTATGCATAGAAATGTATTTTAACTTATTCCTAATTTTCTAAATTATTTGTAATATTCTTATTTTCAATCTTCGACTATTTTATTTTATTTTTTATTTTTTAAATTTATGTTGATCTGTACATGTCAAGTGGACCTTGGTGGATTGTATATAAAAATGAGAGGGCAAATATGCTTTTGGTAATTTCTTAAAGTTTCAGTTCGATTTTATTTAAATCTACGTATTTTCATACTCGTTGTTAATTCATGAAAAATACTTAAAAATATGCCGTTCCTTTTTAAAATTGATTTTTTATTTTATTTTTAAGAAAAAATATCTTTTTGGTCTATAAGTTTGGGGTATAGTTTCTATTTAGTTCATAGGTTTTAAAATATTACACATTTAGTCCTTAAGTTTGAGTTTGATTTCAATTTAGTTTTTAGGTTTTAAATGCTATAATTTTACCATTGATATTTGAATTTGACTTCAATTCGGTCTCTATATTTCAAGATTTCCACTCTTAACCTCAATTTTTCTCTAAATACTCATTTTTCGTCTTTAGAGCTATTTTATATTAATAAATTAAAAATCATTTAAAGAATTGTAATTAATTAAGTTTCACTATTTTTGTGACTTTTAAAATTAAATTTAAAATTCCATTTCATAATTTTTTAATTAATTAATATAAATTGACGTTAATTATTGAAAATAAGTATTTAATGAAAAATTGATATTAAAAATGTAAAATTTTGAAATTTACGAACCAAATTGAAACAAAACTCAAATCTTAAGAGATCAAATAGAAACTAAAGTCAAAACCTATGGATAAAAAGATATTATTTCCTTACTTTTATTATATTGAAAAGGGAGTCGTGAATTAGGTACAACATAATCGTCGACCTTAATTCATGAAACTCAATTTTCTCCGAGGCAAACAATATAGAAAGGTAGAATCTTATTTTATCATTTTGTTAATAGTTGATGTGACATTTAAAAATATATCTTAAAATTAAAATTGAAGTAAAATTTCAAAAAATATATATGTTTTCTTATTCATTTTCACTTGTTTTTCATCCTCTCGTCATTATCGTCTATCATTGCTGCCTCCGAGTATGAAAAAGGAAGAAATGGATGGGAGGAAAGAGAAGAAAAAGGACGACATTGAAACTATTTTTTTAATTTTAGTTTTAAAATATTATTTTTAATAAAGAAATGCAATGCCAACTTAATAAAATTTTAAAAAAATGAAATTTAGTCAGCTTTCTATTGGTTATAATAATAAAAAAATGGCAGGAGAGGAATTTTTTTTTTTCCAAATCTTAAAAAGTTATGTTGTCGGATTTGAAAAAACTCACAAACATAGTGTTTGGAGTGTTAAGTTAGTTATCATAGTTTGTGAGTTATAATAGTCCGTTGGTTATAATAATTTAATTTGTTTTTGCAGTACAGACTATTTTAATATTGCTATAAAATATTAACATCGTAACAAAGAGAAAAAAACAAAATGCATAGAAAATAGTAAATACTGTAACAAATAATAAAAATGGTAACAAAGAGGGATTTGAAATAATCATACTATAGTTAATGGTAGATTAGAATACTTAGAAACACCAACTATTATAGCTGGAGTCCCAAACATGAAGTGGACTATAATAGCTCACTACACCCAGTTGAAGTTGAGGCCTAAATAATCCTTTGACTTGACAGTCGTAGATTAAAAAAAAAAAAACCATTGCCATATGTATAGTCTTTTTTTTCTTTAGAAATGATAATTAAAAGAGAAAGGGAGACAGAAAATGTATACATTATTAAATCGCACCTCCAATGCACATATAAATAATTGAAACAATATATAAATAGAGAGATAAGATAATAATGAGTAAATTAGAGACTTCAAAATCATAAAATAATATTAATAGAATATTAAAAAGGTTGCATTATTGGGGTTGATGGAGCTTTGTGTGACTCACATGGTGATGTGATGCAACATATATACATTTTCCAATTTCATTAATAAATTTGATGATGGGAATATATATTATGGGATAAGCTCTACTTCAAATGTGTACACAACTTTGCCTCTTTATTCTCATATTATTGTTCTTATTATTTACAACACTATTTCTTCTCATAATTGGTTGTAAACGAATCTTAATTCAATTGGGCCTCAGATCCTATCTCATTTTCTTTACCAATAGAAAGGTGTGTTTTGATTAATTTGTTTGTGTGTCTTTTTAAAAAATGTTATATTTTTAATCTTGTGAATTGAGTTTATTTCTATTTGATTCATAAATTTTAAAATGTTATATTTTTGTCTTTAAATTTAAGTTTTATTTCAATTTGGTCCATATGATTTTAAAATTTGTACGTTTAACCTTAATTTTTTTTTTATTAAATATGCCCACTTTTAGTCCTTAATACTAACGTGGATTGATTAGTTTAAAATAATTAAATTAGTTTCCACTAATTTTGCATCACAATGATTAATTCAACTTAATTTAAAAAGTTCACATCATAATTATTTTAAATTAGTTAACTGAAAGTTAACGTCAAATTCTATAGTGAACATTAGCAAAAACTCAATAGTAAAAGTGCATAATATTGAAATATATGGATTAAATAAAAATTAAATTAAAAATTATAAATATAACATTTTAAAATCTAGATACCACGTGGAAGTGAGACTCGAAACATAAAAATAAAAATTTAAGATTTAAAATTTAGAGACGAAATAGAAACTAAACTTGAAATCTAAGACTAAAAACATTTTGCTAATAATTTTATTTTAGGTCAGAGAGGAGTTCAATTTTATGGGTAAACTTATCCCACTAACCTCATGTTATTGAGACATCCAAAGGCCATGTTGACTTGTTTACAAAATCTCTTTCCATTACACCTTTTTTTGTATCTGAGAACCAAACTCTTGTATCAATTGCAAGCATTTATTTGAGGGTGATAATAAACCAATTAGTGTGTATTAATGGATTAGTTTTTAGAAAATCTACATTCTGTTTTATGTTTTCAGATTCATTTAATTCAACGAATATGTGTTTTGCAACAATCTAAATTCTATTTTTGAAAATCATTTTCGAATTCTATGATCGAATGGTATAAATTTTGAAAACAATAATTTTATGTTTTCATTGTATCTAGATTGAGTTTTGAATTTTAAAATAAAATAAAGACAAAAACACTTAGAACTACAATATGACATGTTATAAACTAATTAATTTTTTGAAAAGTAAAGTATGTATTATGTAATATATTATCAAATAATAATTATAGAAAAGAATTAAGATAAAAGATATTTATAAATAAACTAATAATATTTATTGTTAACTAATATTAGTGGATGACTACAACAAATTTTATGATTTATAAATATAATATCAATTACTTAAATTATAATCCAGTTTCTGAATCTGCTACCAAACACATATCTGAAAATATGAATCCGATTTCTACCAATCAGACCCTTAATAATTCAAACTAAATGAGAAATTATTTCTTCAAGAGAATAAACGATATTGTTGATGCTAGAATATAGGTGGGAAAAATGAGTCTAACCTTTTAGTGACAACAACGGTAAATTTGTTTGATAGAGAGAAGAATGTGACTTACATAATATTGAAGAAATTGGCACAAAAAAGAAGAGAGACAATCTTGGAAAAAAGAAACTTTTATTTAAGAAAAAACAAAGATGGACACTTTCGAGATAATACTTTTTTACTCTCTAACCCTCACTCACTTTTCTTTGCTAACTCTCTAAACTTTGCTTTCTTTCTTTCTTTGTTTGCTTTACAAATGAGGACACAACTTCTATTTATAGCCATGAGACCTTGGAGTCCTAGTAAAACTATATCTCTAGATTATTCTTAGGCTCTAAATATCTAAATATTTTGTTTATTCTTATTTAAAGGAATTCTCGAATTCCTTAACATAAAAAAAGCCTAGGATATTTCTAGACTTTTATTTGAGATATTTATTTACATACTTCAACATAATTCTAGAGAATTTTAATTTACATAACTATGTCATATAGTAGATACTTCAAGAACCTTCTAGAATAGTTAGTGTGATCTTCTACTTCAACACAAAATAGGAAGTGCACACCAGGGTAGTCCTTGCTTACACATGCTCTAATGCTTAAGTCAAAGAGTAAATGAGGACAACAAATTTTCTTGAATGGAAAGTAGACTTACATCGTCTGAAATTATAATGATATATTTATAGATGATCCTTCATCTCACTGGATCGGACCATGTGAGGAGCATGCCCAATTAATCATCTTGCTAGCTAGGCTCTTTGCCCTATGGATCAAATTCTGGCCTTAGGTACTACCTCTGACTCGAATCCTATTGTTGTCTTAGGATTTTTATTATTCTTCTTATTATATGTGTTAAATGTAATAGAAAAGGTAATAACTAAAAATTTAATTCTAATATTGGTCATTATGAACTTTTTATTCCCTAGTCAATACATTTATTCCTTCCCTTAATTAAGATTGGATATTCAGAATCTCACTCCCACATTTATTCTAGTTAAAAAAAAAAATTCAATAAAGTTTTTATTGTGAAATTGAGGAGCAGAACGAGAACATGGATATGGAGAAAATATAATATAATAATATTAAATATATAAATTATAATATAAAATAAAATAACTAAAAACATAAAATAACTAAAATTATAAAATTGGATAATATGTAAATTAATGGAATTTTGAAGTGGAATTCTCACCAATGTATGTGTAATTTTAAGATTCACCAAATACATTATTTTTTGGCAAAGTGGCAAGTAAGATGTGAACTTACATGGATACCAAATATGAATAATTACAAGGCATATGGACAACATGAAGGATGACACATAGCTTTGGGACACTAAGCAATGGACATCTATTTATTATTATAATATTCATAATACTCCCCCTTAGATGCCTATATATGAAATATGTCTCGTTAAAACTTTACTAGGAAAAATCCAATGGGAAAAAATCATAGTGAAGGAAAAAGAGTACATATTTCATATAATAGATACTCCTAAAAGAATACAATATATTTACTCTCCTCACAAAAACATCACTTAAGATCTCTGAGTCGAAACATTCTGATGTTGTACACCATTTTTTCAAAAGTTGTGGTTGGTAATGCTTTTGTAAATAAGTCTGCCAAATTATCCTTCGAACAAATTTGTTGTACAATAATGTCGCCATTTTTTTTCAAGATCATGAGTATAGAAAAGTTTCGGTGAAATATGTTTTGTTCTATCTTCTTTAATATATCCTCCTTTGATTTGGGCTATGCAAGCTGTGTTGTCTTCGTATAATATTGTTGGAAGATTTTTATTAGGAGACAAGTCAGACGTTTCATGAATGTGCTAAGTCATTAACCTTAGCCATACACATTCTCGACTAGCCTCGTGAATTGCAAGAATTTTAGCATGATTTGAGGAAGTGATCGTTATAGTGTGGTTCATCGATCGCGATGATATAGTAGTTTCTCCACATGTGAACAGATAACATGCTTGAGATCTAGCTTTATGTGGATCAGATAAATATCTAGAATCTGCATAACCAATAGATCAAAATTTGATTCATTTGAATAAAACAAACCCATATTGATTGTTCTTAAGAGATAACGGAGTATAAGCTTAATTCCGTTTCAATGTCTTTTTGTAGGAGAAGAACTATATCTAGCTAATAAATTGACTGAAAATGCAATATCCAGTCTTGTATTACTAGCAAGATACACGAGTGCACTAATTGCACTAAGATATGGTACTTCAGGGCCAAGAAGTTCTTCATTATCTTCTCGAAGTCGAAATATATCTTTCTTTATATCCAATAAACGGACTTCCATTGGAATATTTAATGAATTTGCTTTGTCCATATAAAATCTTTTCAAAATTTTTTCTTGTATAAGTTGACATGAATAAATATTTCAACTGCTTCAAATCAAGGAAAAATTTTGTTTTTCCGAGATCTTTCATCTCAAATTCTTTCTTAAGATATTCTATTACCTTTGAAAGCTCTTCAGAAGTTCCAATTATATTCAAGTCATCAACATATACAATTATATAGCAAATCCCGATTTTGATTTCTTTATAAAAACACACGTACATATTGAATTATTTTGATATCATTCTTTCAATAAATATCCACTCAAGCGATTGTACCACATCCGTCCTAATTATTTCAATCCAAATAGTGATCTTTGTAATTTTATTAAATACCATTCCTGGGAATTTGATGTATATGTTTCAGATACCTTAAATTCTTTTGGGATTTTCATATAAATATCATTATCAAGAGATCCATACAAGTATGTTGTGACTACATCCATAAGATGCATATCCAAACTTTTATACACAGTTAAGCCAATTAAATATCTTAGTGTAATTACATCCACCACTGGAGAATATGTTTCCTCATAATCAATACCAGGTCTTTGTGAACTTGTGCAATTAGTCTTACTTTATATCTTGTGACCTCATTATTTTAATTTATTTTCCTCACAAATACCCATTTGTAGCCCATAAGTTTAACACCTTGTAGTGTTCGGACTACTAGTCCAGAAACCTGACGTTTTGAAAGTGAGTTTAATTCTGTCTCGATTGCTTCTTTCCACTGAAGCCAATATTTTCTATGTCGACATTCTTCAACATATTTTGGTTTAGAATCCTCACTTTCAGATATAATATCAAGAGCAATATAATATGCAAAAATGTTGTCAATAATTATATTAGTACGATTCCATTTTTTTTCCTAACATGACATAGGTTATTGAAATCTCATTATTATCTTTAGGTATTTCATCTTCCTCACTAGTCATGTCGAGGATTTCTTCATGGGTATTTACATCCTCAACCAAATCTTTTTCACTATTAATTATTTTTTGCTTTTGAGGATTTTTTTTGGAACCCACTGGTCTACCATGCTTCTGGCGTGTTCCAGACTCATCAGTCACAACTTGTTGTGTTGATTTTTGATGAAACATTTGCAGTTGTATATGTGACCTAGTTACTTTCTTTGCATTTATAAATGTATCTGGTAATTGATTTGCTATTTTTGTAAATGAATTATTTTCTAAACTTCAAGTTCACACTAATCTATATGGGGATCTAAATGAGACAATAACAATGCATTCCATGTAATTTCTTTTTTCAACTTCTTAATTCCCCCTAATGTTGGAAAATTTGTCTCATTAAAATGAGAATCAATAAATTGTGCAGTAAATACATCACTCGTCAGGGGCTCAAGATATTTAATAATTGATGGGGAATCATATCCAACATATATTTCTAACCTCCTCTGAGGACCCATTTGAGTGTGTTGTGGTGGAGCAATTGGAACAAATACTGCACACCCAAAAAATCTCAAATGGAAAATATTTGGCTCATGACCATAAGCTAGTAATGGCGAGTACTTATGATAAGCTACTAGCATAATGCATACAAGTGATGCTGCATGCAAAATAACACGTCCCCATATAGATGAAAGAAGCTTAGCTCTCATAAGTAATGGTTTTGCAATTAATTGAAAACATTTTATAAATGATTATGCTAAACCATTTTGTGTATGAACATGAGCTACAGGATATTCAACAGTTATCCCAATTGACATACAATAATTATCAAAAGCTTGGTATGTAAATTCACCGACATTATCAAGATGAATGGTCTTAATTGTATAATCAAAAAATTGTGCTCTTAACTTAATTATTTGAGCAAGTAATCTTGTAAATACAAGATTTCAACTTGATAATAAGCACATGTGTGACCATCTATTAGATGCATCTATTAATACCATAAAATATCTAAATGGTCCACTTGGTGGATTAATAGTTCTACATATATCACCATGAATTTGTTCTAAAAATGCAGGTGATTTAGTCTCCACTTTAGCTAGTGATGATCTAATTATCAATTTTCATTGAGAGTAAGTATCACATGATAATTTATTAGATTGAAAAAACTTCTGGCTCTTTAATGGATGTCCATTGGAATTCTCGATAATTCTCCTCATCATTATAGATCCTAGATGACCCAATCGGTCATGTCAAATTGTAAATATGTCTGGATTCATGAATTTCAAGTTCATTGTTGTATATGTTTCAATTACTCGTATATGAGTATAATATAATCTAGAAGATAAAGTAGACAACTCTTCCAATATATGTTTTTCATTTGAGACAGTGGATATGATATATAGATATTCCACATTATTCTTACTATCAGTCTCAATATGATAACCATTGCAACGTATATCTTTAAAACTTAGAAGATTTCTCTTTGATTGACTAGAGAACAATGCATTGTCAATTATAAATTTTGTTCCTCTAGGTAAAATAATATTTGATTTTCCAAAACCTTCAATCAAGTTTGCAGAACCTGATATTGTATTTACTTTTGCTTTCAGCATTGTCAATTTGGAAAAATATTTTTTATTTGTAATTATTGTGTGTGTAGTTGACTGTCTCCCAGATATAGATATTTTTTGCTCATTTTTTAATCACCCAACATATGAAAATGATTCATATTTCTTCATTAAAAGAAAATAATTACGATAAAAAAAACAACACTTAAAATATACAAAAGTTACTAAAAAAACATGAAGATAGGTAAAAGAAAACAATAACATTAAGTCTAGATATTTTCAAAATCAAAAGAAACTCTTGATATTCCATCAACTGCGCCAATCTTTTCTTCAGGAGATTCAAAGAAGTCCACTACATCTAAATTTGTCATATGAGATGGGTCAAATATATCATTATCATGGTATGCAAAATTTGCTTCCATGTTTTTTTCCTTTTTCCTTCAAGGAAGCTTGATAAAGGTCAACTAAGTATTTTGACGTATCTGATCAATGCCCAGTCTCCGCATCGGAAGCATTTATTTTCAACACTTTTTGAACTCTTATTTTGTGGAGCTTTTCCTTTGTGATGATCATTTTGTGTGGTTTTTTTAAAATTTGAATGATTAAAACGATCACCATGAAAATAATAATTATTTCTTCCTCTGCCACGATCACGACCTCGATCGCGACCACGACCTCGACTACGATTATCTTTAAAGTTCACAACATTCATTTCAGGGAATGGTGTCGTTCCGATTGGTTGAGATTCATGATTTTTCATCAATAACTCGTTATTTTGTTCGACCACGAGAAGACATGAAATTAATTCAGAATACTGTTTAAAACCTTTCACTCGATATTGCTGTTGTAGGAGCATATTCGAGACATGAAATGTAGAAAATGTCTTCTCTAACATATCAGCATCATTATTTTTTTCTTTGCATAACAACAATTTGAATTGATTTTAAATAATGCAGTGTTGTAGTCACTTACTAATTTGAAATCTTGTATCCCCAAATACATCCCCATAACGATTTATTATTATAGTATTCATAATAACTTTAAATATAAAAATGGTATGATAAGTAAAGGAAATTTTAAGAAAATCAAATTAAGTCTATTGGACCAATAATAACATCTAAACCTAAACTATAAATTAAAATATCATTTTGGTTTGAACTTATTTTATTTTAGCTCTTGTTTTTAGTACATGTTATTATAGTTAAAGTACTTTCAAATGTTTATTTAATCCACATATATATACTTTCAATAAATCATAGAATTAACATCTTTTTAATTTAACAATTGAGGATCAAATCTCATCAATCTTTAAGATAATAAGTGGTGTCTTTGTCTATATTCACATGAGATTTAAAAAAATATTCAGTTTGTAGAATGAACTTGAATTGTATTAATTTGTAGTGTATATTAGAGTATAATTTTTAATATATGATTCTCTGTTTCTATGTCTCATATGTATACTAGCCTCAAGGGATAAAATGCTTATTCTCGAGTAGAATTAGTTTGTTGATCTTGTTCGATTGACCTTTAATTTGTTATTCTTGTACGTTGGATCGACTCTAGGCTTGTTGATCTTGTACGTTGGATCAACTCTTGACTTGTTGATCTTGTTGAAGAATTTGATTGAAAATTTTATGTTTTTATTTATTTATTTATTTTCAAAGCATTGTTGGTTTTCAAAGAAACTTAGATCATCAAGGGTTTTAGAAAGCTCTTCGATCTTCAAGACTTCAAGAAGTCTTGATCTTCTAGAAATTTTTTAATGTTATGGGTTCTAAAGTTTATGAATCCCTAAAATGGATAGAGTTCATCTATTTATAAAGTTTTCCATGACAGTGTGGTTCTGGGGTGGGTTAGTTTTGGGTCTGATGTATTAGGTTTGGGCTTTATTGGACTGTGTTTAACTCTTTACATTTGGGTTTTGAACCAAATTATCATTTGATGAAGAGCTGACAAAGAGAATAATAAATTTTGAAGTTTCATTTGAAAAATGGTAAAAAGATTTCAAAATTATAAAAATAGCAAAACGAATTTAAATAATAGAAAACAATAATTAGTAAATGAGCAAACCACCCTAAGAGCAATTAAACGAGAATTTAAAAATATAATGCTTAAAAAATAACTTGAATACCACAAATACATTGTAGCTAAACATTTCACAAGAAATAATTAAAAATCACCTCTTATGGTCCTTCATGCTTCCAGTTATCAATATATGACGTGTGCGTGTGAGGGAAGCTAATGACCAAGCGGCAATGATCATCAGAAGCTTATGGATGTCCACAACAATGGACTTCCTCCAAGGTGAGAGGAAAGTTGATTGTGCTAGTGAGGTTATTGTTGGCAAGTGAGTATTTGAAAAATCAACCTTTGGATAATGTGACTAGACAAAGAGAATCCGTTAAAGACAAGTTTAGAAACCCAATTAGATTTAATATTGTGTTTGACATCAATTCCAGAGCATCATTGTTGAAAGCGGTGTTCAAAGCATAAACAAAAGTAAGAAACATGGGTGTGAGACCAAACCGCGACCTAGCGAGAATGATTGTCAGAAGCTAGCTGATCGAATTCGAGGGAGGGTTGCTAAACCAACTGTGGTAGACATGAGATTCAAGAGGAGAGAGATTTGGAAAAGGGGCAACAACTAACTAAAAGAAAAAAAGAAGAAGAGATTTGTGGGTTTTCATTATTTTATTTTATTTAGATTGTTGAGTAATATATATATTATTATAATAAATTGCAAACAACCAATATTTGATCTCGAAGATGTATGGTAGAGTTAAATTTTCTTTAATTTTTTTTATTGACTAAAATTCTATTAAAATTTATTAGATTTTAAAAGGAAATCTAGAATTTAAAATTCTATTAAAATTTATTCTGACGCATGGATTTTAAAAAAAAAAATCTAATTTTTCTTTTAATTCTCTCTCTATATATATATATATATATTCCTCAATCCTTTTCTATCTCAAATTCTAAACTTTTATCAACATAGAATAAAAAATTTCATATCCAAAAATTTCAACCGTGATAAAAAAGTGTATAAAAAAATGAAAAAAATTACATGAATCTGAATCAAATTGAAAGAAGGTTACAATGTGATAAGAAAGTGTATAAACAAATAAAAAAAAATAAAATTAGATCAAATTTGATTAACGAAAGATATATTTGAATATATATTGGTGCAGAAAAATCAGGAAGGTATAAAATTATGTTATAATTCGAAAAATGATACTTATAACTTCGCCTTACAATTACACTGTATATGTAAATATATACTCTTATAACTAAGAATTGCAAACAATGTTGGTTAAAACCTCATAATTTTACATTACTATTATAATATATATTGGTAAAAATCTCATAACTATGCATTACAATTACACTGTGTGTAGTAAATTAGTTTTTATTTATTTATTTATTTTTTTTTAACAAGGCACATGTATTTTTTTAACCATTACTCTCTCTATATATATACATGTACATGTGCGCGTGTGCACACATATACAAACTTTTTTGAAAAATTAAATCTAATAGTAATATATGTATCTCAACAACTTTTTTTTTAATAATAATAATAATAATATATCATGAGATAAATTGGGAAAATTTTGAAAATATGAAAAAAATTACAATTAATTTAATAACAATATGTATAGAATAATGAAAATATTAAGATACAATTAAATGTGCCCACAAACATTTAAAATAATTATTGATTAGTAAGATAAAATCAAAGTTGATGATAAAAGATAAATTCAAATTTAAAATTGGGACGAAAAATAAAGAAAAGATTGGTTTATTTAGAATCAATTTGAAAGGTAGTTATCAAAATCTAGTTTGATAATAAAATATAAATTGAATTTCAAAAGGGCAAAAAAATTCGAGATGGTGCTCATTTTTTGTTTTGGCAAATCTAATAGGTTATAATATGTTAACATATGCTGAACCAATTACACTATATTTTTTTATCTCGGTTATTAATCAATCTGATTATTAATACTAATGGATTTGATTTTCCACCAAATCTAAGGATATATTATAAATCAAAATCAAAATGGTGATAAATGAATTAAAGATGATTAATTCTGAATATTTCGAAAAAAGGTTAAATCATATCTAATCTGATATGAAACCACAAATTTTAATTTCAAAATGAAAAAAAAATTTGGCACTTTATCTCCTGGATCCGTTAGGTTGAAATCTCACAACCAATGATTCCAATTACATTGTATTTCTATTGAGAATTAATACACGGTCCCATAACCAAAGACTCCATTTACACTATATTTCTATTGAGAATTGATACACGGTATAGTAATTACACAACTATTTAAAAAGCTGTTATTCAACCATACTAGGGACAATTTGGGGATTAAAAAAGTATATGTCATGTGTGCAGCACGCTTTTGTCAAAAATCTTATTAATTCTGTTTGTTGACTAAAATCAAGAGCACCCCTTTGATTTTGTTATTTCCTCCATTTTCTCATTGATGAACTTTGCTAGGCCTATTTAAACTTGGGCTCAAATACCATCCAATTCACTTATACCAAAGTTAGGTTAAATGACTATGATGAAGATATGTGACATTATTTGAATTTTTTAATTTTTCTGTTTTCAATTTAATTTAGATTTTAGAATATATGTCAAATCGCAATTGATCCCAAATTTAATAATATGTAATCTTTTATTAGTTTAAAAATAATGATGATAATTTTTGCTATAAATAAAAATAATAATGCTGATAATTGTGAGTGGTCAAAATTTCTCGTTCAATAATCTACCAAGGTATAAAATTGACCTATATTGCTATATTAGGGTTAACTTTTTGTGAACCCCGAATCCTAATTTCTCTACTTGAGTATGTTCCCTACTTAGACTAGTGTGGAAACTAGTGTGGAATGGTAGAGGAAAAAGTGGAGATTTGAAGAAAAGCGGAAATTTGGAAGTTTAACTTTTGGGAAAATTTGGAAATTTGGCTAAGTATAAATTTTGTGTGTTGATGCGTTGGAAAAGTGGTGTTGATGCGTTGGAAGAGTGGTTGAAGATGGCATGCGGCTGAAGGAAGAAAGATGGAGGTGATGCGTTGGAAGGCAGCCCATGCGTCGAGTAGCCTTGACTAGACGACCATGCGTTGAGCGCACTGCCGAGCGGCCACGCCCATGCGCTGAGCACACTGCCGAATGGCCACGCCCGTGCGTTGAGCGCACTGCCGAATGGCCACGCCCGTGCGTTGAGCGCACTGCCGAGCGGCCACGTCCATGTGTTGAGAGCCCTGCCGTGCGTCGAGGTGCCTTGCCATGCAGCCAAGCGCGCAGCCCATGCGGCCAAGCACAACCATGTGGGCGAGCGAGCGAGTGATGGCCAGCATACGCCGCATGCCCATGCGTCAAAGCAGCACACCTATGCGCGGAAGCACCCGACCAAGCATCAAGGCGTCGCGTGCAGCCCATGCGGCCAAGCACGCCTAATGCATCGAGCGGCCAGCATGCCCATGCGTCGAGCGACCAGCCTATGCAGTGCGCCTATGCGTTAGTGGTCAGTACAATGTGCCCATGCCAAGCAAGCCGTGCAATGCTACCTAGTGAGCCATGCATCGAGGATGGATGCGTTGGTGATGGTTAGCTCTTGCGATGGCTAAGTTGAATTGTGATGGTAGTGATTTGGCTTGCTATGCTTTGATGATAGGCTATGTGTTGAGTATGGATTATGTGTTGAACATCCAAGAGTTGGACGCATACAAGGGATGAGATCAGCAGGAGAACATCATCAAAACCATGTGTCTTCTTGGAAGGAAAGCCTTAAGCCTTAAGAATTTGAGGTGGTGGCATCTGATTAGAAGCTCATGCATTGGCTACACAGGAGGAAGACACTTAGCTTGCGATGATCACAACATTGCGTTGATGGGGTGAGAAGGAGACACTTAGCCATGTAGCCAAGTAGGTGGTGTCAACTCTAGAGAAGGTTTAGATGCCTATAAATAGAGCCAAGAGACTTCATTTTTAGTTCACAATTCAGAAATACCGTAAAAAGAGTGGGAAAGTTAAGCAAACCTTGTGTTGGAGCCATGCATTAGTCATAGAGGACGCATTGGACAGTGAGGTCTGAAGAGGATGCATTAATTTGGGATGAGGAGTTCTCCCAATTTACTCGTGCGTTTGGAGTGATTCCAAAGCCACCTGAAATCTCTAAAAGTCTAGTTTTCAGGATAGGGCTGTTGGAAGAAAAGCTCGAAGGGATCGGCTGGAAACTGAGAAGAATACAGAAGGGTCAGGCTATCGGATCAGTTTGAGCCAGTCTTGAAGATTCTGTGATTCCGGCCAAACCACAAGAAGTTCTGAGCTAAAAAGCTTCCTAAGACATTTTAAAATTTTTTTGTAGAAGGAAGTATTTCAAAATAAGGTCCAGAAATATGAGCAATCTAAGCTGTAAATTGAATATGGATTTTAGGGGTGAAAAGGGAGCCCGAGGTAGAAAAGGGAGCTACTAGAGTGAAAAGCTCCTAAGCAATCAAGGTGAGTGGCTAAAACGTTTTGACTAAAATATTTGCTTAAAATGTTTGATTACAACGTGTTATAGAAAGCATGTTTTAAAGAAGATTACTCTCATGCCAACTAGTTTTACAAGTAATTTCCAAGCAAACCATGAGTTATGTTTTAAACACATGCATGTGTGAGAAATTGTTGAAAAGGGATTTATATGTGTTAAATATACTCAACATGCGTTGGTACCTTTAAAGCCATGTTTTTATATGTGTTATACTTTACATGCTTTGAAGAGAAAGTCATTTATGACTAGTTTTACTTAAAACGCGATACTGAAGGATATTTGAGAAGGTATCCACCCAACTAGATACTGAAAGACATTTGAGAAGGTATCTATTGGTACTGAAGAACGTTTGAGAAGGTACCAAACCAACCAGATACTGAAGGACATTTGAGAAGGTATCTGAACCGAAGTACCTAAGGTATGACAGTACTTAGTATGGCCACATGCACGTAGGAGTTAGAGTCAGAGATTGAGCAAAAGGGTTATCTCTTGACTAACAGTTGGTGTTGGGATTGTTTTATCCACAGTAAGGGTTATTCTCAACTGAGAAATAGTTTTACTGTTTTATGATTAAAATAGCTTTATATGTTTTATGCTTGGAAAATGTTTATACTGCAGTACAAGTACTGTAGAAGCTTATATTTCAGTTAAACTCTTTATTGAGATTTTGCATGAGAATTAATTATGTCACTCACTGGGCACAAGCTCACCTCGTTTTCAAATGTTTTCTTCCCCCCCCACAGGTAGCGGTCAAATCCTCTAAAGATAGCTCTACATCTGCTATGCCACTAAAGGAATAAGAGATTTGTAACCCGTCGGTTTAGGTAGTTACTGTTAATATTGTACACATGTTATTGTTGTTCATATAGGGACTAGGGTTTTTGGTTTTGGGACTTGTGAATCTAGTGTTGTAATGACTCTAAATATGTTATGTTTCTGAATTAATAAATTTTGGCCTAAAGACATTCCGCTGTATATAAATTATATTTTGGTATCAGAGTTATTCTGCAAGAGTTATTAGGCAGTAAGTGTCAGCCAAAGGATTGATAACTGCTGTAGTCGCGCCCTTCTCTAGGCTAAGAGGATGGTCTGGGGCGGGATGTGACAACTTGGTATCAGAGAAAAGGTTTACGTAAAACCTGAGAGAAGGTTGAGTATAAAGTTTGGGTTGATACTAGCTTGGTATCAGAGCAAAGGTATACGTAAACTTGGGAAAAGTTTGAGCTAGCATAAGGTTTGGATGAAAGAGAGAATTCATGCATTAGATTAAGTCCCATAGATAAGTCCCTAACATGTGTACTTAATAATTAGGCAAAGATGCTGAGAAGAAGTGGCAAGCGGAGCAAGCAGACTGAGGAGAGGAATGTTGACCCTACCAGCGGAGGTCCTGAAGTTGGACGGGACCCAGATCCGAAGAGGAAAAGAGTTAGAGACTTAGTAGAGTAGGAAGCAACTTCTGCAAACGAGTCGAGTACACCAAGGGTAGGTGTAGAACCCCAGATGGAGGATTGAGTATTTGATAGAATCACTCAAAGATTGGTGGCAAGTGTAGGATCGATTCAAAACGATCCAGAAAAGAATTTCGACGTTGAGAGGCTGAAAGCTTTAGGAGCCACGACGTTCAATGGAGCCACAGATCCAGTAGATGCTGAGATCTGGTTGGATTTGATTGAGAAATGTTTTAAGGTTATAAGGTTTCCTAAGGACCATAAGGTCGAGCGACATTCTTGCTGCAGAAAGGGGTTGAAAAGTGGTGGAAAGTGATAGAAGCCAGAAGGAATAGTTCGGAAACTATGACTTGGTTTGAATTCAGACAGGTATTTGAGGATAAATACTACCCTAGTTCTTTTAAAGAAGCAAAGAGGGAGGAATTCCTTAGGCTAACTTAGGGAGTGATGACGGTTGCTGAGTATGAACAAAGATTTACTGAGTTATCTCAGTATGCCCTTCCGATCATCGCAGAAGAAAATGAGAGGTGTAGAAGATTTGAGAATGGCCTAAGAAGGAAGATACGTACATCCATCATCTCTACATCCAACTGGGTAAATTTCACTCAGTTAGTTGAGACCGCTATCCGAGTAGAGCAGAGTGTAACGAGGGAAGATGTACTCCAGCCAGGTGAAGGACAGTTTAGAATGCCTGGAGAAACGAGAAGTAAGAGATTTAGACCCCCGTTCTCTGGACAATCAGGTGTAAGGAGTTTTGGAGGCACGAGCCAATAAAGTTCAGGTCGAAAGAGGTCAAGACCTGCAGCTGGACCAAGTGATAGATCAGTATCAGGTCGTGCTAGCGAGTCAGTAGCTAGCACAGGGAGGAAACCACTTTATATAAACTGTGGAAGGCCTCATACAGGAGTATGTTATGGCAATAGGAATATGTGTTTCCAGTGCGGACGAGCGAGGCAATTCAAGAGAGATTGACTTTAGCTAGGTCATGAAGCACAGAGTGAGCAAAGAGGAGTTACCCAACCTAGAGCGACCAGAACTAGAGGTGAGGGATCCAGTGTAGCTAAGCAAAAAGGGGTAGCTAGACGGCCTCAATAGCAACAGCAACAGCAACAGCAGCAGGGTAGAGTATACGCTATGACACACTAAGAAGTGGAAGAGGTTTCAGATGTCGTAACTGGTACGATAGCTTTATGTAATCAATCCGCTTATGCATTATTTGATCCTGGTGCTACGCACTCATTCATATCTAGCATGTGTGCATTACATATAGATAGAGCGCCTGAATGTATGAATGAGGATTTGTTTATCTCTACGCCTGTAGGAGATACTCTAGTTGTACATGAGTTTTACAGGAATTGTGAAGTAATTCTTGGAAATAAGAGTTTTTGGGTTAACTTGATTCCATTAGAATTACTAGAGTTTGATGTTATCCTAGGTATGGATTTCCTAAGTGAACACTATGCCACTATGGATTGTTTTAAGAGAGAAATAGTGTTTAGGAAACCAGGAGAAAAATAGATAACCCTGGTAGGAAATAAAAGAATACTTCCAGGAAACTTAATATCAGCAGTAAAGGATAGGAAATTTTTGAGTAAGGGATAGGAAGCCTATTTAGCCTATGTAGCAATTTCACAGGATAAGAAACTGAGACCTGAGGATGTACCTGTGATACAAGAATTCTTAGATGAGTTCCCTGAAGAATTATCAGGCTTACCACCTGATAGGGAAATAGAGTTTATTATTGAGTTAGTTCCGGGTACAACACCTATATCCTAGGCACCATATAAGATGGCACCAACGGAACTGAAAGAGTTAAAAGTTCAGTTACAGGAACTTGTAGATAAGAGGTACATTAGACCTAGTGTGTCGCCTTGGGGAGCGCTAGTCTTGTTTGTTAAGAAGAAAGACGGTACTCTTAGATTATGCATAGACTATAGACAGTTGAGTAAGGTGACCATTAAGAATAAGTACCCATTACCTCATATAGATGATCTCTTCAATCAGTTAAAGGGAACCATGGTGTTCTCTAAGATAGATTTGAGATCGGGTTATCACCAGTTGAAGGTGAAAGACACAGATGTTCCAAAGACTGCATTCAGAACTAGGTATGGACATTATGAGTTCCTAGTAATGCCGTTTGGATTGACAAATGCTCCCGCGGTATTTATGGACTTGATGAATAGGATATTTCATCATTATTTGGATCAGTTTGTGATAGTTTTCATAGATGATATACTAGTGTATTCTAGTAGTGCAGAGAAGGACAAAGAACATCTGAGGATGGTGTTACAGATTCTAAGAGAAAAGAAGTTATATGCCAAATTTAGTAAGTATTTGTTTTGGTTAAATCAAGTCATATTCCTTGGGCATATAGTTTCAGCTGACGAAGTTAGCGTTGATTCCTAAAAGATAGAAGTAATAGTCGACTGGGCACGATCCTTGAATGTAACCGAAGTACGCAATTTTCTGGGTTTAGCACGTTATTATAGAAGATTCGTGAGGGATTTTCTAAGATAGCTCTTCCATTGACAAACCTAACCAGAAAAGATGCGAAGTTTCAGTGGTCGCCAGAATCTGAGTATAGTTTTCAAATATTGAAACAGAGATTAGTGTCAGCACTAGTATTAACTCTACCTACAACAGGTAAAGAGTTTGAGGTTTATTGTGATGCATCTCGACAAGGGTTAGGATGTATGCTGATGCAGGAGCGAAAGGTAGTAGCTTATGCTTCTCGACAATTAAAGAAGCATGAATGTAACTACCATACACATGATTTAGAGTTAGTAGCAGTCGTGTTAGCTCTAAAGTTGTGGAGACATACCTGTTTGGTGAGCGATGTCATATATTCACGGATCATAAAAGTCTAAAGCATATCTTTGATCAGAAGGAACTGAACTTGAGACAAAGAAGATGGCTCGAGTTGATCAAGGATTATGACTGTACCATTGACTATCACCTAGGTAAAGCAAATGTGGTAGCTGATGCTTTAAGTTAAAAAATTAGATTAGCTAGAGCTAGTATCAATTAAGTGAAGGGTACACTGATTCATGAGTTGTATAATGCTAGGGCAGCATTATCGATCGGTCAAAAAAGAGGGTTATTAACTTCATTTCAAGTGCGTCCTATGCTCGTAGAAGATATTCTACATGAGCAGTTAAAGGATTCTAATCTTTAGAAGTTAGCTGAAGAAGTAGATAAAGGATTAAGGATTGACAACCAATTAAGAGTTGACAGAGTGCTATTGAAAGAAGGTAGGATATGCGTACCTAAGGACTTAGCACTTAAACAAGCTATTCTAGAGAAGGCACATAGTTCGGCCTATACTATGCATCCAGGCAGTACGAAGATGTACAGAACATTAAAGAGATCATACTGGTGGCCTGGTATGAAAAGAGAAATAGCGGAGTATGTTGACAGGTGCCTAATATGTCAACAAGTTAAACCAGAAAGACAAAGGCCAGCAAGATTACTTAATCCACTCCTAGTACCAGAGTGGAAATGGGAGCATATTACGATGGATTTCCTGTTTGGATTACCTAAGACACCAGCGAGCTATGATGGTATATGGGTAATTGTGGATAGATTGACAAAAACAGCTAAGTTTTTACCTGTTAAGTTACTTATACCCTAGACCAATTAGCCAAGTTGTATGTTGATCGAGTCATAAGTCAGTTTGGAGCTCCAGTTTCAATTGTATCAGATCGAGACTCCAGATTTACATAAAAGTTTTGGCCTAGTTAGAGCTATGGGAACCAAGTTATATTTTAGTACCGCTTTTCATCCACAGACGGATGGTCAATTTGAGCGGACAATCCAGACATTAGAGGACATGCTGAGAGCATGTATATTGCAATTCAAAGGCAGTTGGGATACACATCTGTCGTTAATCGAATTTATGTATAACAACAGTTACCATTCGAGTATCGGGATGTCACCGTATGAGGCATTATACGGAAGACCATGTAGGACTCCGATATGTTGGAATGAAGTGGGTGAAAAGAAATTACTAGTTCCAGAACTTGTGCAACAGACATCAGACAACGTTAAAATTATAAGAGATAATCTTAAGACGGCCCGAGATAGGCAAAAGAGTTACGCCGATAAGCGGAGAAGAGAATTGGAGTTTAAAGTTAGTGATAAAGTATTTCTGAAGTTATCTCCATGGAAAGGAATACTCAGGTTCAGTAGGAAAGGGAAATTAAGCCCAAGATATATTGGACCGTACGAGATAATAGAAAGAGTTGGCCCAATGGCATATCGATTGGATTTGCCTCAAGAATTATCTTGTATTCATGATGTGTTTCATGTGGCAATGCTTAGAAAGTATGTGCCCGATCCTAACCATGTGTTGCCTAAGCAACCGGTACAGTTGAGAGAAAATTTGTCTTATGAAGAGGAACCAGTAGAGAATCTGGACAGAAAGGAACATGTCTTAAGGAATAAGACAATCCCATTGGTAAAGGTACTATGGCGGAACCATAGCACTGAAGAAGTGACGTGGGAAGCTGAAGAGCAAATCAGAAACAAGTACCCGCAGTTGTTTAGTTGACAGACTTGCAGTGAAATTTCGAGGACGGAATTTTTATAAGGGGGAGGTAAATGTGAACTCCGAATCCTAATTTCTCTACTTGAGTATGTTTCCTACTAAGACTAGTGTGATGAGTTGGTCGTTGGGTTAGAGCTAACGAAAAAGCCAGGGCTTGTATCTTAGCAAGTATATCTGATGTACTTAATAAGAAACATGAAGTAATGCCCACTGTCAATGAGATAATGACGTCGCTCAAGAGATGTTCGGGCAATAACCGTCATCCTCTGTTCGACATGAAGCCATTAAATATCTTTATAGTACTCGCATGAAAGATGGTACTAATGTTAGAGAACATGTTCTCGATATGATGGTTCATTTAATATTGCTGAGGCTTATGAGGCCACAATAGACAAAACCAGTCAAGTCAGTATGATATTAAAATCTCTGTCAAAGAGTTATCTATCTTTTCGAATCAATGATGTTATGAACAAAATTACTTACAATTTGACTACACTGTTGAACGAACTGCAGGCTTATCAGTCTATGATGAAACTTAAAGAAAGTGAAGTAAGCGTTATTTAACGACCTAAAATTTTATTCAAAGGTTCTTCGTCTGGAACAAAATCCGCTGATAAAAAGAAGTATTTCCCCATCTTCAAAAGTAAAAAATGTAAAAATGAAGAAGAAGGGTAAAAGGAATAAGAAAACCACTGCAAAGAAAAATAAAAATAAAGCTCCCAGAGGGAAATGTTTCCATTGGCTCAAGTATTGGGAGATGCCAAGCTATTTTTTGAAGAACCTTTCATCTAAGTTATAAATGTATATTATGTACCTAAGATGAAAAGAAACTTAATCTCCATTTTCTGTCTGCTAGAAAATATGTACAGAATATCTTTTGAATTTAATGAAGTATTTTTTTTCAAGAGGTATTCATATTTGTTCTGCAAGACTCGAAAATAACTTGTACATATTAAAACCAATTGAAGCAAAGGCCATTCTAAATATAAAGATGTTTAAAATAACTGAGACTCATAATAAAAGACGGAAAATTTCTCCTAACGCCTATCTTTGGCACCTTAGATTTGGTCACATTAATCTCAACATGATTGAGAGATTGGTTAAAATGGCCATCTAAGTCAGTTAGAAGATAATTCTTTACCTCCATGTTAATCATGTCTTGAGGGAAAAATGACGAGAAGATCTTTTTTCGTGCCAAAGAACTTTTCAAACTTATACATTCAGACTTATGTGGTTCGATGAATGTAAAAGCACGAGAAGGATATCAGTATTTTGTCAGTTTTATTGATGATTACTCTAGATATGGCTACATTTACTTAATAAGTCACAAGTTTAAAACTCTTGAAAAGTTCAAAGCATTTAAGACTGAGACAGAAAACTTTTTAAGTAAAAGAATTAAAACACTTCGATCTAATCGAGGTGGTGAGTATATAGATCAATTCCAAAACTATCTAGTAGATGATGAAATTCAATCCTAACTCACAACACCTAGAACACCACAAAAAATGATGTTGTAGAAAGGAGAAATCGAACCTTGTTGGACATGATCAGATCAATGATGAGTTACACTCAGTTACCTCAATCCTTTTGGGGGTATGCAGTACAGACTGCGGTAATATATTTTGAATGTCGTTCCCTCAAAAAGTGTTTAGAAACACTGCATGAGTTATGGAAAGGACGCAAAAGTAGTTTACATCATTTTCGTATCTAGGGTTGTCCAACACACATGTTGGTACAAATGTAGGGACTATGTGCTTGTGTATGGACCTAAAGATTTGACCCTTACTCGATACATTGATTATGATTTCTAGACTGATGTAGATTCGAAGAAATATACTTCAGGATCAGTTTTCACTCTCAATGGAGGAGCTATAGTTTGGAGAAGAATTAAATAGAGTTGTATCGCTGACTTCAACGATGGAAACAGAATACGTAGCTGCATGTGAAGCTGCTAAAGAAGCAGTATGGCTACACAAATTCTTGGTTGACTTGGAAGTTGTTCCAGATATGTACATATTCATCACATTATATTGTGACAATAGTGGTGTCGTTGCCAACTCCAAAGAACCAAGGAGTCACAAACGTTGAAAACATATTGAAAGAAAGTACCATCTCATCAGAGAGATAGTGCACTGAGGAGACGTGGTCGTCACGAAGATAGCCTCTGAAGACAACTTTGATGATCCATTTACAAAGGCCCTCTTGGCTAAAGTGTTTGAGGGCCATCTGGTTGGACTAAGACTATGAGCAACATAATCTAGGGCAAGTGGGAGATTATCTATGGAATTATAGATGCCCTAGTTTATTTTATTTTCCCTCTATGTTTCTCAACATTATAAACATTGTATATATTTGTATATTTATTCTCACTGGAGTTTTAGTCCAAGTGAGAGATTGTTGGGAATGTCCTAGAACTCACATTTCGTTAATTTCGTGTTAAACATTCTATTTATCAATAAAATATTATTGAGTATCTTATTTGATAAAGTTGTTGATATTGCATCCTATTATGAAAATCCAATAAACATATCCATGACTATAGTATGAATACTTTAACTTATGTGGTGACAAAAATAGGATCAAGTTAATAGTATATAACCTAAATGGTCTATAAGTATATGGATGAAATTGGATATCTCATCCTAGTAACACTATTGGATGCAGCCTATTTTGTATAGGTAATACAAATGATGTGATCTACAGATCATTCAGGTAGAGACTTGTGAGTGAAGGCATCCTATGCAGTGAGTTTGCATAAAGACTGGACCTCGAAATAGTCACTTTTCTTTATAACGACCGTTTACTGTTAAAACTGACTATTTCATACTAAAGTAACCTAGGATAACTCAATCTTAATCCTGAGATAGCAATGTGATGGAACTGTTATCAATGAGCACCTCTGAGCGAAAGCAAGATCATTCCAAACTCATTGTGATAGAAATATCGCATTCACAATCAAACATACTAGTTATGCATTTAGTAACAAATTACAACATGCTTTGAACTTTAAACAACAAGGGAACGAGATACATACCAGTTGAAGAACTCTTCTTCACTTTAAATCTTTCTCTTGGCGAAGGATTGCACCTCTTACTCTCGTTGTGTAAGCCAAACCAATCGTCCACCAAATCTCGCTGTCGTCTATATTGGGGTTGATGCCCTAAAGTCTCGTGTCCTGTAGTTTGTAAACAGTTTGTACAAACACTTGTGTTGTTAATATATGATATTTACTTCACATCTTGTATTTTGCTTATTTATTTGTTTTATTTGCTTTACCACAAACTAATAAACATAAAATCCCTGGTTATCTGTATGTTGACTAGCATGTATGTGGTGACATTACAAGTGGATCATGTCTTGAGTGATAACCAAAATGGTCTGTAGTATATGGATGAAGGAGGGAAACCTTATCCTGGTAACGTTATGGACACGACCCACTTTGTGGAATGGTCACAAAGTGTTGTGACTTGTCACAGATGGTCTGATCCTGAATCATTCGTGTTGGGGACATGTGAGCGGGGGCGTCCTATACAAATAGTTTGTATAAGACCTAACCACGAAGTGTTAACGTCTCGTTATATAACACCGTTCATGACAGAGACTTCATTTCACTAGGATGACAGGTAACATGACCTCAATCCTGAGTGAGTTGGGAACTTCTGCCATTGAGGGCGGTCCTTTGATTTGTATGGGTGCGATTGGTCAGGTCGCTGATTCAAACCTACTATTTTGAGGATTCGTCTGATTTGGGAGCTGGAAACTCAGCTACACAAGATGGAATTAACTTCTTCCCCTAGGAAGGGGTAAGTAGATAGATGGCTTCCTTAAGGCCTGATTCCGAGGCTTGAACGATGTGGTGCCACACACCTTCTCCTGGCCCAAGAGGTGTTCACACATAGTTGGACTATGTTGTATTGTTCATTAGAGGAATCAGTGGTACTTAAGGAGTGAGATGTAACTACAGGGGCAAAAAGGTAATTTGGCCTAGCTGTACTTACGAGCATTTGTGAAGGGTCATCGTACTCATATTCGTAATATCCAATGGACACAGAAATATATCTGTAGTAAGAAGAGTGCAGCTGTTAGTCTTTAGTGGAATGCCTGGCAGTTAACGGATGGTAGATCTCGTGATAAAGAGTTTAGTCAGCTATTCACGTACCGTTGGAGCTTCGAGCCACAGGTCCATTAGATCCCCTGGGTAACTTGGATAAAAGTCGAGAACCAGTATTTGGGTTAATTTGAAATGTTCAAATTGACAAGAGAAAGTTCGATTATATATGATATAATTGGACTGGTTAATTATATGAGATATAATTAGCAAATGTATAAGATACATTATTTTGGAGGAAATTAGATATAAATATGATTTATATCAAGTAGAGGAGAAAATACTATAGTAAGTATGTGATATTAAACTATAGGATATAAATATAATATGATTATATTTATTTATTAATTAATTGATTAATTATATGATAATTAATCATTTTTTCATGTTCGGACGTGGGTAGTAGGCAACGTTGGTTATGGTAACCGATGGGTTAAAAATGAAAAAAGTTTTCATTTTTGAATCGTGCAATCAATCGTCGTTCATCCGCCCAAAGAGAATTCGTGAAGCGCGCGTTGGTGAAAGAAGACGATCGCTCGAGAGCCTATATGATAGTCGCTTCTCCGCCTAGACGATCAGATACCTTCTATAAACGATCGTATAGTGTGCCGATTTAGCTAAAAGATTGTATACCTTTTCCTAAATGATCCTTTAGTAAATCTTACATGATCGTATAGCTTCTCTAGGCGATAAGCATTTCTGCTATACGATCGCATCGTTTTCTCTTCCACTTGCTTATCGCCTACACGACTTGTTGTTCCTCCGTCCTCTACCAAATTTACCAAAGGCCACCCTTTGGGTTTTATTCCAAGAATACCCGAAGCTCATTAGTGGTGGTGTCGTCCCTGTTGCGGCGTTTGTGTTCGCGTTGATCGTGCTGTTGTAGTCGACGTTCCCACCAGGCGTTGGTAGATCACTGGGAGGGTTTCCGCTGCGTAGAAGTTATGAAGTTTGAAGATAGTTTTCAACTGGTAAGGAACTCTGTCTCCTTGTTATTTATCTTGTTCTGAGCATGCCGATAATTAGTATTTGTTTGCATAACTGTATGTTGAATGTATATATTTGTATTTCGATCACTATGAGATTGAAGCGATCCGAACGCACTCATGGAACTCTTAGATATGAGATCCTACAGTCTACCCCTGAATAGACTCCTCACGAACAAGACAACAATGGAGGATACTACCACTCGGAAACCTTGGTATTCTCGGAGTGAGAATCCAGGAGGTGTGGGCTCTGTTGGATTTGGTAGAGGGAAGAAGGAAGGAATGATCGTTTACTACGACCAAGCAAGTGGGAGAATTCGGAAGTCTATCGTATAGGTGGATGCTTGATCGTTTAGATAAATGTACATTATCTGTAGTAAATTGGGGCTGATAGTATAGACGATCGTTTAGTAGAACTCTTGGCGTGCGATCGCTTAGAAAATCTATGCAATCGTTTAGGAAAAGCACGCGTGTATACATTCGTTTAGTAAACTTTGAGCTGTCGTGTATGCTCTCAGTTTGCTAGACAATGGGTAATGTACTCAATCGATGAGCTAATCTCTGATCTCTTGCAAAATGAAAACCATTTTCATTTTACCATTCAGTTACGAAAACTGAATGCAACCTCCCACTATCTCATTTGGTTTTAGAGAAAAAACTAACAATAATTATCCCATAATCGTTTAATTAAAAAATAAATATAATCATATTATATTTATAACCTATAGTTTAATATCACATCGAATGTAGCATATAAACCATAGTCATTTTCTCCTCCACTAGATATAAATAATATTTATATCATTTTCCTCCAATTAATATATCTCATACATCATGTCAACTATATCATATACAATTGATTCGTTTAATTTGAACACTTCAAACTGACCCAAAAACTGATTCTCAACTTGAATCCATTGAGCTACCAAGGGGATCTTATGAACCTATGACTCGAAGCTCCAACGGTACGTGAATAGCTGACTAAACTCTTTAGCCACGAGATTTACCATCCATTAACTGCCAGGCATTTCACTAAAGACCGACAACTGCACTCTTCACACCACAGATATATTTTTGTGTCCATTGGATATAACCAATCAACAGTACGATAACCCTTCACAGATGCTCATAAGTACAGTTGGGCCAATTTACTGTTTTGCCCCTGTAGTTACATCTAACTCCTTAAGTACCACTGATCCCTCTAATGAACAATACAACATAGTCCTACTATGTGTGGACACCTTTTAGGCCATGAGAAGGTGTGTGGCGCTACATCATTCAAGTCCTAGAATCAGCCCTTAAGGGAGCAATCTATCTACTTACCCCTGCTTCGGGGAAGGAGTGAATTCCATCTTGTGTAGCTGAGTTCCCAACTCCCAAATCAGACGAATCCCCAAAGTGGTAGGTTTGAGTCGGCGATCTGGCCACTCGCACACTTGCAAATCAAAAGACCGCCCTCAAAGTTAGGAGTTCCTAACTCATTTAGGATTGAGGTCATGTTACCTATGGTCATCCTAGTGAATGAAGTCTCTGTCATGAATGACGTTATATAACGAGACTATAACACTTCGGGGTCCGATCTTACACAAAATCCTTTGTATAGGACACCTTCGCTCACATGTCTCTACATGAATGATCAGGATCAGACAATCTGTAGCAGGTCACAACACTTGTAATTATTCTACAAAGCGAGCCGCATCCGTAGTGTTACCAGGATAAGGTTTCCCTCCTATAACCATATATTAAAGACCATTTTGGTTATCACTTAAGACATAATCCATCTATATGTCTCCACATACATGCTTAAGTTACAACGACAACTAGGGATCTTAGTTTATTAGTTTATGGTAAAACAAATAAAAAATACAATGTTCCATAGACAATAGTGAAGAAAATATCATATATTATTACATCACAAGTGTTTGCTCAATACTGTGTTTACAAACTACAGAACCCAATGAGAGTTTAGGGCATCATCCCCAATAATATTCTATTTGTTCTAAAGTGAGTGGGGTGTACAAACAATAAACAACCCAGTACAAAAATCTTCCACATCCTAGTCCAGCAGCGGACGATCCCGTAGACCTGTGCTCTGAAAGTGACCCTAAAAAAATTGAAGCCGTGAGAGCTTTCGTAAACGGGTCAGCAACGTTGTGCTCCGAAGCGATCTTCGTGACTATCACGTCCGCCCAATGCACTATCTCGCAGATGAGATGATACTTCCGCTCTATATGTTTTCCGTGCTTGTGATTCCTAGGCTCCCTGGAGTTCGCCACATCATCACTATTATCACAATAAAGGGTTATGGGCCTAGGCATGTCTGAAACAACTTCCAGATATTTCAGGAACTTCCTGGGCCAAACGACCTCCTTAGCAGCTTCACAAGTCGTTACATACTCGACCTTCATCGTGGAGTCGACGATGCACCCTTGCTTAGTACTTCGCCACACTATTGCTCCTCTGTTAAGAGTAAAAACTGACCCTGAAGTGGATTTTCGAGACTTCTTATCAATCTGAAAGATAGAATCAGTGTATTCAATAAGGATCAAATCCCTAGTTCCATACACGAGCATGTAGTCCCTCATTCTCTAAAGATACTTGAGGATGTTCTTGACTGCACAGTGACCCTATCCTGGATTAGTCTAATACCTACTGACTATTCATAGCATAGCAGATGTCTGGTCTCGTACAGAGTATCACATACATCAAGCTGCCAACGCAGATGCATATGGGACCCGTCTCATCTCCTCAACCTCTTGAGGCGTCTTAGAACACATTTCTTTAGACAATGTAACTCTATGCCATAATGGTAGTAGGCCTCTTTTGGAGTTCTACATCGAGTACTTGAGCAACATCTTGTCAATGTTTGCCTGAGACAACATTAGCACTTTTTTCTTCATATCCCGAAAGATCGGTATACCAAGAAAAAACTGAGCCTCTCCCAAATCTTTCATTTGGAATTGGGTTGCTAGCCAGTTCTTAACTGCAGTCAGTAGTCCTACATCATGCCCAATAAGTAGGATATTGTCTACATACAACACAAGGAAAACTACTGAACTGTTAATGATTTTCTTGTAGACATAAGGCTCATCAACGTTTTGGTCAAAGCCGTACGATTTGATCGCAGTATCAAACCGAATGTTCTAAGATCGAGATGCCTGTTTTAGCCCATAAATAGACCGATTCAGCTTGCAAGCCTTTTACTATTGACCTTGGGCAATGAGTCCTTCGGGCTGTACCATATAAATGGTCTCCTCAAGATTGCTAATCAGAAAGGCAGTCTTGACGTCCATTTGCCAAATCTCATAATCATAATAAGCGACAATCGATAGAAGGATGCAGATAGACTTCAACATAGCAACAAGTGAGAAAGTCTCTTCATATTTGACTCCCTCCACCTGGGTATAACCCTTTGCCACAAGTCTAGCCTTGAAGGTTTGCACCTTCCTATTGGCACCCCGTTTCCTCTTGTAGATCCATTTGCAACCTATAGGTCTAACCCCATCAGGTTGATCTGCAAGATCCCACACTGATTTTTAGTACATCGATTCCATCCCGGGATCCATGGCTTTAACTCATTCATCCCGATCACATCCTCTATTGCCTTTTAATAAGATAACGAATCCTCAACGTTGCCATCGGCTACCATAGCCAGGATTTTCGTGAAACCCATATAACGAACGGGTTAGTTCGCAACCCTTCCACTGCGTCAAGGTTCCCTCAACTCTTGAGGTGGAACCGACTTACCAAATAAACTATCATCAACAACTCTAGCTGATGAAGCAGACCCATTCAATAACTCTTGTTGAAGTTTCAGTAGGTTCGTTGGAAAGCTCACGTAACACGATCTTACTACGTGGATTGTGCTCCCTAATATAATCCTCCTCCAATAAGGTAGTGTTTGTAGACATAAACACTTGGTGTTCTGTCAGATCATAAAAGTTCCCCCTCGTGTACCTTTGAGGTAGCTTATAAAGAGGCAACCTTGACCGTGGTTCCAATTTCTTAGGATTAGCCTCAAGCACATGTGCTGGGGAACCCCATATACGGAAGTGATGTAAACTAGCTTTACGCCCGTCCCACAACTCCAAAGATGTTCTCACAACACTCTTTGAAGGAACAAAGTAGGGTATATACATTGTAGTCTCTACTGCAAAACCCCAAAATGAGTCCGGTAAGGAAGCGTAACTCATCATCGACCGAACCATGTCTAACAAGATTTTGTTTCTCCTCTTCGCTACACCATTCTACTGGGGTGTACCCGACGTTGAGAATTTGGAAACGATTCCATGTTCTATTAAATAGTCATGCAACCTCGAATCTAAAAACTCTCCACCTCGATCCGATCGAAATGGTTAATCTGCCTATCCAATGCATTTTCAACTTCAACCTTGAACTCTCTGAACTTTTCAAAGGATTCAGATTTCCATTGCATCAAATAAACATACCCATACCGAGAGTAATCATCAGTAAAGGATTCAGACTTCCGTTGCATCAAATAGATAGAAATATATCTACAGTTAGGAGAGTGCAACTATCGAGCTATAGTGGCGTGCTTTGATAGTTAACGAATAGTAATTAATTCGGTTTAAAGAGTTTAACCAATTGATTATAAATCGTTGGAGCTCATGATCTGTAGGTCCATTAAGTCCCTCTACTAGCTCATAAATTGGAATAATAAATTGAGTATTGATTGGATGAATTTTGAATTTAGAGTTATGAATTTGAAATGTTCAAATTTGTTTTTAGGGTTTTCAATTGATTGTATACTACACAATTAAAACGTTTAATTTAGTTCAAATTAAACCTAATTGGAGAATCAATTAATATTTAAATTATGATTTAAATATGAAATTGAATTATATTGGTGGAATTGGTGTTTTATTAGTTTAATATTAAGATATTAAATTAATTTAATTAAAAGGTTTAATTAAAATAAAAATTAGTTTTATATAAATTAATTATTTTTAATTAATTTTATAAAACAAGGTTTTAAATAAAATGGTTTTATTTAAATAAAAATCAANAGTTTTATATAAATTAATTATTTTGAATTAATTTTATAAAACTGGGTTTTAAATAAAATAGTTTTATTTAAATAAAAATCAATTATAATGAAAATGGATTAAAATTTGAGATCTTGGAAAAATCCACTATCTCATTTTGGTGATTTATCACCAAATTCCACTTTAATCTTCAACTACAACTCAAGTAGGAGCTGCCCTACATGCAACCTTGTTCTATTGATGGAATTCAGTCTATAAATTGAAGATCCATGCATGGAATTGAGAGAGAAGGCTGATAATTTTCCTTGAATTGTTGTAAAACTGAAAACCCACCTAAGTTCACCACCAATTCAGTTCAATTGTAGTGTTTCCACCACACGTTCCTTCTTGAGATTAGTGGAGAAAATCTTGGTGGTGGTCTACTTGAAGGATTAAGCTCAAATTCATGAGAATTCTGCTGAATTCGTGGAGAGATCTTCAAAGGTATTGTTTTGGTTCAAACCCTCATATGAATACCTCGTGGGTAGCATGTTTAAAACTCAAATTAAGTGTAGTTAAAGTGCTTATTGATTATGAATTCTTCCATTGCATGTTATAATACTCCTTTAATTCTAGTGTAATCTTTGGTTCAGAATATCTCAGCGAAGTGATTCTGAATAATATGTGCTTAAATTCTTACTAAACGTGTTTGGATTTGTTTTAAGAGTTATACAAGATTTCTAATATAAATGAATTTGTTTGGTTTCAACAAATATGTCAAGCTCAATTATTTCCTTATTAGCTTCTGAAAAGTTAACTGTTAAAAATAATACAAAATAGAAAACTTTAATTAATACAAAGTTAGTGGTTAATGATTTAGAATTCGTGTTGTATGAGGAGTTTCCTCAAACCCCTGGTCCAAATGTCGAATGATACATGCCATGAAATGCATGTTTGGGCTTTTATATGTGCACTTTTACTTAGAAAAATGGACTTTTGCATGTGTTTTCCCCTAAAGTCAGTTTTAATTAGTTCAAATGAGCTTATAAGGGTTTAATTGAAGTTAAAAAAATTTATTTGTTGATTTAAAGTTTTCTTTGTGAATTTTTGTAAGAGATTAAGGTCAGATTGCTGATTTTTGTCTGATGCGACCACATGAACAGATCTGCTACAGTCGCATCCGTGAACCTTAATTGTTCAGATTTCGAACCAATAAAAATCAGTTGCGATTTTCATGTTTTAATTAGTTGGGTAACCCTGATTTCGCCTGATAAACTCTTAGAATTTAAATTTTGGTCTTCCTCAACCAATTTGGAGCCTATATAAAGAAGAAAAGACCTCCATTTCAAAATACAACTCACCATCACTGAAATCATCACAATTCTTCACCGTCTGTTATACCACCACAGAGAAGGAACTTATGGCTGTGATTTTTGCGTTGGAAAAATTTCTAACATATCTGTTGGGAACCAAGGTACTCATCCACACCGATCACTCGACAATCAAATATTTAATGCCAAAGAAGGATTCAAAGCCGAGGTTGATCAGATGGATTCTCCTCCTTCAAGAATTTGATATAGAAATAATTGACCGGAAGGGAATAGAGAATCAGGTTGCAGATCACTTGTCTAGACTAAAAAATCCTGAAGTCTATCGCAACGAGTCTGAGGTGAGTGTTGTGTTCCCGGATGAACAACTATTCCACATAGAAGAATTGCCTTGGTATGCGGACATCGTCAATTATTTGGTTTGTGAACAATTCCCTGAAGATTACACTTATCATGAACAGAAGAAGCTCAAGAATGAATGCAGACATTATTATTGGGATGAGCTGAATCTGTATAGGAGAGGTGCATACCAAATTATTCGGTTATGCGTACCAAATGATGCTCAACAATGCATATTGTCACAATGCCATGATTCACCATATGGTGGGCAGTGCACTGCAGCCAAAGTTTTGCAAAGTGGATTCTTTTGGCTTACATTATTCAAGAATGCGGGTAACTATGCAAAGAAATGTGATCGGTGCCAATGCACAGGCAACATTTCATGGAAGAACGCAATGCCAATGAACACTATCTTGGAGCTGGAATTATTTGACGTATGGAGGATTGATTTCATGGGACCATTCCCCCCATCTCATGGTAAACACTATATTTTATTGGTCATCCATTATGTCTCCAAGTGGGTAGAAGTAATAGCATGCGCCACAAGTGATGAGGCGGTAGTCTCCCAGTTCTAGAAGAAATATATTTTCACTCATTTTGGCAGTCCTCGTGCCATCATAAGTGATGAAGGATCCTACTTTATCAATCAGAATATCAAGGAGCTGCTGCGCAAGTACAATATCCTCCACAAAGTGGCCATCGCATACCATCCGCAAACAAATGGTCAGGCTGAAGTGTCTAATCGAGAAATTAAGTTGATACTTGAGAAGGTAGTCAAGCCTTCACGAAAAGACTGGGCAACAAAGCTTGACAATGCGTTGTGGGCATACCAGACCGTATTTAAAACACCCATAGGTATGTCCCCCTATGCGCTAGTATTTGGTAAGGCATGTCATTTACATTTGGAGCTGGAGTATAAAGCATTGTGGGCGGTAAAGAAGCTGAATTTTGATTTGAAGAAGGCAGGGGTAGCGTGGAAAATGCAACTGGTCGAGCTAGAAGAATGGAGGAACAACACATATGAAAATGTGAAGATTTATAAAGAGCACACCAAGTGCTGGCATGATCAACGCATATATGGTAAGAACCTTCAAGTCGGGCAAAAAGTCTTGCTTTTCAATTCATGTCTGCGACTCTTCTCGGGAAAGCTAAAGTCACGTTGGTCCGGACCGTTTGTAATTCGACAAGTACTTTCGCATGGCATGGTGGAATTATCAAATGACGATGGAACTAACATATTCAAAGTCAATGGGCAGTGAGTAAAGGCATATCATGGAGAAGGCTGGCATCACCAAGTCGACTCCGTGGAAGTAAAGAACTTTGAATGAAGAAGGAAGTAGGTGGTCCCTGCATTATCAAATGATCGTAACTTATCAGGGATGCAAGTATTGGGAAACCTCAATTCTTCGACTATTTTCTCCACTACTCGAAATTTTTACTATCTTTTCAATCTTGATCTATTCTTATTTTACTATCACTATCTTCTATTTCAAAAAAAAAAAAAAAAAAGCGATAACTAGTTTTATTTTGTTTAAAATAATTTGACCCTCTCTTTAATTTTCTTGCAACGATTGAGGCGTTGGATTGCGGAGATGTTACGCGAAAAAGTACTTATCTTATTCCATCACCGCAATCCAAAGAAGAGAGATCGCCGCAAAAATGGATGTGTCAATACAATGCGGGCGACAACGCAAAATTTGGGGGTGTACTCTTCCTTATCTTTATTTCCAATTTTGCGCTATCACATTGCATTTTAATCTTCAAAGTTTTATCCCTGCATCCTCTTTAATCACTGCAATCATTTGACGTAGATAAATTTAGTGACTTACAGCATTCTGTTTCTTTGCCAAGTATGATTCCAATGATAAAAAATATGCTTCTATTTCTTTCGTATATATTAGAGTCAACTTAAACTTAAGATAGTCACCTCATGAAATATTTCTAGAAGTTAGGGGTTTGCTAGTTTCTTTCAAATCTCTTTACAATGCATTCTATGACCATCGCATGACTTATTTTAATCTTTTGGCAATAAGGACATTGCCGCATTTTAAATTTGAAGGTGAGGTATGTTTTCGACCTTGCTATTTCTCTACACAAAAAAAAAAAAAAAAATTAGAATAACAACTCCACTGTCAATGCAATGGGAAACCCATATTGATAAGAGTTAAGTTGTGAAAGGCACTTACCTGTAGTTGGATGTCGCATGACACACGTGGGGGCAAGCCAAAACGAAAGCAAGTCACCAGGACCAACGCATAAATCAATGACTGCAACTCCACTGCCAAAATCGGTATGAGTTTAGTCTGAGAAAGAGTGCATTGCTCGTAGTTGGATGTCCGCATGACACACGTGGGGTCAAGCCAAAACGAAGGCAAGACACTTGGATCAGCGCAAGGTAAAAAAAAATATAAAGCAATGAAGAAAATTTTTTGTGCAAGGATAAAAATTATTTGACACCCCGGTAGAAAAATTTTCTTTTTGAAATAAATCATGCGATGTTCGGAATTTAGTAAAAGTCTTTTGAAAGTTAAGCTTGCAGTCTCTAGGTCTTTAGAAATATTTTAAGAAGAAACTTGAATAAGACTTAAGAAAATTTTTTGTATATAGGATTTGAATGAAGTATCCTTGAGAAGTTCTAGGAAAAGAACTTTGCGGTTGACTTGCTAAGGAATCTTTAGCTGATGCTTGAGGACAAGCATTGTTTAAATTGGAGGTGTGATAACGGACAGAATTGCACGTTATCATAGGGCTAAGTTATTAAACGATGTTGGATTGCGTTGATGAAATATGTTAAATTGCGTCCATTAAGCATAAATCTATAATATTGCGGTCACATGCATTCAGCGCATTAGAACTATTGATTTTTGTATTTTTGTGCAGAATATGCGTTAATGCAATGCAAAGATTACAATAATAGGAATTCATTGGTCGAGTGCAACTTCATCGCAAGGCTTTGCGTTGATCGTGCTCGCAAACATTCGCCCGAGAAGGATCGCTGCAACTTTGTTAGCGCAAACGTGGTAAGTGCATCTGGGTGAAAGGCCAATTAAGAGTGATGGGACAGAAAAACTGATGACAGTCGAATCCAAATTAAGTTGACAGCCGATAACGGTCATAAAGTACATTCAACTTTATCAGTACAATCATTCGAGCGCGTCAATCAGGATTTAAAACTGTCCCATCTGTACAACCGGGAGAAAGAAGCTGCCTTTCACCATGGAATG